>NC_090436.1:324739538-325042568 GCF_031143425.1 Pleurodeles waltl | reverse complement strand
TGTGATATCAGGACTGTGGTTGGGTGTACATTACTCATCACATGCTTTATGTTATTTGCCTTTGTTTGTGTTTCCATTTTAAATTTTGTAAGTCATCGCTGCATGAGATTTTTGAATGGAGCCTTGATATGCGACTATCTTAATTACGGAGTATAGGGTTTGGTCACACATAATTTGAACAAGCATTGCTTCTTTAAAATGCTTGCTACTGTCATCTCAAAAGCACATATCCTCTTCCAAAAAAATGGGTTTCGAAAGTTAGAACTGGTTATGGCAGCTGTTCAGTGTTGAGAAAACCAGAAGGATGTGGAATCTGTTGTGCATTGCCTTGCCATTGTAAGAGTGACAACCAAAGGCACTGAGTGCGGGTGTGACATTACAAGAGCAGAAAACAACATGCACTGCTGCCCTTAATGCACTTAGTTAGCGATTCCCACAAGACTTATACAGTCACTCTTGGATCTGCAACTATTCAAGCAGGGCCAAGTGTGATTTGCATGTGCTCTTCTCTGGTGTGATATACAGTGTGGAAAAAAGTACAATCCTCGCTACCTCACTTTAATGATCCGTCTGACCAGATGTCCTCTTCTCCTCTGCACTACAGACCTTCCTTTTGCAGTTTTAGAACGTAGGAACATGGCAGTGGATATACCTACGAAAGAGGCCACTTCCTCCTCAGAAATATTGCTTCTTTCAGTGCTGGAGATGTTTGATTTCCAACTAGCATCAGTAATCAATGCCAGCCGGATGATCACTAAGCACAGCAGCACACCAGCCAAGGAGTATTCACAGTGGTGGAGGAACAGTTTTCAGGGTAAGGGTGCTGGCCATTGATGCCACTTCACCAAAGCCATGAGGGCTCTGAATAATCCAAGTGCTATTTAAATATGGGGTGTACTCAATCAGCCAAAGCGTAGCAGCTGAGAAGGGCACCCAAAACCACAGACTTTAGATAACTTCTGGACATCAAGAGGAACCTCTGCCTGGAGAAGAGCTGAAGAGCTGCGGAGAAGTTCTGCCCTGCCTGTGCATGTGCTTTGTGGAGCTATCCTGCAGTTGCTGCTTCTGCCAGAGTAGGTGGGCAAAGACTGGACTTTGTGTGCCTTCCATCTTGTGAAGAAATCTCCAAGGGCTTGATTTAGAGCTTGCCTCCTGTTGTTTGAAGTCTCAGGGACAGCAAAGACTTTTCTCTACCAGCACCTGCAGTCTATGGAGAGACTCCTGCTCTGACAAGTGGTGCCCTATCCAGTCCCTGGGCCCTTGAAAGGAAAGCTGGTGGAAATCCAAGGAAATCGACTTCGGACTACTTCGGACCGACACTGCTGCTGAATCAGGTGACGCCACCTACAACCGACTCCGTGATCTTCGCTGGAACGCAATGACCTTCACAGGCCCGACGCCACTACAGCCCCACTGAAGTCCGCGACTCCGTGGAAGTTGCTGCACCACGTCATGACCGACGCCGCTCCAAGTGCGCCGATTCAACGTTTGTCAGCGACGCTGCGATCCCCGACTTCGCGCATCGACTTGTTTTCACTCTTCACCAAAAGTACTGTACTTGGGTGTCTATGCAACTCCGTGTTTGGCGCCGCTGGTGTCGGCTTGTTGGGAACGACTCCATCACAACACTGTGTTAACTCCTCATGGTAGCATTTTGTGTTTCTAAGCGCTATTTTTTAGTTTAATTTTTAAAAATTCATAACTTGACTTGTTTATGTTGGATGTTTGTCTTTTTGGTCTTGTTTTGTTTATATAAATATTTCCTATTTTTCTAAACTGGTGTTGTGTCATTTTGTAGTGTTTTCATTAAGTTACTGTGTGTGTTGGTACAAATCCTTTACACCTCACACTCTGAAATTAAGCCCACTGCTCTGCCAAGCTAACAAGGGGGTATGCAGGGGTTAGCTGAGGGTGATTCTCTTTTACCCTGACTAGAGTGAGGGTCCTTACTTGAACAGGGGGTAACATGACTGTCAACCAAAGACCCCATTTCTAACAATTATATATTATTTGATTACATTTACTAAAATCAAAAGATCATGGCTAACGCAGACCTAATGAAGAGGAAGAAAAGAGACTACTGGGTTTGTATGGAAAAGAGCACGTAAAGAAGTCAAAATATTAGCAGAGGGGGCATTATGAGACTGAAAAGTACTCCTGAACTGATCATCACTTTGCATTGAATCTTATTGATGTTTGGGATGTTTGTGTACTGTTCTCCCCACTTAGTATAGATTATCATGGGTTTGGCATTATGCAAAGTATTAAGGCTCATATTTATACTTTTTGAGGCAAACCAGCGCCGGTGCTGTTTTGTGTCAAAAAATATACAGCTGGCTAACGTCATTCCAACGTGCCACGTGGGCGCCTTATTTATGGATTGACATTAGCCAGCTGGTCAGAGTAAAAAAAAAAATGACTCTAACCAGGCAGCGCTGGCGTAAGGGAAAATGGAGGTTGTGCGTCAAAAAATGGTGCAAGTCAGGTTAGAGTAAAAAAATCATGGCTCTAACTGGACTTGTGCCATTTTTTTATGCACAACCCCCATTGAAATGACTCCTGTCTTAGCAAAGGCAGGAGTCATGCCCCCCTGCCCAATGTCCTACCCAGGGGACTCATGTCCCCTGGGCATGGCCATTGGGCAGAGTGGCATGTAGGGGGGCCCAAGTTAGGCCCCCCATGCCACAAAAAAGAATTTAAAAAAACACTTACCTCAACTTACCTGTACTTAGCTGGGATGGGTCCCCCCCATCCATGGGTGTCCTCCAGGGGTGGGTGGCAGTGGAAGGGGGTGTCACTGGGGGCAGGGAAGGGCACCTGTGGACTGCTTCCATGGTCAGAGACCATGGAAATGAGCCCACAGGTCTCTTAACGCCTGCCTTCACCCAGGCGTTAAAAAATGGCACACAGCAGGCTGGGCGCCATTTTTTAAGGCCCGTCCCCTCCTGTGTGTCAAAATGACGTGGGAGTATAAATAAGGCGCACAGGCCTTAAAGTCATTTTTTGGACAGAAACGCCTACCTTGCATGTCATTAACGCAAGGCGGTTTCCCACATCCAGAAAATGATGCACACGGAGGAATTTTTACGTTCACTCGGTCGGGCGTCATAGTATAAATATGGTGCAAGGTTTGCGCCGAATGTGCGTCAAAATATTTGATGCACATTCGGCGCAAACAGAGTATAAATATGGCCCTAAGTGCCTTCACTTTTGGCACATAAGTCTGTTTGCACATGAAAATTGATCGTGGCTAGCTTTTGCAGCAATTTGCATCATAGTGGTTCGCACAAAAGCTTAGTAAAACTTTGCTCCTGGATAACCCCTTTATATGACGCAGCACATGTTTATCATAAGGAAGAAGATTAAACTTTAGTTTAAAGAAAGCACTTTCAGAAGGTCTATTGTGTTATTGATTACGAAAAATGAAGATAAAGGACTGCCAACCTATCATTCCTATGAATTGCTCAAGCAGGAAGGGTTTGTCTGGTCTGCTATGTGACTGCACAGGTTACCTTTAGAGAAGCTTTTTCACTTTCTTCTAATCTTCTTCAACGTAGGTATTTTTCAGCCTCTGTTTTGTATGAGATTTTCCCTTTGTCCAGTAAGAAACTCAAGCTATAGATTTTTTAAGTAAGCGTTATCAGTATTTTACAGAATCCCCTTTTGAGTTCAACCATTTGACCTGAAAAACCACTTACTATAGTTTTCAGTAAAGGTCAATTGATTTGTGGTTGTGATTTTACCGCAGGGAGCTGCTATTCTTGCGGTGCTGTGTAGACCCAAAGTCATTAAAAACTGGCACACTGAGATGTTACCGTTACAGACAAGAACAGGAAACCTACTTAAAATCGACTCTCTGGACTAATTATTTGGACCAGTTTTGGGGTGAATCATTAATTGTACTGTTTTGCTAGTTTTACGGTTTTGTATACATGTTCGGAAAATGCCATTCAGCTTTTTCAGATCTTGAAATTATCATCCAACGCCCTTATTTTGAATTCCATATTTGAACACCAGTCAAAGTCAACAGGTTTGACTTTCATATGGCACGTGCACAGACTTACAACATTACAGGCAGACGTGAGCGCACAGAGAAAATATAAGCAGGCAGGATATACAGTCACACAAAGCGCATGTAATACAAACTGTCCCACTGGCAATCAGACACTAAGCATACATGCAACACTCATGCAGTACATACAGATGCCTATGCACAGATGTTTAGGCATACTCATAAGTAGTTGTTGTATCAGTAAAATGTCCAAGGCTACTAGGGATGCTTTTCTACTTCAGCAACAAAAAGTGCTATAGCCAGTGCAATTCCAAACCACCGGTTTGCGAATACCCAATCTGGTTCTTTTCTCCCCCATGCCCTAAACTAAGTTTGAATTTTGGTACAATGCTCCAATTAACTGAAAATATTCTTTCAGAGGTAAGTCAATGAATCGCCATGGGTCTGACATTTTGTCCTCAGGCTCGTTTCTCGACCAAGGGAATCTTAAGTGACTGTATGTTGCTATACCGTTTCCAATCCTTTTTGAATTATAAATCAGTTAACCAGGAGGATGGCTTGATAGCCAAGATGGCAGCCACATTTTGATGAGGCTCTGGCTGTATCTGAAGTATCCTGAATTATCATGCAGATTCACGTGCTGCCAGAAAACGCACTTTACAGAGTTTGCCTTTCCAAGTGGCTGTGACTGCGACAGAACCCCCCTTTGTCCACTGTGGCAGCTGCTTGTTCCTTGCTGCATAGAAGGCCTGGATTGCCGTTTGCATTGTGACCTAGCTTGTGACATCAGTCCCTGGGGTTAATGCAGGCCACCAGGGAGCTATGAAAGCATGCTGGTGGGGGCCTGTGGAGGGTTGCTCCTACCCGGAGTGAAAGGTACTAGAGGGGTCTCTGAAGGGGCTCCAAGGGCCCCTTCTGCTCAATGAAGAACCCTTTCAGGATTCCCAAAGGTATATATACAGTGGCTGGCCTGGAGCCTTGGACAGGCTGCAGCGCCCCTTCCCGATGAGGGAGACTGGCCTGGGGTGGGAAGAAGCCAGACAGCGAAAGAAGCCTTGTCACACACCTTAGGTTGTACATCAAGACCGAGGGGCTCCCGAAATGGGTGTGGCCAGAGCAGGAGCACGTAGCCAATGACAATCATCTCTCCCAGAAAGGTGGCAAGTGACTGCTGTGCTCAGTAAGCGGTCGAGAAAGTCAGCGGCTATTCAAGGTGCTACATAGGCGTAGATAAACATAGGGTAATGGTGCAGGAGTGGCTTCTAGAGCCTCTATAGCGCCTTTAATCTCCCTGAGCCCTTAAAGTACATCAGTATCTATCGGATGAATGGGCACAACAGGAGTTGAGACCCCTGCAAACTAGACACACACTACCATTAACTACTGGTGTATAAACATTGCTTTAAACGTACTGTCAATCATGACTATAAATATCTACTGAAGAGAGAAATAGGAACACCGGACAAGCGGAGGACAGAGGGGAATTAAATAACAATGTTGGGTGTTGAAAATCCCCCCAAGCAACTCTGCATGGATCCTATCACTACCCATTTGGATCCGGGAGTCCTGAGGCATAGTGAGCCATTGCAAAGACTGCACCCTTAATCTTGAAATGAACGTATCACTTAGCACATGAATGGCTGCTGAGTCACAGTTAGGTTGTGTGAGTCCAGTGGGGCTACCATAAAGGTCTACCACAATATGCCATCTTCCCCAAAAGCAAAGCACCATACTGCTTGACTTAATTATTGTGCCAGCTTTTGCCTGGGTGTGTCATAAATTGCATGCATTACACCTAATACCTAGAGACCACGTTGCTAGTTCCAATAATGCTCTCCAATAATCAACACGGATTACTGTGAAGACACAAAATACTTACCAACGAATTGACACTTTCCTTCATATACACTGTGCCCCCCTTCCTCACCTTCCTTACCGTTAAAAAATGAAGGAGAGATGTACTGGTTCTTCCCAACAGAGGAAGATTGATAAATTTATCAAGACAACTACAATCACAACAGCTCAATCAATGAAGATCATGCAGGACTGACAGATCAGGGCTCAGATTCTGTCTTTGGTCGCAATCCAGCAAGCCACCTGAAAGTTCCGTGCAGCCCTGAAGTGGAGGGTGGCTGCAGTAGATGTGGGGATCTCTATTCTCCTGCAGAATATATGAAATGAGGCGACCAATTAACAGAAGAGGAGGGCTGTATATCCACTGCAGAGGATGAGCTAAAGACTTTGAAAACTGACTTTTCGAATCTGAGTGAAGTGGCTGTGTGATTAGGAAAATGCATTGAAGACCCGGAAGAACGATCCCAGAGGAGTAGTCTGAAATGTATCTGTATTCCAGAAGATGTGAATGCCCATAGCCAATCAAATTTAACAAAGAGGGGCTTAAAACATGTTTGTGGTAGAAAGAGCAAATAGGATCATGACACAAAGACTTTCACCAGTCACACCTATCTAGACCAATATTCAATCTTGAGAGCTGGTCATCGTAAATCAGACATAAGACTCAAAAGAAAGTCTTGATCTGCCCTCATTACACTTCCTAAGTTAAGCAACAGGGGAATTGAAGAAAGAACTTTGAGCGATGCAATTTAATTGCATCTTGTTGTAGATTGTCAAACTCATAGCAATGCATCACAGCAAGATGTAGTTTTCTGAAATGATCAAGAGCAGTTGGGACTTGGTTGAAGGGAGGAAAATCTTCAGTACAATCCAAAGCAGCAGGCAGTCCTCTGAGTGTCCTTATGCAGGTCCAGCAAGTGAACTGAAGAGTGGGTCTGAGAGTCTTATTTTTTTTTATACCTGGTGCCTTCTTTGAAGTAGACGTTTCTAGAGAATTCCCTTTGAAGTGCTTGAAGTTTCCTGCTTTCCCTGCCCTGGTTCCAAGCTAGCTGAATGAAGTGTAGGGGTGACAAGTCTTTTGTGTAAAGGCAGAGTATACCCTAGTCACTTGCAAGTTGGGTTGTGCCCAGCTTCATCTTCCATCCTGCCAGTGATGGCCCGTCCAGGTACATCTAGTCACTCAATTGTGTGGCTGCCCCAGAGGAAATAAACACAGTTTGACTGCCAGCTACACCCAGTCATTTGACACACTAATGACCGTAGGCACAAAATATTTAGGGCAGGAAAATGCCAACTTTCTAAAAGCAAACAATAAGTTATATGGCAAAGAGAAATATGGTCCTTGAATGCACAGTGATTGATGTGACAAAATGCCTTCAAAGATAATCCAGTTTCTTGTGATTTTTAATAGTAGTTTGTTGCATTTTCTACACTCGAGGCAGCAGCTGGAGCTCACCTTTTTGAACCACCAGCACAACATGACATTTGATTTCACTCTGGAGTTTATATGCATTATGATCGAGCACTAACTAGGTGGGAATGACCAGCTTGTTCACCTCATACTTCGCATAGTAGATATGCATTTTTGTGCACTAAAACATGGTCCATATCCACAGGGTTTAGCTATAGGTTTAGGAAGCTATTGACAGACTTATTAAGGTGGTATGGTTCAAGGTAATGGTGTGTCTGTTTTCTTTAAGCTAAGGGGTACTTATTTTTGTTTGGAATTGTTCTGTTGTAGATCAGAGTTTGCGCCCCTGCAAAAATATATTGATTCCAAAATGCACTGGGCATGGATAAAATGGATGGCCCATATGTGAAATATCATACACTCAGCAAATGATCATTTGAATAACACGCATTGAAGTAATGGAGTGAAGAAAAGAATGATTTAATAAACATTGGTTAAACAGCACAAGAGATTGAATTAGGTTGTGCTGGCAGTTCAAAAAGGTGGAACACAACTGTTAAAAAGCACAAGAAATTGGATTATTATCTTTGAAGGCATAACACCTCATCAGTCACTGGGAGTTCAATGATTATATATCTCTTTGCGACATAACTTACTGTCTAATATACAGAAGGCTGTGAACAGACAGCCTACTTGAACAGCAAGCACATCGACAATAGAGAACATTAAGAGTGATTATAATTGGAGTGCTTAAGGAAAATTATATCTTAAATTTCTATAAGTGGTATTTTCAAAATTATAATTTAAAATCCACCTATACCATTAAAGAGGGTTTCTAAATTAAAGATTTTCACATATCAAAAATGAAATCTTGACCCGTTCCCAATCAAAAGTTAGCACTTATTAAATGCAAAAAGGCAACACAATATTATCCTATGGGAGAGGTAGGCCCTACAGCAGTGAAAGATTAATTTGGGTGTTACTCACTACCAGGACATGAAAAAAGTAAAGGTACACGTTCAAACTTTTAATTACAATGCACCCTGCCCCATAGACTATCTAGGGCCTGCCTTCCTTAGTGCTGACTTATATGCAATGGCAGACCTGGAACATGTTTTAACAGGCTACTTAGGTGGGTGGCACAATAAGTGCTGCATCCCACTAGTAGCATTTAATTTACAAGGCCCATGTATATGGTATAGCATATTACAAGGGACTTATAAGTAAAATAAATATGCCAACAGGTGTAGGCCAATTTTACTATGTTTTAGTGAGAAAGCAAACACTTTAGCACTGGTTTGCAGTGGTAAAAATCACCGAGTTCTCAAGCCAAAACAAAACCAATTCAGCAAAATAGGAAAGGCAAAATGATTGAGGGAAGACCACCCTAAGGCTGGTAAGTTTAACATGTGCCCCCCCCCCCACCTGAAAGGAGAACTACCCAACATTCTGGGAGTTATCATCACTAAGGCAGAAGAACCTGGACAGACATCAGCATTGGAGTGGTCTGACCCAAGGTGGGGTTCCACCGTGAAATCCATTCCTTTTAGGAAGATGGACCACCTCAACAGTTTTGGATTCTCACCCCTCATCTGCATCTGGGGGTCTGTGATATGTCTGAACCCAGAAGAGAGTCCTAAACAGGTATAGTCTCAGCATATTCAGTGCCCAGACTATAGCAATGGCTTCCCTTTCCACACCATCCCACCTCTGCTGTCTGGGAAATCGCCTCCTAGAGATGAAAGCTACAGGTTGGTTTTTGCCCTCTTCATTTAGCTGTGATAACCCTGCCCCTATGCCATGCTCTAAGACAGCAGCCTGTTCAATTAATTCTTGGGATGTCAGGGCCCTTGAGTCAGGGCCCGTACACATGGCCTGTTTGAGGGTGTCAAAGGCTTTCTGACAGGCCTCTGTACAGATCACCTTTTAGACTGCTTCTCTGACGTCAGCTCAGTTAATGGGGAAAAAATTGTGCCAAATCTCTTAACAACCTTACCCCACCCATAAGGTCCTCACCTCTGTCTAGGAACTGGGGAGCTCCCAGGCCAGGATGGTCTCTATTTTGGCCTGGAGGGTCTGCACCTTACCGTCACCTGGAAGGTGTCCCATGTACACCACAGACCCCTGCCCTATCTGGCACTTTCCGGCCTTGATACTCAGACCTGCTTACTTCCAGACCTAAGGCACTGCCTGCAGGTGAAACAAGTGGTACTCCATGATGCCACTGAAGGCAGTTATATCATCCTGATAACCAGCACTGAAGGCCTCTATCCCAGCTAACACCTGGTTTACCAACTTCTGGAAGGTGGCAGGGGCATTCTTAAATCTAAATTGGAAGTGGCCTTTTGGGAGAGAGAAAGTTGACCTCTCTTTGGCCCCCTTGATTACGGTAAACTGATAGTACTATACTGAAGTAAGGTCAAACATACTCACAAATTTGGAAACCCCTAACCAATGAGCTCATCAGCTCTGGGGCTGGGGTGAGCATCAGTCTTGGTGACTGCGTTGATCTCCCTGTAGTCCACGCAGAACCTCAGTTTTTGGTGGCACCTGGTGTGGCAGCTTTGGGTACCAGTATCAGTGGGCTGGACCAGCAACTACTGGAGTGCTCAGTCACTCCCAGTTCCAGCATCTTGGAGACTTCCTCCTTGATGCTGGCCTTCACCTTTGTCTGACAGCCTGTACAGTTTTTTTTTTAGACGAAGACTGTCCCCAGTCAACATCATGGGTACACAAGTGTGTAAGCCCAGGAGTGAGGGAAAACAGATTGGCAAACTGTCCAAGCAACTGGCAACAGTCGGTCTGCTGTTCTGGGGTCCACTGAATAATCTTTTTCCTTGGATGACAAGAGGTCACGGAGAGGTCAGCTTCCCTCTTCCTCTCTATCATCTTTCATCAACAGCATGGTGACCTCAGACCTCTCAAGGTGGGGTTTAAGGTAATTGATGTAGAGAATCCTTAAGGGGCTTCAGGGGGTCTTGAAGTCCACCAAGTAGGCGGCCTCGCCCTTCCTCTCCTTCACCTCACAGGATCCAGTCCAACAGTCTTCAAGGTCCTTGAACTCCACTGACTCTATCACCCACACTTTCAGGCTGGATTGAGACTCCACCAGAGTGGTCTTCTTGTCATACCAGAGATTCATGATTTCCTGACTAGCCTCCAAGTTCTCAGAAGCCTTCTTCCAGAACTTGGCCATATGGTTTCTGAGGTCTAGCATGTAGCTACCCACATATGAGGGATGGGATACATCTTGGGAGCTTTTCTCTGTTTTCCCACTAGCCTGGCAGTTAAGACAAGTCCTGCAAAAAGTCAATAAAAATGGTGGCCACACTGGCAAAGTTCTTGTCATGGCCCAGATGTCCTGTCACCATAGAATCATGAGCCAAACCCAGTAGGAAGTATTGTAGTATTGGCTGACCATCAACACACATGTTGCCATATATCTAGCACCTGCCTGGTTTACAGCCTGATGCCTCATACCCTCTAGGGTCAGTCTCTCTTTTTATGTCTTGCAGAACACCTCCCTGGTAGGCCAACCCTCTACTTGCCATCCAGCAAGTTCAGGTGGGTCTCCAAGGCAAGCAATGCTCTTCCCGGTTCTGTCCGGGGCAGCCTCCTCTGGCACCTGATCCATCTATACCGTGGGAGTTTCAGGGGATGGTTTCCCCGTGCCCCCTGTCCTTCCCTTTCTTGGCAGCTTCCTGGACCAATTTCCAGGCTCCAGGCTTCGTTGATTCAACTCCTGCCTCCTAAAGCTGACAGCTGATAGTGTGTTATTGGAGAAGTATTCAAGGAGGTCTGATTTGATTTTGTCTCAAAAGACGGGATTTCTGAGTGTACTTGGAAGCAGCCTCCATGACAATTGTTGCCTGCAGGAGGCTGGGAGATTAATGGCCATAAGGACAGGGGCATGATCAGACAGTGTCCTAGGGAGGTGCTCGATCTTGGAAGTACGGGGAAGCACTTCCCTTGTGACTAGCCAGTAATTGATTCCGAACTAGGTGTTGTGCAAGGAAGCAATGCATGTTTCCTCCGTACAATGTGCATTCTTTCAAGTCACTTAGGCCCAGATTTACAAGAATCTGGGGTATCAGTACTGATGTACCAGATTTTTTTGTGCCGCCCCACCACCTAACAACAACATGTGTGTGCTGTATTTACAAAACGTTGTACCATGGCGCATGTTAGGCCAATAGTGTCAACATTTTTTACGCTTTTGTTGCGCTTTGCTGCACTAGCATCAAAATATTTGACGCTAGTTCAGCAAAGTGCAAGAAGGCCCACTGAAATATGGCACAATGAAATCTTGTAGATTTCATTGCATCATTTTTGTGGGCCTCCTAATGCCAGAACACCCCCTTGCATACATTAAGTCTGGCACAGTCATAATGTGGTGCAAGGGGCCACAAAGGGTCATAAAGTGGCACAATAAATGCATTGTGCCAATTTGTAACTGTGGCGTGGCGATTTTTGCCTCGTTGAGCCACATTAGCGTAAAAAGAATAAGCTAATGTGGCGCAAGGAGGCGCTAGGGCCTTGTAAATCTGGCCCTAAATACTGCAAGGTTCTTATCTTCTTGCATAGCAGTATTAAGCTGGGCAGTGGCCTTTGAGTGCAGCAGTCTGGTGTTACTAGATCCGTCTACTTAGGGATCTAGTGTGACATTGAAATCTCCAACCTATAGAACCAACCCTGGACTAACAAAAAGGATCAAGCTCTCGGCCTCCACAAAAAACCTGGGGCTATTCACAATTGCCCAATAAATGGAGGCCAGGGTAACCGTATGTCGCTGCAAGAAAATTGGATAGTGTAACATACCTGTCCTCTTTGTCACTTAGATTCTTGCGTGTGTGCCACTGTGTACCTCTACGAACCAAAATTGCCACACCTCGGGAATAGCTGGAGTACGCAGCCCCATGTGTTTCCACAATCCAGCCAGCATGCTTGTGCAGGTGTTTAGCATTGATCAAATGTAGCTCCTGTAAGAGGCAGATTATCTATGTGGTGTCTGTTAAGATATGCGAGTACTGTCTGCATCATCCTGTGAGCATTTAACCCACGGAAGTTACAAGTTAGGCACTTAAAGTAGGAGTTAATTGTGAGAGAACAGTGTAAAATAAAGGTTGCACTCAATAAGAGCATGTGCTGCATGAGGGTTGAGATGTTAGCATGTGAAAATGCACAGTGATCGCAACAGTGGAAGCGCAAGATAACAAACCTGTCCCACCCATTTCAACAATCCCAAACCATCCTATCATCCGAACTCACTAGAACATAGGAGAAACATCCTATGGGTATTGGTGGCTGAGAGGGATAAGAAAAGTGATATGATTACAGGGTCCCTTGAGGAGTTAAATAACATTGTGATATCAAGATGATGCTGCCAAGCAGGACATCAGTCCAGGGACCAGAGTTACATCATGAGCATATCTGAGCCCTGTTTCAAGTGTAACACAACCTCTTTCAAGCCAGTGTTGGTTCCAGACATCAGTAGGGGATAAATCAGCCCTTTGTGTGAAGGCAGGAAACAGACTATTGACATGTAAGGTGTGAACGGCCTCTCCCTCTCCCAGCCCAGGAAGACTATCGGTATGCAGATGGGTGCAGTTCCTCTCCTGTCACACCTGGCCGACCCTTTGTTGTTGCTGTCTGGTAGGTACGCATAAAGTGTAACTGTCACTCTGCCCTAGACATTGATAGGAGTCAGGCTGCAAAAAAAGTAGAGTTCCAAGCACAGAGAAATGCCCACTTTATAAAAGTGGAATTTCTAAAATAGTAATGCAAAACCCAACTACACCAGTAAGCAGGATTTCTCACTACCATTCCAAACATACCAAGCATGCCAATGCTACATGTACCAGAGGAGAAATTACCACTTACAAATATATAAGGGAATTCTCTATGCTAACCTATGAGAGGAGCACCCTTCCAGTAGTGAAAAGCAAAATAGGCTTTTTGTCATTACTGGGACATGTAAAACATAAGAGTGCATGTCCTACCTTTTACTTTCACAGCACCTTGCCCATAGGGATGCCTAGAGCCCACCTTAGAGGGGACTTAGGTGTACTAAAAGGAGAGTTTAGGCCTTGGCAAGTAGTTTGAAATGCCAAGTCAAGGTGGCAGTAAACTGCGCATGCAGGCACTGCAGTGGCAAGCCTGAGACTGGTTTGAAAGGCTACTTTTGTTGGTGGCGTAATCAGCGCTCAGGTTCACTAGTAGCATTTAATTTACATGATCTGGTTATATGGTATACCCTTTCAAAAGGGACTTACAGGTAAATTGAATATGCCAAACAGGTGAAAGCCAATCATACCAAGTTTTAGGGGCAAAAGCACATGCACTTTAGCACTGAATAGCAGTGGTAAAGTGTCCAGAGTCCTAAAGACAAAAAAAGAGGGTAATAAAATTGAAGGAGAAAGGCAAAAGTTTGGGGATAACTGCAGAAAAGGACATTTTCAACAGCCTCACTTCCAAATCTTCATTTTCATTCTTACTTATCTCCAGGACTTTCTTCATGTGTAGGAGAAACTCGCTGGTCACCATATTCTCATTTTCAACTCTGGAGACTCGATGTGGTCGTCATGCTTGTCAATTTCTCCGTCACATGATCTATTCCTCCTCTGGGGGTGAATTTTGGTATCACTAGCCTGAAGGCTATTTTTAATTCCATGAACATTAACTTAATGTCCTGATCTGGGGAGGGGGCAGCTTGGGCAGCCACCGACTGCCACTGGCCTCCAGAATCTTGATCCACTGTGCTGGTCTGGTGCTTATTGTCAAAAGAAAGCTTTATTGTTTGATTTTGTGCTTTCTCATGCATGATGTGAAAAGCGGACAGCACCTACAGTGGTTGGCAAGGGGGTGCTGTGCAGTAATGCTTCTTTCTGGCTGGGAATATCACTTAAATCAGGGGCCTAGGTCCCACCACACCTCCCTCCACTCGAAGGGGAGGAGGGGCATGAAAAGACACAGGGCTGGAAAGCTGTCACAAGGCTGCAGAAGGCAGCAGAAGGCAACTCCCTGGATGGGGCCGCATGCCCTTCCAACTGGGCGAAAATTCTCATTGGGCTTCCTCCTCTCCCACGTGAAGCACCATTAGAGAAGTTGCACAGGAAGAGATGTGCTCAGCTCCTGCAGCCACACAGTCCGATGAGGACAGTCGCTGCTGTCGGTAAACACTGTTCCCCATCAAAAGTGTCAATCCCAGCAGGTAGCGGCCCGTACACTCTGAGAAGGCTGCCAAAAGGATGGGCCTGCTGAGCCCTATGAGCAGGGATAAATTGCAGATAAGCCTGTCAGCCAGCAGAGCCCTCCAAAATGGAGCTATCTTGAAGCCTTGCTCTTTAGCATCCCATATTAGACCTGTCAGCTTTAATTTGTGGCTGTCTCCAAAACCTTTTGCCTTACTCCTCCTGTTTTTGCTGAAATCATTCATGTCGGCTTTAGGACTCTGCACACTTTACCATTGCCAACCAGTACTAAAGTGATTGTGCTATCTCCTTTAAACATGGTGAAATTGGCTTACACCAAATTGCACATTTATTTTACTTGTAAGGCCCTAGCAAAGTGGTACTACCTGTACCCAAGTCCTACAAATTAAATGCTACTTGTGGGCCTTCAGCATTGCTTGTGCCACCCTCTTAAGTAGCACTTTTAAACATGCCTCAGGCCAGCCGTGGCAGCCTTTGTATGCAGTTTTAAACTGCCATTTCAATCCGGCAAACCAAACCACCTGCAAGGCCTAAACTTTCCTTTTGAATACATATGTCAGCCCTAGGGTAGGCCCGGCACAGCCCATTCATTTATTAAATGATGAGTTTCATTTGGGAAAAAGTAGGAAATTTGAATTTCTTATATAAAGAAACGTAATTTAAAACCCCACTCAACAGTAGAGTCAGATTTTAACTTACAATTCTGAAACTCTGAAAATGACACTTTTAGAAAACTAGCAATTTTTTGTCCCGACCATTTGGTGCACAGAGCCTTATCCTAGGTCACATGAGTAGTTTGTACATAGCAGCTTGTATAATAATCCCAGACAGTGAAACAAAGGGTGAATAGGTGTTGGCAGGATGGGCCATCTCTGAATTGCTAGAAGGTTTCATGTTAGTCTTTTGTACCCCCAGACAAGTTGAAATCTCCGGTTCTACATTTTTATTCAAATCATTTATTACATTTTTCTCTATTTTTCTGAATTGGCATGGGAGTTTTCTTGTGTTGTGTTTTTGCTTTATTACTGTTTGAAAAACTGCAAATACACTTACCACATTGCCTCTAAGCTAAACCTAACTGCTTTTGTGCCAAGCTACCAAAGGGTTAAGCATAGGTTAATTTAGGGGTTGCTTCTGTTTCACCCTGACAAGAGTTGTGGTTGCTGCTTGAGTAAGGTTCCGTTCCTCCTCAATTAGTAACCCATATTCCTACACCCCCCAACTGGCATTTATCTTTATGTCTACTACACATGTGTGAAGGCCGCACTTGAGTCAGTCCTCAGTTTTAGATCCAACTCAATGTCATACAGGGATATCTCTTAGATACTAGAGTAGCTATCTCACCCATCAAATGGCAGCATGCTTTAGCATGGTGTCTCCCATCCCTTGGGTAGGTATGTTACCACCCATGTTGACTCAACAGGATAAAACTAACTCTGGGAGCTCAAGATAAGGTAATTTTCTCGACAATTACAGGGTTCCATTAAAAAATGTCTAGGGTAAAACCAGTATTTTCTTTTATTCAGTGGTTACCCTTCAAAAGTTTTTCCATGTGTTTATGAAAACATGATAGTTTTCACATTGTTAGACCTGACACGTCGAGGTTGTTTTTCCCCAAACTGTTTTTTTCTTTTTCCTGTAGGTTTTGCTGATTCTCTCTTAGTGGCCTTAGGGCTCCGGGCACTTTCCCACTGTAAGAACCGTGTGAAGGTGTGTGTGCTTTCCTTACATATGTTAGGAAGTGGTGCTTACTTTTGTGTTTACACTTACATCTATGGTGTTCTTAAACATGTGCCCAGCCTGTCAAAACAGGTCTGGGTGTGCACACTTGCACCAGTGGTGCTCTTAAACATGTGTCCAGCCTGCCAATGCAGGCTTGTGTGAGCACAAGGGCATGGATGCCCAGGGAGTAAACAATATCCATATGTGTTTTCACAACCTCTGAGAGTTGCTCTGCACATAGGTTAACACAGGGGAAGTTTACAATTAATCCTAGCTGCAACAGTGAATTTCAGTGGAGCAGCCTGATAATGTTTACTATCATTGGACTTGTCCTGACTAACCCCTTCCTATGATAAAGGTGGTTTTGTCATTAATAACTTAGAAATGTTACTTCTACAAAGGGGGCATATCTATGCTCTCTTGTGTGCCTTTTCAATTTGACTGTAATCTACACTGAAGGCTGGGAGAGCACTTCTGTGCATTTCCTAGTGACGGATATACACCTTGGGCACATAGCTGGAATGACAGACTTCTGTCATTTAACCCCTTAGCTGCTGGGCCTTTTCCCCCCCAGTGCTGAGCCCTTTTTTGGCTATTTGCGGTAGTTCGCGCTTAGGGCTTCATAACTTTTTGTCCACATAAGCTAACCACGCCAAATTTGCGTCCTTTTTTTCCAACATCCTAGGGATTCTAATGGTACCCAGAGTTTGTGGTTTACCCTGGAGGAGACCAAGAAAATAGCCAAAATACAGTGAAAATTTAGTTTTTTCCAAAAAAATGGGAAAAAAGGGCCGCCGAAGAAGGCTTGTGGTTTTTTCCCTGAAAATGCCATCAACAAAGGGTTTCTGGTGCTGAAATCACTATCTCCCCACCTTTCAGGAACGGGCAGACTTGAATCAGAAAACCACATTTTCCAACACAAATTTGGCATTTTACTGGGACATACCCCATTTTTACTATTTTTGGTGCTTTTAACCTCCTTCCAGTTAGTGACAGGAATGGGTGTGAAACCAATGCTGGATCCCGGAAAGCTAAACATTTCTGAAAACTAGACAAAATTCTGAATTCAGCAAGGGGTCATTTGTGTAGATCCTACAAGGTTTTCCTACAGAAAATAACAGCTGAAATAAAAAAATATTGAAATTGAGCTGAAAACAACAGCCATTTTTCTTTATGTTTTACTCTGTAACTTTTTCCTGCGATGTCAGATTTCTGAAAGCAATATACCGTTTTGTCTGCTGGACTCTTCTGGTTGCGGGGATATAAAGGGCTTATAGGTTCATCAAGAACCCTCGGTACCCAGAGCCAATAAATGAGGTGCACCCTGCAGTTGGTTTTCATTCTATACTGGGTATACAGCAATTCATTTGCTGAAATATGAGGAGTGAAAAAGAGGTATCAAGAAAACCTTTGCATTTCCAAAATGGGATCAAGATAAGGTTTTGAGGAGCAGTGGTTATTTGCACATCTTTGAATTCCGAGGTGCCCATACTAGCATGTGAATTGCAGGGCATTTCTCAAATAGACGTCTTTTTTACACACTCTCTTATATTTGGAAGGAAAAAATGTAGAGAAAGATAAGGGGCAATAACACTTGTTTTGCTATTCTATGTTCCCCCAAGTCTCCCGAAAAAAATGATACCTCACTTGTGTGGGTAGGCCTAGCGCCCGCGACAGGAAATGCCCCAAAACACAACGTGGACACATCCCATTTTTTCACAAAATACAGAGCTGTTTTTTTGCAAAGTGCCTACCTGTGGATTATGGCCTCTAGCTCAGCCGGCACATAGGGAAACCTACCAAACCTGTACATTTTTGAAAACTAGAGACCTAGGGGAATCCAAGATGGGGTGACTCGCGGGGCTCTGACCAGGTTCTGTTACCCAGAATCCTTTGCAAACCTCAAAAAGTGGCTAAAAAAACAAGTTTTCCTCACATTTCGGTGACAGAAAGTTCTGGAATCTGAGAGGAGCCTCAAATTTCCTTCCACCCAGCGTCCCCCCAAGTCTCCCAATAAAAATGATACCTCACTTGTGTGGGTAGGCCTAGCGCCCGCAACAGGAAATGCCCCAAAACACAACGTGGACACATCACAGAAAACAGAGCTGTTTTTTGCAAAGTGCCTACCTGTAGATTTTGTCCTCTAGCTCAGCCGGCACCTAGGGAAACCTACCAAACCTGTACATTTTTGAAAACTAGAGACCTAGGGGAATCCAAGATGGGGTGACTCGCGGGGCTCTGACCAGGTTCTGTTACCCAGAATCCTTTGCAAACCTCAAAAAGTGGCTAAAAAAACAAGTTTTCCTCACATTTCGGTGACAGAAAGTTCTGGAATCGGAGAGGAGCCTCAAATTTCCTTCCACCCAGCGTCCCCCCAAGTCTCCCGATAAAAATGATACCTCACTTGTGTGGGTAGGCCTAGCGCCCGCAACAGGAAATGCCCCAAAACACAACGTGGACACATCACAGAAAACAGAGCTGTTTTTTGCAAAGTGCCTACCTGTAGATTTTGGCCTCTAGCTCAGCCGGCACCTAGGGAAACCTACCAAACCTGTACATTTTTGAAAACTAGAGACCTAGGGGAATCCAAGATGGGGTGACTCGCGGGGCTCTGACCAGGTTCTGTTACCCAGAACCCTTTGCAAACCTCAAAAAGTGGCTAAAAAAACAAGTTTTCCTCACATTTCGGTGACAGAAAGTTCTGGAATCGGAGAGGAGCCTCAAATTTCCTTCCACCCAGCGTCCCCCCAAGTCTCCCGATAAAAATGATACCTCACTTGTGTGGGTAGGCCTAGCGCCCGCGACAGGAAATGCCCCAAAACACAACGTGGACACATCACAGAAAACAGAGCTGTTTTTTGCAAAGTGCCTACCTGTAGATTTTGGCCTCTAGCTCAGCAGGCACCTAGGGAAACCTACCAAACCTGTACATTTTTGAAAACTAGAGACCTAGGGGAATCCAAGATGGGGTGACTCGCGGGGCTCTGACCAGGTTCTGTTACCCAGAATCCTTTGCAAACCTCAAAAAGTGGCTAAAAAAACAAGTTTTCCTCACATTTCGGTGACAGAAAGTTCTGGAATCGGAGAGGAGCCTCAAATTTCCTTCCACGCAGCGTCCCCCCAAGTCTCCCGATAAAAATGATACCTCACTTGTGTGGGTAGGCCTAGCGCACGCGACAGGAAATGCCCCAAAACACAACGTGGACACATCACAGAAAACAGAGCTGTTTTTTGCAAAGTGCCTACCTGTAGATTTTGGCCTCTAGCTCAGCCGGCACCTAGGGAAACCTACCAAACCTGTACATTTCTGAAAACTAGAGACCTAGGGGAATCCAAGATGGGGTGACTCGCGGGGCTCGGACCAGGTTCTGTTACCCAGAATCCTTTGCAAACCTCAAAAAGTGGTTAAAAAAACAAGTTTTCCTCACATTTCGGTGACAGAAAGTTCTGGAATCGGAGAGGAGCCTCAAATTTCCTTCCACCCAGCGTCCCCCCAAGTCTCCCGATAAAAATGATACCTCACTTGTGTGGGTAGGCCTAGCGCCCGCGACAGGAAATGCCCCAAAACACAACGTGGACACATCACAGAAAACAGAGCTGTTTTTTGCAAAGTGCCTACCTGTAGATTTTGGCCTCTAGCTCAGCCGGCACCTAGGGAAACCTACCAAACCTGTGCATTTCTGAAAACTAGAGACCTAGGGGAATCCAAGGAGGGGTGACTTGCGGGGCTCGGACCAGGTTCTGTTACCCAGAATCCTTTGCAAACCTCAAAAAGTGGCTAAAAAAACAAGTTTTCCTCACATTTCGGTGACAGAAAGTTCTGGAATCTGAGAGGAGCCACAAATTACCTTCCACCCAGCGTTCCCCCAAGCCTCCCGATAAAAATGATACCTCACTTGTGTGGTTAGGCCTGGTGCCTGCGACTGGAATAGATCACACAACGGTCAATGTTGGTCCTTACGTGAGGCAGCTGTTGACCCTGGGGTGATCCATTCCTGACACAGACACTAGGTGTAGGCACTCAAGTGGGGTAGTGTTTTTATCAGGACAGGTGAGGAGTCACTGGGTGGTAGGAATATTGTGGATCCCAGCATATTCCTGTAGTTTGTGTGACAGAAATGCGAGAAACATTTCGTTTTTTTTCAACATTTCAGCTTTGCAGGGTATTCTGGGTAAGAAAACTTTGGGGAAGCCACACAAGTCACACCTCTGTGGACTCCCCCGAATGTCTAGTTTCCAGAAATGTTTGGGTTTAGTGTGTTTCTCTATATGGCCGCTGAATCCAGGACCAAAAACACAGGTGCCTGCCTTACAAAACCAGTTTGTTTTGCCATGGATAATTTTGATGTCTCCACAATATGATTTGGGTGGTGGAATTTGGGGCTGAACTAAATTGGGGAGCTCCCAAGAGAGCACTCTCTCTCTGCTTGCCGCCACATTCACCTGCTCTCTGGGTTGACCTAACCCACTATTACCCAGTTGCACAAACAGCTTGCGAAGGGACAGCAGGACTGTCCTCATCACCTCCCTCATAATGTACTGGAAGAGGAGTTATCGAATGGGACTCCTCTGACTGAAAAATCACTCCCAGAGTCTGCGCCATTGTCCTATCCCTCAGATGCTGTCTCAGTATCTGATGTCTCAGTCTCTGATCCTATGTCAGAGCGGTCCTCTATAACCCGAGTGTAGGCAGCAGTCATCCATCAAGATGCCATCTCTGCTATTGGCTAAACTGTTGCTCTAAAACACTAGCCTACGTAGACAGTCACAAAATCGATGGTGTGTGAGATACGTGCAACAGTAGAGGCCACCTTACCTGCGCTTCTTCCCTCAATCAGCACGTACTTTCAAGACACTCAAAAAACACCTTGTCACATACCATTCGTCACAGTCTTTAGCACCTCCTGCGCCCAGTCCAACAATCATTATTGGTGCTCCCACTCCCTCCTCCTCGGATTCCCTCATTACCACCCAGCAAAAGTGCCCTTCATCTCTCCATAGACTTTGCTAATGTACTCAGCTATTTACATAAAATACAGATTTGCTCTTTGCAGTAGGCATATAAACCTTCTGCGCTTCTTTATGGCACTAAAACTGCCACTAGACAAGTCGGACCCTTTTCCCCCCAGGGAAACCACACACATATTGACAAAAGTGATATATATATGACAGCCAATCACCTGAAACTCAACTCAAGCAAAACCGAAATAATCCTCTTTGGCCCACACAAAAACACCTGGGACCCCTCATGGTGGCCCACCACGCTAGGCCCTGCACCCACCCCCGCCAACCACGCACGCAACCTCAGCATCATCCTAGACTCCTCCCTCTCGATGACCCAACAAATCAACGCTCTCACCTCCTCATGCTTCAACACACTCCGTATACTGAAAAACATTCAAATGGATCCCCACAGAGACCAGAAAAACTGTCACTCACGCACACAGCAGCTGGCTTGATTACGGAAACGCCCTCTACGCCGGCACCACTCTAAAACTCAAGCGCAAACTACACGCATCTAGAACTCAGCAGCACGACTCATCCTCGACCTCCGCCGACACGAACACATCTCTCCACACCTCAAATCCCTCCACTGGCTCCCCATTGACAAAAGGATCACCTTCAAGATCCTCATCCTCGCACACAAATCACTCCACAACACAGGCCCTGCCTACCTCAACGAGAGTCACCTTCCACACCCCCACACGAAACGTCCGCTCAGCTGACCTCTCTCTCGCCTCTGTCCCCCGCATCAAACACACCACCACCGGGGGCAGATCCTTCTCCTACCTTGCACCCAAAACCTGGAACGCCCTCACAACCCACCTTCGCAAGACCCAAAACCTACTTCTTTTCAGGAAGGGCCTCAAAACCTGGCTTTTCGAACAGTGAACCTCCCAGCCCCTTTCCCTCCCCCCGCCCCCCCCAAGCGCCTTGAGACCCTCACAGGTGAGTAGCACACTTTATAAATCTCTTTGGTATATATAGATCTACCTCTATATATATATATATATATCTATGTACATAGATATATCTATAGATATATCCATGTACATAGATATATCTATCTACATAGATATATAAATATAGATCTATATATAGATCTATTTTTTTTAGTTGTTGTATAGTTTCCTTGGGGGCCAAAATGGCCCCCAGGGAAACCCTACAACATCTAAAAAAAAAATTGCCCCCACAGGGGGTCACCCTGCCGACGGGCGACCCCCTGTCATTTTTTTTTTTTTTCCATTATTTAAAAAAAAAAAAAAAAAAAAAATCCCCTGGGGGGGCGCGATCGCGCCCCCCCCCCCCCCAGGGGGCACCTACCTTTTTTTATTTTTATTAATTATGCCCCCGGGGGGGGTGCGGCCCGTTTTCCGAGGGGGCCGCCCCCCCAAAGTGAAATCCCTGGCGTCTAGTGGTGTTTCCTGGCCCCCGATCGCAGCTGTGCTGCGATCGGGGGCCAGGAAACACTTTGAGAAGGCCTCGTAAGAAAGGGGAGACTCTCCCCCTTTCTTACGAGGCCTTCTCAAACTGTTTCTGGCCCCCGATCGCAGCACAGCTGCGATCGGGGGCCAGAAACAGTTTGAGAAGGCCTCGTAAGAAAGGGGAGAGTCTCCCCTTTCTTACGAGGCCTTTTCAAAGTGTTTCCTGGCCCCCCGATCGCAGCTGTGCTGCGATCGGGGGGCCAGGAAACCTGAAAGTGTTTCCTGGCCCCCGATCGCAGCACAGATGCGACCGGGGGGCCAGGAAACACTTTCAGGAAGGCCTCGTAAGAAAGGGGAGTGTCTCCCCTTTCTTACGAGGCCTTCCCGAACGTGAGAAAGGCCGTTTTCCCCATCAAAGCAGGAAGCGGCCGCAAGGCTGCTTCCTGCTTTGATGGGGAAAACACCTTTGCAACGTCAGCGCGCCGCGAGGCGCGCTGATGTCACAAAGGGGCGGGTGGGGGGGCGGGGGGAGACACGGAAGCTTCCGTGTCTCCCGGGGGGGGTTTAAAAAAATAAATAAATCCTCGGGTGCGACGCACCCGAGGATTTATTGATACCCTTCCTGGTGTCGGCCACTGGTTGTGACCCGCACCAGGGAGGGTGTGTGGGCGTCGGCCAGTGGCCGACGCCCGCACCTATCAGGTTAAGGGTTGGCTGAATAGATTGAAAGCAGAGGTTTATGAAATTTGGGCTCTCGGGCCAGATCATGGTCCCACTAAAGATGAAGATCTGCATTCCACACCCCATGGCAGACAGAGCTGAAATTTAGGGGCGACGTCTGTGGTTCAAAGGGGAACTGTTAGAAATGGGGTCTTTGGTTGACAGTCAGGTTACCCCATGTTCAAGCAAGGACCCTCACTCTAGTCAGGGTAAAAGAGAATCACCCTCAGCTAACCCCTGCTTACCCCCTTGGTAGCTTGGCAGAGCAGTAGGCTTAACTTCAGAGCGCCAGGTGTAAAGTATTTGTACCAACACACACAGTAACTTAATGAAAACACTACAAAATGATACAACACCAGTTTAGAAAAATGGGAAATATTTATCTAAACAAAATAAGAACAAAACGACAAAAATCCGACATAAACAAGTCAAGTTATGATTTTGTTTAGAGATTAAACTAAAAAATTGCGCTTAGAAACAAAAATGCTTCGATGAGATGTTAACACGGCATCGTGACGGAGTCGTTTCCAACAAGCCGACACCAGCGGCGCCGGACACGGAGTCGTGTAGACCCCCAAGTACAGTACCTTTGGTGAAGAGTGAAAACAAGCCGATGCGCGAAGTCGGGGATCGCGGCGTCTGTGCAAAACGTTGAATCCGTGCACTTCAAGCGGCGTCGGTCACGACGTGGTGCGGCGACTTCCACGGAGTCGCGGACTTCAGCGGGGCTGCTGCGGCGTCGGGCCTGCAAAGAGCGTCGCGTTCCAGAGAAGGTCACGGTGTCAGGTGCAGGTGGCGTTACCGGATTCAGCAGCGGCGTCGGTCCGAAGTCGTCCGAAATCGATTTCCTTGGATTTCTACCAGCTTTCCTTTCAAGGGCCCAGGGACTGGATAGGGCACCACTTGTCAGAGCAGGAGTCTCTCCAGAGACTCCAGGTGCTGGCAGAGAAAAGTCTTTGCTGTCCCTGAGACTTCAAACAACAGGAGGCAAGCTTTAAATCAAGCCCTTGGAGATTTCTTCACAAGATGGAAGGCACACAAAGTCCAGTCTTTGCCCACCTACTCTGGCAGAAGCAGCACTGCAGGAAAGCTCCACAAAGCACAGTCACAGGCAGGGCAGCACTTCTTCCTCAGCTATCAGCTCTTCTCCAGGCAGAGGTTCCTCTTGGTTCCAGAAGTGTTTCTAAAGTCTGTAGATTTGAGTGCCCTTCTTATACCCATTTTAGTCTTTGAAGTCACCTTTCTTCAAAGGGGACTCACACCTACTTGTGAAATCCTGCCTTGCCCAGGCAAGGCATCAGACACACAGCAGGGGGTTGGAGCCGGCATTGTCAGAGGCAGGCACAGTCCTTTCAGATGAGTGTGACCATTCCACCCCTCCCTCCTAGCTGAGATGGCTAATCAGGAATTGCAGGTTACACCCCAGCCCCCTTTGTGTCACTGTCTAGTACGGGGTGAAAAACAACCCAACTGTCAAACTGACCCAGACAGGGAATCCACAAACAAGGCAGAGTCACAGAATGGTTTAAGCAAGAAAATGCTCACTTTCTAAAAGTGGCATTTTCAAACGCCCAATCTTAAAATCAACTTTACTAAAAGATGTATTTTTTAATTGTGAGTTCAGGGACCCCAAACTCCACATGTCCATCTACTCTCTAGGGGAACCTACACTTTAATCATATTTAAAGGTAGCCCCCATATTATCCTATGAGAGAGACAGGCCTTGCAACAGTGAAAAACGAAATTGGCAGTATTTCACTGTCACGACATATAAACCACATTACTATGAGGGTCATTCTGACCCTGGCGGCCACCGACCACGGGAGCACCGCCAACAGGCTGGCGGTGCTCCAACGAGCATTCTGACCGCGGCGGTTCAGCCGCGGTCAGAAGCGGAAAGTCAGCGGTCTCCCGCTGACTTTCCGCTGCTCGTGTGAATCCTCCATGGCTGCGGAGCGCGCTCCGCAGCCATGAGGATTCCGACCCCCCCTACCGCCATCCTGTTCATGGCGGGAAAGCCGCCATGAACAGGATGGCGGTAGGGGGGGGTCGCGGGGCCCCTGGGGCCCCTGCCGTGCCCATGCCAAAGGGGCCTTGCAGACACTGAAATACGCGACGGGTGCCACTGCACCCGTCGCACCTTCCCACTCCGCCGGCTCGATTACGAGCCGGCATCCTCGTGGGAAGGTCGTTTTCCCCTGGGCTGGCGGGCGTTATTTCAGCAACCGCCCGCCAGCCCAGGGGAAAACTTGTAATACCCGCCGCGGTCTTTTGACCGCGGCGCGGTATTTTGGAGGGCGGCATCCTGGCGGGCGGCCTCCGCCGCCCGCCAGGGTCATAATGAGGCCCTATATGTCCTACCTTATCCATACACTGCACCCTGCCCTTGGGGCTACCTAGGGCCTACCTTAGGGGTGCCTTACATGTAAGAAAAGGGAAGGTTTAGCCCTGGCAAGTGGGTACACTTGCCAAGTCGAATTTACAGTGTAAAAATACACTTACAGACACTGCAGCGGCAGGTCTGAGACATGATTACAGAGCTACTTGTGTGGGTGGCACAACCAGTGCTGCAGGCCCACTAGTAGCATTTGATTTACAGGCCCTGGCACCTCTAGTGCACCTTACTAGGGACTTACTAGTAAATCAAATAGGCCAATCATGGATAAACCAATTACATACAATTTACACGGAGAGCATATGCACTTTAGCACTGGTTAGCAGTGGGAAAGTGCTCAGAGTTCAAAAGCCAACAGCGACAGGTCAGAAAAAAATAGGAGGCAGGAGGCAAAAAGATTCAGGCTGACCCTGCATAAGCAAAAGTCCAACAGGAACCCTCTGAACCACCTCCAACTTCAAAGGAACACTACAGTATGACTGCTGGTGCCACACTGCAGCAACTAGAGACGCGCTTGTGGGGACACAGGACCAGAGATACTGGAATGCTTCGTGCACACTGCCAGAGGAATCTGTTGTGCACAAGGAGTAATCACTACCCTTGGAAGGGACTCTGCATCCTTCCTGAATCGTGTCTGGCCTGGGCCGATTGCCTGCTGCTGTGTGGCAGCCCAAAATGTGCTCTTCAATGGTTCGTTGGCTTGCTCTTTGTTCTCTGTAGGAGGTCTCAGGGACATCAAAGACTTCTGGCACGGGACCTACAACTCAATCAGACGTTGTGCCTCATTCCAGGGAGGTAATTAATTGGTAACTCTTCATGTGTGATCAGAATTATCAGGTGCAACTAAAAGTCATTGAGCACCAGATGCTGTGCCTCATTCCAGGGAGGGACAGAATTGGTAACTCTTCATGAGTGATTGGTACTATATGGTGCAACTCATGCCATCATGCACCAGACGTTGTTCCCAATTTCCAGGGCGGGAGTGAAGGAGCGGATTTGTGTACTGGAGTGCCTTGCAATGCTATTGTGAATGGCATGTATCCTAAGGTGACCCTTCCCCTGTGCGTGGCAGAACAGGACCTGTGCTGGAAGGCACGGTGAGGAGACCTTTGAGTGAACTTCCCGAGTGGGGTCAAACCTCCATTTGTTGACTGTTGCCTGATCATCCTGTTATCTATTCTCTTTCTCCACCTTAAACCCGGAACCCTGAATATTTGTGACTCTGGCCACTACTATCGGCCTAGCACCTGGGGAAATATTTATTTTATCTCCAGCCCATGGGGGGTTACTAGGGGTTGGTTGAAGGGCGGAGGAGGGTTTGGGCCCAAAGGGTCTTCGACTACAGTGACAACTGACCTGCCGGATATCAGTGCACCACATTAGGGTGCAGCCAGTCCATGCAGCCAACCCCCCTAACAACGCAACCTCACACTGTCCACGCCCCATTTAGCTGTGCGTGACTGAAGTTGGCTGCAACCTTTCTGGGTGTGAATAGGTGTGAGAGGGTGGATCTGGAGGTCAAAGTGGCTGTGAGAGTGTCTGTATAAGAGTGGATACATTAGTACTTTAGTGGGTGCGTCAGTGTGTGTGCGTATCTGTGAGTGGATGCATAAGGGTGTTAGTGGGTCTGTGAGTGGGTCTGTGTTTTGCTTTACTGCTGACTGAGCCAAAATACACACACTGAAAAGAGTCAAAAAGAATCTCTGCAATGTACCTCTTAATCTTAAGAAGACATTTATTAAATCACTTCACAAGGTTCATAAAGAAAGGTCAGTAGAACTGAAAGTGCACATTTAAAATGTGCTCAACAATAAAATGAAGACATGTAGAAAGAATCTCAATCTATAAACAGAAAATATATAAATATAAAGATACAGATACCTATATTCATATATATATTATTGCACATATTAATTGATGTAATTTGTATAATGTTGGGTGGTTACTGGTGTGGTTGGGATCTTGGTTTTTAATGTACAACACTTTATTTATTTTTAATAGACTACATGTCCCATAATGCACTAATATGGGTAATATGAGAGATACTATAAATAGGGGGCATTGAGATAGGACTAATTTACTGTGATCAAGACCAGTTGGTCGAAACGCGTCGGTGGTGAAGGATGGTAACTTATTTTTGACTGCAATAAAAGAAAAAGAGAAAGAATTTCCTCCTGGAGTGCGGTGGTAAAGTTGCTTGCAACTGTTTGTTCTTGGATTTATGAGAGGAAATGGTCCATTCCTCACACCTGCACCATAATGAAAGAGCGCGCCATAAGGAGGACCAGTTTGTTTGTATATATATATATATGTATATATATAAATATATATATATATATATATATACTCATTCACAATGCCACAATGCGAAGCAAATAATTAGTACAAATTAATCACCATGGGGTCCATCTGGTTCTTCATCTTTCTCTCAGTAGCCTCAAGCCGTAGACTAAGAGATCAGCTGCGGGGAGAGAGAGAGTTCTGCCTCATGGGTGTCAGGCGTCCAACGTCAAAATCAAAAGCCTGTTATCTATTCTTTTTCTCCATCTTTCCCCCAGGACCCTGAATAAGTGTGACTCGGGCCACGATCGTCCTAGCACCTGGGGAAAGATTTCTTTCATCTCCAACCCATGGAGGGTTACTAGGGGTTGGTTGAAGGATGGAGGAGGGTTTGGGCCCACAGGGTCTGCGAATACAATGACAACTGGTTATCATTGAACCACATTAGGATGTTGGAAGTGAATGTATGCAGTTTGAGCCTGCCTAATATCTGTGGCACCACGTAGCAGTGCGGAGTGATTGTATGGGAGTGACTTCCTGTGATCAACTGTGGTGTTGCCATACAAGTTGTTTCCTTGCCAAAAGATTACTACAGTTGACATAGTTTTTTTACCTGTGTGGCCTGGGCCAACAAAGCCATTTAGAAGTGCTGTAATTATCTGTGAGTACACATTGCTGCTATTGTTGGGAACAGGGGTGCACCCTATAATTGTGTGGTATTGACTTGGAACATTTGCTAGGGTGGGTTTCGTGCTGACAACGTTATGCACTTCATGTGGGTTTTGGGAGGAAAAGTAGGATTTTTCCCAAGTGGTCATATTGCTGATGTAATTTCAGCACGGTTGGGCCTAGTACTGCCAGTGATATTTCCGAATGTCATTTATGCCAAGAAGTACATGATTTGCATGTTGTGTTAATGTGTGTGTTTAAAACAAATCTTTTTCACATACACAATGTGTGACGCCTCTTTTGTGATTCTCAGTGTATATATTGTGTAAGGGTGCTGTGCCAAAGCTTTACACATTGCCACTGTGATATGCCTGTCTGCTCAGTGCCAAGAAACCCAAGGGTGGGCGTAGCTTAAACAGTGAGTGTAATCACCCACCACTGACGGGTATGGTAGGTTCTGCCTGGCTAGGGCCTTGCCTCATCCAACCAGAACATGCCACCTCCAACATGCATCTACTCAATACTCGTGCCTACATGTTTTAACTGAAAATAATCTGTTCATACAGGTCACTTGGCTTTCTTCAGCGCTAGTAGATCCCTGCCAGAGTGCGTCTAATAAGGAGGCAGAAGCTTGTCTAATCTGTCTCCCCAGTACTCGCGAACCTGTAGGAACCTATACAAAGTGATTTGTTTTAACAAATATTCTGGTATTTCTTGTTATAATGAGAGGGTACTAAACCATGCATCACCACTCCCAGTGAGCAGTGTAAACAACCCCATGTTCCTATGTCATGTGTGTGAGCATTTTTAACTCTAACATTTGATGGAACTCTTATACTATGGTCATACAAATAGTAAGATAACTAACCATATGTATGTCAAAAAACAGTGAAAGAAGATAATTGTGTCTTCTCACTTTCCCTAATCGGTTCCTGATCCAACCTTACCAACTTACGTAGAAGGGGGCATTACTTTGCTGCCACAAACCTTTTGAAGGGTATACAATCTATTTCCCATGTCTGTTTATTTCATACTCCATAGTAGGATTTCCTATTGAAACATTATGGATATCTCAATTACATGTATTACGTTTACATCTAGGTTTCAACTGAAAATAATCTGCTCAAAGAGGTCACTTGGCTTTCTTCTGCACTAGTAGATTCCTGCCTGCCTATGCCTTGTATTAAAGGAGTGCGTATAATAAGGAGGCAGAAGCCTGTCCAACCTGTCTCCCCTGTACTCTAGAACCTGTAGGAACATATACAAAATGACTTGTTTTAACAAATATTCTGGTATCTCCTGTTATATTGAGAGGATACTATACCATCCATCTCCACTCCCAGTGAGGAGTGTAAACCACCCAATTTTTCTATGTCATGTTGGTGTGAGCATTTTTAACTCTAACATTTGATGGAACTCTTATACTATGGTTATACATATAGCCAGATACCAAACCATATACATGTCAAAAAACGGTGCAAGAAGATAATTGTGTTTCCTCACTTACCCTAGTCGGTTCTTAATCCAACCTTACCAACTTACGTAAAAGGGGGCATTACTTTGCTGCCACAAACCTTTTGAAGGGTATACAATCTATTACCAATGTCTGTTTATTTCATACTCCATAGTAGGATTTGGCCTGTCATATTTCACACTCTACTCAAGCCCCTTTGTAATTTCCACGCCTTTATTCACACTCTCAAACTCCCCCTTGGGACAGTCTAGCAGCTGTCACAAACTAACATATTCTGATATCATATTTTCCCTGAACCATTTGCGTTTATGTATTTGCCATATGGCAAATGCCCTCAGACCTTCCCAGCATTGGCTTTGCAGCTGATGCTAATGCCAGACCAAAAGGAAGGCAATTGAACTGAATCATTTCCTCTTATGTTATGAATGTGATTAGTTTTTTAGAGGCAAGATGCAATTTTACCTGATGGTATGCGCTGCCAAGATCTATTTTTGAGAATAACTCTCACCCTTTAGCAACAAAACCATTTTCCCAATGGTGGGTAGGGGAAAATCGTCAACTATTATTTGGTTAGGGGTGCAGAGGTCAACACAAAATCTCAGCCTATCATCCTTGTTGCAAATTTGTAGTAAATTCAAATGCTCAAGGTGCAAGTAAACTTAATGAGTTTATTAATCGGAGACCACCGCCAGGAGAAGAGGAAAAGAGCTCTTAGCAAGCCAGTAGAACTCCATCTGGCCTTGTGGCTCCTTGGGAACCAGAGAGGAACAGAACCTATGGCATAGAAATGCTCCATAAAGCACCATAGGGACGGAGCGCAAATTACTTTTCTTGTCAGACGCGGTCAGTTGCTCAGAATACATTTTATTGAACACAATTAACTCATTATCAAAAAGGTTATACAGCCCTGCTTTAAAGAAATCTAGAACAGAATCTAGTCCCTGAAGAGCTGTGTTTGTAACAGAAATAAAAAGCTCAGCATTACGCAGAAAATACCATAAAGTACAATAAAGGGATGCAAGGCACTATGACCACAGTTCAAGACGAACAACTCCAAATTCTGGAGAAATATGGTAGAGATGAATTGGCCATGACACAGTGATATATGGATAAGGAAATTACACTTGAGGAACGTGTCACAGACTATGCTATTTACAAACGACTCTGACACACTTGGGGTTTCTAGCTTTTGGCTTCTGTCTTCATCACCACATGGCTAATTATAAATCGCGATCGAGAAATACGGGCAAGTGTCATTTAAGTGTCAACATATTAAGTGCTGTGGGAGGCAGGTGGAGGAGGGACAGCCAATCTCCCAGGCGAGTCTTAATGAACGTCCCCCACCAACCTCCCGCCGCCCACAGCACAGATGAATCTACACTTGGGGGTTCAAGGTTGAATCTTTGTAACCTCTTCAGCCCTTGACTGAACACTGTTACCTCCAGTTGTGGAATATCCTGAAAGTGAGCTATGGAGGCAGACTGTTAGTTAAGTTTAACATTGTCCTGGGGTTATTAAATACTTTTGATAAAGGTGAATTCTGCACATCTCTAACCCTCATGTTCTCAGAACATTCAATATCACGTGTTTACTTTCTCTGTGCTTTGAAATGGCATAGGTATCATTGGGTGTTTTACAAAGATCTCGAATTAATATATAAATGCAAAAGAGTGCCTTTCTGCATGTCTCTATTACATGGTTCAAAGCACTGATACTGTGAGATTGTGCTGTTCAGCAGAAGTTTTGAAGTGTAAATGACACATGTAAAAATAATGACACAATTAGACTTTGAGTAATGTTTCCATAAGTTAAAATGCAATATGTTCATCGTGCTGGAGAATGAATGTGCTTTATTTTGACTAGTAAGTCAATCTAATGTATAAAAAGCAGAACATTTCAATGTTCTGTACTTGATATTTTGACAGAATGCAAATTAGTTTTCAACATCTATAAGGCACGGTCACTGGTGAGACTTACAAATAATTATGTAATAAGTATCATAATTACCATGATTAAAATCTTGTCGTTAGGATATGAGCTGCTTCCAGAACTTAGCTTCATTTACTGAAAGTGCCAGCAAGATAACAAGACATTAACATGGTCATGTGTTTATTCTCATTGGAGGAAATTAGCTTGCATTTATTTCATTTCTTCGGCCATTTAGTTCAGATATTTACGGCTGATGAGTTTATTAATAATTCATTTATAATTGAGCTTAAAACCACTCTTGCTACGCTCATGATGCAAATGTTATGGCATGCGAACCCGAGTGCGTCATTTAATGGGAATGGAAACAAAACAAAAGATGCACAGTGAATCTTATAATTTCTCCTTTTTTAAGTCTGGATCACAACTTGCTGTCAGCCGGGGCTCATGTCGGCACCCCACAGAACACAAAACACACAGTGTATGTTAAAGAACATTCAAAAGGTGTTTTCAGTTATCCCTCCTCCATCAATGACTTGTTTGTATTTTGTGTTTTGTTAATGTGTGTCTGATCTGCTCCTTCTCCCATATGCTGAGCAGCCACTGAACCTTTACAGATTTCGGTGAGCGCACCAGATACAAAGGTTGGTATTGGGAACCACCTTCAATGTACGGAAGAACCTCGGCAGCACATGTCATCAGTGATGTCGTCAGTGATGTCACTGACCATGTCATCAGTGATGTAATATGTGAGATCATAAGCAGTGAATTACGGGGGCGCAAGTTATGGTTAGCTCACGTAACTCTAACATTGAATTTCTATGGTTGTATTAATTCTATCTTCTAACTATAACATACATGTATCCTTTGTTTTTTTCACTGAATTTCTATGGTTTCTTTAACATCTAGTAATTTACATTAATATATGTTAATCCAGTCACTGTCGCCCATGGCCTTTGGCCATGTGCGGTGGTAGTTGCCAACAAGGGCAACCCCTATAAGTAACCAACTTTGCACCATGCACCCTCTCCTGTACGCAGTAAGGGTTGCCTGCAAGGTCTGGCCTGCAGCCAGTCCATGCAGACAACCGCCCTGACAAGGCAACCTCACACTTTCCACGGCCCCTTTAGCTGTGCGTGGCAGAAGTTGGCTGCAACCTTTCTGGGTGTGAATAGGTGTGAGAGGGTGTATCTGGAGGTCAGAGGGGCTGTGAGAGTGTCTGTATGGGTGTAAGAGTGCATACATTAGTATTTTAGTGGGTGCTTCAATGTGTGTGAGTGGACGCATGAGGGTGTTAATGGGTCTGTGAGTGGGTGTGTGTTTTGCTTTACTGATGACTGAGCCAAAATACACACACTGAAAAGAGTCAAAAAGGATCTCTGCAATGTACCGCTTAATCTTAAGAAGACATAAATGAAATCACTTTGCAAGGTTCATAAAGGAAGGTCAGTAGAACTGAAAGTGCACGTTTAAAATGTGCTCAACAATAAAATGAAAACATGTAGAAAGAATCTTCAATCTATAAACTATATAATATATAGAAATAGAAAATATATACATGCAAAGATACAAATACCTATATATATATATATATATATATATATATACATATATATATATATATTTATATACTCATACACAATGCAAAGCAAATAATTACATATATATATATATATATATATATATATATATATATATATATATTTATATACTCATATACAATGCAAAGCAAATAATTAGTAAAAATTCATCACCATGGGGTCCATCTGGTTCTTCATCTTTCTCTCAGTAGCTTCAAGCCGTAGACTCCAAGATCGGCTGCGGGAGAGAGAGAGATCTGCCTCATGGACTTCAGACATTCGACATCAAAATCTAAAGCCTGGTATCTCCTCTTTTTCTCCACCTTTCCCCCAGGACCTTGAATAAGTGTGACTCGGGCCACGATCGGCCTAGTACCTGGGGAAAGATTTATTTCATTTCCAACCCATATAGGGTTACTAGGGGTTGTTTGAACGGTGGAGGAGGGTTTGGGCCCACAGGGTGTGAGAATACAGTGACAACTGGATTTCAGTGCACCGCATTAGGGTGTTGGAAGTGAGTGTGTGCAGTACGAGCCTACCTGATATATGTGGCACTACAGTATGTAGCAGTGCGGAGTGAGTGTATGAGAGTGACTTCCTGTGATCAACTGTGTTGTTGCCATACAAGTTGTTTCCTTGCCAAAATATTATAACAGTTTACATTGTTTTTTTTACCTGTGCGGCCTGGGCCCACAAGGCCATTTAGAAGTGCTGTAATTATCTGGGTACACATTGCTGCTATTGTTGTGAACAGGGGTGCACCCTATAATTGTATGCTATTGGCTTGGAACATTTGCTAGGGTGGGTCTCTTGCTGACAACGTTATGCACTGCATGAGGGTGTTGGGAGGGAAAGTAGGATTTTTCCCAAGTGTATTTATTGCTGACGTAATTTCAGCATGGTTGGGCCTAGTACTGCTAGTGATATTTCCGAACGTCATTTATGCCAAGAAGTACATGATTTACATGTTGTGTTAATGTGTGTGTTGAATACAAATCTTCCTTACATACACAACGTGTGAAGTCTCTTTTGTGATGCTCAGTGTATTTATTGTGTAAGAGTGCTGAGCCAAAGCTTTACACATTTCCCCTGTGATATGCCTGTCTGCTCAGTGCCAAGAAACCCAAAAGTGAGCGTAGTTTAAACAGTGAGTGTAATCACCCTCCACTGACGGGTATGGTAGGTTCTGCCTGGCTAGGACCTTGCCTCATCCAACCAGAACATGCCACCTCCAACATGCATCTACTCAATACTCGTGCCTACATGTTTTAACTGAAAATAATCTGCTCATGCAGGTCACTTGGCTTTCTTCTGCACTAGTAGATTCCTGCCTCCCTATGCCTTGTATTAAAGGAGTGCGTATAATAAGGAGGCAGAAGCCTGTCCAATCTGTCTCCCCAGTACTCGTGAACCTGTAGGAATGTGTATAAAATGACTTGTTTTAACAAATATACTGGTATTTCTTGTTATAATGAGAGGGTACTAAACCATCCATCATCACTCCCAGTGAGCAGTGTAAACAACCTCATTTTCCCATGTCATGTGTGTGTGAGCATTTTTAACTCTAACATTTGATGGAACTCTTATACTATGGTCATACATATTGTCAGATACCAAACCATATGTATGTCAAAATACAGTGCAAGAAGATAATTGTGTCTCCGAACTTACCCTAGTCAGTTCCTGATCCAATCTTACCAACCTACGAAGAAGGGGGCATTACTTTGCTGCCACAAACCTTTTGAATGGTATACAATCTATTGCCCATGTCTGTTTATTTCATACTCCATAGTAGGATTTCCTTTTGAAACATCATGGATATCTCATTTATGTGTGTTATTTTTACATCTACATGTTTCAACTGAAAATAATCTGCTCAAACAGGTCACTTGGCTTTCTTCAGCACTAGTAGATCTCTGCCTGCCTATGCCTTGTATTAAAGAAGTCCGTCTAATAAGGAGGCAGAAGCCTGTCCCACCTGTCTCCCCCGTACTCTGGAACCTGTAGGAACATATACAAAATGACTTGTTTTAACAAATATTCTGGTATCTCCTGTTATATTGAGAGGATACTATACCATCCATCTCCACTCCCAGTGAGGAGTGTAAACCACCCAATTTTTCTATGTCATGTTGGTGTGAGCATTTTTAACTCTAACATTTGATGGAACTCTTATACTATGGTTATACATATAGCCAGATACCAAACCATATACATGTCAAAAAACGGTGCAAGAAGATAATTGTGTTTCCTCACTTACCCTAGTCGGTTCTTAATCCAACCTTACCAACTTACGTAAAAGGGGGCATTACTTTGCTGCCACAAACCTTTTGAAGGGTATACAATCTATTACCAATGTCTGTATATTTCATACTCCATAGTAGGATTTGGCCTGTCATATTTCACACTCTACTCAAGCCCCTTTGTAATTTCCACGCCTTTATTCACACTCTCAAACTCCCCCTTGGGACAGTCTAGCAGCTGTCACAAACTAACATATTCTGATATCATATTTTCCCTGAACCATTTGCGTTTATGTATTTGCCATATGGCAAATGCCCTCAGACCTTCCCAGCATTGGCTTTGCAGCTGCTGCTAATGCCAGACCAAAAGGAAGGCAATTGAACTGAAACATTTCCTCTGATGTTATGAATGTGATTAGTTTTTTAGAGACAGGATGCAATTTTACCTGATGGTATGCGCTGCCAAGATCTGTTTTTAAGAATAACTCTCACCCTTTAGCAACAACACCATTTTCCCAGTGCAGGGTAGGGGAAAATCGTCAAATATTATTTGGTTAGGGGTGCAGAGGTCAACACAAAATCTCAGTATATCATCCTTGTTGCAAATTTTTAGTAAATTCAAATGCTCAAGGTGCAAGTAAACTTAATGAGTTTATTAATCGCAGACCACAGCCAGGAGAAGAGGAGAAGAGCTCCTAGCAAGCCAGTAGAACTCCATCTGGCCTTGTGGCTCCTTGGGAACCAGAGAGGAACAAAACCTATGGCATAGAAATGCTCCATAAAGCACCATAAGGACGGAGCGCAAATTACTTTTCTTGTCAGACGTCATTTTATTGAACACAATTAACTCATTATCAAAAAGGTTATACAGACCTGCTTTAAAGAAATCTAGAACAGAATCTAGTCCCTGAAGAGCTGTGTTTGTAACAGAAATAATAAGCTCAGCATTACGCAGAAAATACCATAAAGTACAATAAAGGGATGCAAGGCACTATGACCACAGTTCAAGACGAATAACTCCAAATTCTGGAGAAATATGGTAGAGATGAATTGGCCATGACACAGTGATATATGGATAAGGAAATTACACTTGAGGAACGTGTCACAGACTATGCTATTTACAAACGACTCTGACACACTTGGGGTTTCTAGCTTTTGGCTTCTGTCTTCATCACCACATGGCTAATTATAAATCGCGATCGAGAAATACGGGCAAGTGTCATTTAAGTGTCAACATATTAAGTGCTGTGGGAGGCAGGTGGAGGAGGGACAGCCAATCTCCCAGGCGAGTCTTAATGAACGTCCCCCACCAACCTCCCGCCGCCCACAGCACAGATGAATCTACACTTGGGGGTTCAAGGTTGAATCTTTGTAACCTCTTCAGCCCTTGACTGAACACTGTTACCTCCAGTTGTGGGATATCCTGAAAGTGAGCTATGGAGGCAGACTGTTAGTTAACTTTAACATTGTCCTGGGGTTATTATATTCTTTTGATAAAGGTGAATTCTGCACATCTCTAGTCCTCATGTTCTCTGAACATTCAATATCACGTGTTTACTTTCTCAGTGCTTTGAAATGGCATAGGTATCATTGGGTGTTTTACAAAGATCTCGAATTAATATATAAATGCAAAAGAGTGCCTTTCTGCATGTCTCTATTACATGGTTCAAAGCACTGATACTGTGAGATTGTGCTGTTCAGCAGAAGTTTTGAAGTGTAAATGACACATGTAAAAATAATGACACAATTAGACTTTGAGTAATGTTTCCATAAGTTAAAATGCAATATGTTCATCGTGCTGGAGAATGAATGTGCTTTATTTTGACTAGTAAGTCAATCTAATGTATAAAAAGCGGAACTTTTCAATGTTCGGTACTTGCTTTTTTGACAGAATGCAAATTAGTTTTCAACATGTATAAGGCATGGTCACTGGTGAGACTTACAAATAATTATGTAATAAGTATCATAATTACCATGTTTAAAATCTTGTCGTTAGGATATGAGCTGCTTCCAGAACTTAGCTTTATTTACTGAAAGTGCCACCGAGATACAAAGACATGAACATGGTGATGTGTTTATTCTCTTTGGAGGGAATTAGCTTGCATTTATTTCACTTCTTGTGCGATTTAGTTCAGATATTTACGGCTGATGAGTTTGTTAATAATTCATTTATAATTGAGCTTAAAACCATTGTTGCTAAGCTCATGATGCAAATGTTATGGGATGCGAACCCGAGTGCGTCATTTAACGGGAATGGAAATAAAGCAAAACAAAAGATGCACAGTGAATCTTATAATTTCTCCATTTTTAAGTCTGGGTCACAACTTGCTGTCAGCCGGGGCTCATGTCGGCACCCCACAGAACACAAAACACACAGTGTATGTTAAAGAACATTCAGAAGGTGATTCAGTTATCCCTCTTCCATCAATGACTTGTTTGTATTTTGTGTTTTATTAATGTGTGTCTGATCTGGTAAGTGTGTTTTTTTAAATTTATAGCTTATTAAGTGTGTCAGGCATTGTGTGTATAGGTGAGTGAGTGCCTGTTAGAGTGGTTGTGTGCATAAGAGCATGGATGTGTCAGGTAAACTATGAGTATGTGTATGGACGGATATCAGTGAGTGAATTGGTGTGTAAGTGCCATTTTGACGGACTGACTTGGTATGTGAGTCAGTCCATGGAAGAGTCTGTGGGTATCTGAGTGGTTTTATGGGAGAGTGGCTGAATATTTTACTGAATGTATTGATGATTCAGTGTGTGTGGCAGTGACTGTAAGGGCAAGTGGTTGTATATTAAAGTGTGTGGATGTGTTAGAGAGTGCAATGATGAGCAATTGAATGTGTCATTAGCTGCGTGAGTGAGTCTTTGGTTATATGAGTGGTGTTTGGGGGAGTGAGTAGCTGTGTGTGTATTTATAGGTGACTGGATCAGTGTATGAGTGGTTGCATGGGTATATGCATTGTTAGACCTGACAGCCTTAGGGTGGTCACCCCTAACTTTTTGCCTGCCTCCCTCCACTTTTTGGACACTGTTTTTGCTGGTTTTATGACTCTGCGTACTGTACCACTGCTACCCAGTGCTAAAGTGCATATGCTCTCTCCCTTCAAACATTTTAACATTGGCTCACACCCAATTGGATTATTTAATCTACTTATAAGTCCCCAGTAAAGTGTGCTACAGGTGCCAGGGCCTGTAGATTAAATGCTACTAGTGGGCCTGCAGCACTGATTGTGCCACCCACATAAGTAGTCCCTTAACCATGCTTCAGGCCTGCCATTGCAAAGCCTGTGTGTGCAGTTACACTGCCACTCCAACTTCACATTTAAAAGTACTTGCCAAGGCTTAAACTCCCCTTTTTCTACATATACGTCACCCCTAAGGTAGGCCCTAGGTAACCCATAGGGCAGGGTGCTGTGTAGGCAAAAGGCAGGACATGTACCTGTGTAGTTTACATGTCCTGGTAGTGTAAAACTCCTAAATTCATTTTTACACCTCTGTGAGGCATGCTCCTTTCGTAGGCTAACATAGGGGCTACCCTCATATATTGTTTGAGTGGTAACTTCTGATCTAAAAGAAGTAGGAAAGTCATATTTAGTATTGACAGAATGGTGATACAAAGTCATGCTGACTGGTGAAATTGAATTTGATATTACTATTTTTGAAATGCCACTTTTAGAAAGTGGACATTTCTCTGCACTTAAATCCTTCTGTGCCTTACAATCCACGTCTGGCTAGGCTCAGTGACAGCTCCCTTGTGCATTCACTCAGACACACCCCAAACACAAGATACTCAGTCTCACTTGCATACATCTGCATTTTGAATGGGTCTTCCTGGGCTGGGAGGGTGGAGTGCCTGACACTTGCATGTTAAAGGACAGTAGCCTGCCCTCACACAAAGTACTGCCACACCCTCTACTGGGACCCTGGCAGACAGAATTGAACTGAAAGGGGACCATGTGCACTTCTAAGCCAGTCTTTGAAGTCTCCCCAACTTCAAAGGCACATTTGAGTATTTAAACAGGGCCTCTGCCCCTACCAACTCACACACTTCCTGGAGAAAAGAACCTGAACCAGAACCTGCATCCTGCCAAAAAGACCTGCCTGGCTGCTCAAATGACTCACCTGTCTGCTTTCTGTGAAGGACTGCTGCCTTGCTGTTGCCCTGCTGCCTTGGGGCTCTCTGGCTGTGATGAAGAAGTGCTCTCCAAGGGCTTGGATAGAGCTTGCCTCCTGTTCCCTGGAGTCTCAGGGCCAAAAAGACTTCATCTCTACAAGAAGGACTCCTTGAGCGGCACAATTCGACGCACAGTCTGCCAGAAATGATGCACATCCTGCACCTCAGTGAAAATTTTACTGCGTGCCAAACCGGAACGACGCAGCCCGACTTCGCAATGAAAAGATCGACGTAGCACCAGCGTAGCGGGCCGAAATTTGACTCACGGCCTCACCGGATCGACGCACAGCCGAGCCAGAATGACGCAGCCCAACTTCCAGAGAGGAATCAACACAGCGCCTGCCGCGTGGTAGAAAATTCGACGCAACGCCCACCAGATCGATGCAGCTCCTGTGACTTCGTCCTGCCAGCACCGTAAATCCATGCATCGTCCCCAGGGCATCTGAAAACCCTGCAACCTGAAGAGAATCCATGACCAAGCTCCGGAAATCGATGCACAGCCGCCCCTGCATGAAAACAAAATGACGCATTGCCGTGTGCGGCCTGAGAAATAGACGCACAACCCTTTGTTTCCACACATCTCCTCCTCTGCGGTTCTTTACAGAGATTTTTCACGCGAACCAGGTACTTTGTGCTTTAAAGAGACTCTGTTTGCTTTTAAAAGACTTAAGACACTTTATATCACTTTTCAGTGATATCTCAACATATACTTATTGCATTTTAGTTTTTTTGACCTGCATCTTATCAGATAAATATTATATATTTTTCTAAACACTGTGTGGTGTATGCTTGTGGTGCTATATGGTTGTATTGCATGATTTATGGCACAACTCTTTACACATTGCCTTCTAAGTTAAGCCTGACTGCTCAGTGCCAAGCTACCAGAGGGTGGGCACAGGATAATTTGGATTGTGTGCGATTTACCCTGACTAGAGTGATGGTCCTTGCTTGGACAGGGAGTAACCTGACTGCCAATCAAAGACCCCATTTCTAACATGCATGAGTATGGAAATGGTTGTGTTGGTTTCTGATTGTATATTTAAGTAACTGTAATTGTGCATTAATGGTTAGAGTTTTCTAAAGTAGTGAGTAAGTTGTGTCAGTGCCTGTGTAAATAACTGTTTATGTATCTGTCAGTATATGCATGGTTAAGTGAAAAACTATGTATGTAGTTGATTGTGTGTATGTGAATGTAGAGGTGTTTGTATAAGACTATAAGTGTTTGCATAAGTGGTTTTGTGGATAATGTCATCATTGATATCATTTGAGATGTCATCAGTGATGTCGTCAGTGATGTCATTGACCATGTCATCAGTGATGTAATATGTGAGGTCATAAGCAGTGCATTACAGGGGCGCAAGTTATAGTTATCTCAGGTAACTCAAACATTGAATTTCTATGGTTTTATTAATTCTATCTTCTAACTATAACATCCCTGTAACCTTTGTTTTTTTCAGTGAATTTCTCTGTTTTTTTTAGCGTCTAGTAATTTACATTAATATACGTTAATCCAATCACTGTCACCCATGGCCATTGGCTGTGCACAGTGGTGGTTGCCCACAAGGCCAACCACCTATAAGCAACCAACCTTGACCATGCACAACCTTCTCCTGTATACAGTAAGGGTTGCCTGCAAGGGCTGGCCTGCAGCCAGTCCATGCAGCCAACCCCACTAACCACGCAACCTCACACTGTGCACGCACCCGTTAGCTGTGCGCAGCAGAAGTTGGCTGCAAGCTTTCTGGGTGTGAATAGGTGACAGAGGGTGTATCTGGAGTTCAGAGTGGCTGTGAGAGTGTCTGTATGGGTGTAAGAGTGCATTAATTGGTATTGTAGTGGGTGCGTCAGTGTGTGTGCGTGTCTGTGAGTGGATGCATGAGGGTGTTAGTGGGTCCGTGAGTGGGTGTGTGTTTTGCTTTACTGCTGACCGAGCCAAAATACACACACTGAAAAGAGTAAAAAAAAATCTCTGGAATGTACCTCTTAATCTTAAGAAGACATTTATTAAATCACTTTGCAAGGTTGATTGGTGAAGGAGTGAGTCTGTGAGTGTATAAGTGCATTTATGAGTGTGTTAGTAAGTGCATGAGTGCATCTATTAGTAATTGAATGAGTGTATACATGAGTGAGTAACTGTATCAGTGTGTGTGTGGGTGATTAGTGAGTACATGTATGAATAAGTGTTGTGAGTGCATGTATTTGGTGAACGAGTAAGTCAATGAGTGCATGCATGACTGAGAGACTGAGGTGCTCATTCCAAATTTGGCTGTAACCGAACCACCACGCTGATGGCGGTCTTGTGACCGCTGACATGGTGGCGGTGCAGACCGCCAGATAACGAGTAACGTTATGAATCTAACGCAATACAGACAACTCACCGCTAGCCCCGCCACTGCCGACAAGCTGCAACTGCCGGGGGAAAACAACTCCAGGCAGGAGGCAGACAACGTCCCGTCCTCCATATTCTGAGTAACCAGTCCACCAGGATATTCGGTGGGGCCATACCGCCATGAAAAACCTGGCGGAAACAGAAACTATAAATGGAAACACCCACCTCCAGGCACAGAGACGCCGTCGCGGATGCCATGGCAAATGAACTGCTGGTCTTCCCAGTGTTGTATCTCGCCATACACCTTCAGGAACACCGACAACGACAAAGAGGACAACCGTAAGTATACCTAGCACAGAGGGGAGGGAAATGGCAGTGATACACATCCACACACAACACACATACCCCCCACACACAGTGAAAGCCACACACATGCACACACAACATACCTCAATGCCACATACCCAATACACACACAAAGTAATGCAGGCATGTGCCAACCATACAACATAACCACACCACCAACACACCCCAGAAACCACACAACGACGACTACCCCACAAACACCCTAAACATAGCATAGACGGGCACGTTGTGCAACACCACACATACACACACACCATGAATTCCATGTAGCAATGACGCACAATCAATAGCTGTGAACACACATCCAGACAATCATACAGGTGACACAACACGTACAATCAACAATCAAGTATATACACACATCCAGCACTAGACACACGGACGCACACAATACCACATATAAACACACAAGGAAGCAGAAACACACATCACAACATCCCATGGCCCAAACCATCTACCATGCAACAACACACACACATTCCACACACAGTTACCACACAGCCTTGTATACAGATGCCACACAACAATATTGAAGGAAACCAGGACAAGTACCTCAACTTGCCAACCACAACATTGTGGGCAGTTGTATTAAAAAAAAAATCTATATACAAAGGTACCAATGGCAAGTTCAAATCTCCAATTTTGAAGGACACATTGTCCATGAAGAATGGCCCAACCTGACTCCTGACTGAAGCTAGGCCTCCACGACATAGGAGCAGCAATGAGACAGTCAGGCACCTCAGGAGTGTGGGGGTGGAGGGGGAGGCTTGGAAAGGGAAGGGGCATGTTTTGTCTTGGGAGGGGTGAATTTAGCACTTGGAGGGGTGGATGTTTTGCTGGGTGGAGGAGCAGGGGAAACACCAGAGGGGGGGGACCCAAGGAATGGGAGGTGGAAGGGCCTGAGAGGGGCAGGGGGACATGCTGTTTACGGGGCAGATGGGGTGGGAGAGTAGTAGGGAAGAGGTCAAGGGCGGCCAGGAAAACTCTTTTAGGTACACAGGGTTGGTCACATGATTGAGGGTGAGGAGTGGAGGTAGAGGGAGTGGTCGTCTGACGAGTCTGTGTGCTGTACGTGGATGCTGGTGTGTGCAGTGTCTGGATGTGTGTGGTGGCTAAATGTTGGGTGGGTGAGTGGGTACGTATGCATTTCTTGGGAGGGGACAGAGATGCAGGGAGAGGGAATGCCTGATGTGTGAGTGAATGTTGTGGTGGTGTGTGCAGGTGAGGTAGATGTGCTGCAGGTGGAAGAGAAGACGGTAGTTGTGGTGAGTGCGTATGTTGTGTGTGGGGTGTGTGACTATGAGTCTGCTGTTGTGGTGATTGAGAGGATGACAGGAATGACAGCAGGACCAGTGTGTGATGATGCTGTGCTGGCAGGAATGAGTGGATATGTGACTGTACGGGAGGAGGAGGTAGGAGAAGTGTCTGTTGTTGTGTCTGCAGATGTGTGTTGTGTGTGTGCATGCCTGTGTGAACGTCTGTGATGCTCATGTCTGTCTTTGCGCACCTTGCCTGTTGTACTGGGTGTATGAGTGTGTGTTGTTGTGCTTTGAACGGATGTAGGGAGAGGGCATGTGGATGGGAACAGGTAGCTGGAGAGGGGACGGAAGTTGATGGGACACTGGCTGCCATCAACGAGGAGGTTAGAGCCTGAAAGGATCTGTGGAGGCCAGACAAGGCACCGTGAATGCCTTCCAGGAACGCATCGGTCTGCTGCATCTGGGATGCCAGTCCCTGGATGGCATTCACAATCATTGTCTGCCCCACAGAGAAGGCCCTCAGGAGGTCAATAGCTTCCTCATTGAGGGCAGCAGGGCTGACTGGGGCAGGGGCAGAGGTGCCTGTGGCAAAGGAGATGCCCACCCTCCTGGGTGAGCGGACACAGGCAACTGGGTGCGGTGCTACAGGGAGGACAGTGGTGGAAAGGGGGGTGGTGGACAAGGATGGTACTAGGAGGGTTTGCCACTGCCAGGGAGGCAACATCATAGGAGGATTCAGAGTCAGATTTAGTGGTAGCTCTAGTCTCTGCCATGGTGCTCCTCTCGCCTTCCGTCCCACTGGTCCCCTTGGGCTCCACTGCTGGTCGCCTCCTGGGTCCCGTGGGCTGCAGCATCCCCACTCACCAGTGCCCTTCCTCCCTCACCAGATGATGCTAATGCACACATAGACAGAGGAGGAGAGAGAAAAGGAGGGTGGCAGAAACAGGGAGGAAAATATTAGAACACACACATCCACTTCACTCACATAAATGCAGATAACAGTCCCTGCCTGCCAAACATTGGACATTTTAGCAGTCATAACCAAAAAGAGTAATGCCTGCTATGTCCAAACCCATCCCAACCCTGCAGATCAAGCCCCTGCATGAAGACACCTACATATCCCTCATTGCCAACATGAACACTCCTACAATCATGCCCTGGACTATGACCAATCACATGCCATCCACTTCAGGATGAAATTAATCTAAGCAGAGAGGGACTCAGACACTAACTGACGGACAGGAATGTGAGGAGTAAATGTGGTACAGAGGATCCATTGATGTAGGAACTGATGCAACTGCAAAACTCATGTAACATGCCTGTTATTACCCATATACAGTGCCATCATGACCAACCTCAACTACTACAGTACACGTAAAGATAGAGGGTGCAGCCATTTACATGATAGCAGACTTGAGAGACCCATACCTACAGCAGAATATGTGTCACTGTGCCACCACTACTCATCCTACATGGCACAACATAGCATCCAGGACACACTCCTACCTGATGGATGTGACAACCAGGACTGTACATATCACATCTGACTACATTCATTCCAAGTCCAAGGCTGGTGACAGTGCACAACCATGCAGTAGTGACCTGACAGTCAACACTTACCCCCTTGTGGCTGCTGTGCTGCCTTCAAGCACCCATCCAACTCTGGGTACACCACCTCCAGTATGCAGGCCATTAGGAGGGTCAGGGTCGGACATGCACCCCTCCCACGTTGGGAGGCCGTCCCTAGCTGGGCGTCTGCAGTCTTCCGGGCCCAGCGTCGCAGGTCCTCCCACCACTTCCTGCAATGGGTGCTCCGCCAGCAATGGACCCCCAGGGTCTGCACTTCCTTGGCGACGGCTCATCACAACTCTTTCTCCTGGTGGGTGCTGACCTGATTGGGAAACAGTGAGAAAAAGGGGGGCATGATATCAATAATAAGAATCCAGCAGTGAGCATAGGTGACTGTTAGAAATGGGGTATTTGTCAGGTTACCCCCTGTTCAAGCAAGGACCTTCACTCTAGTCAGGGTAAAAGAGAATCACCCTCAGCTAACCCCTGCTTACCCCCTTGGTAGCTTGGCAGAGCAGTAGGCTTAACTTCAGAGCGCTAGGTGTAAAGTATTTGTACCAACACACACAGTAACTTAATGAAAACACTACAAAATGACAACACCGGTTTAGAAAAATAGGAAATATTTATCTAAACAAAACAAGACCAAAACGACAAAAATCCGACATACACAAGTCAAGTTATGAATCTTTAAAGATTAAACTAAAAAATAGCGCTTAGAAACAAAAATGCTTCGATGAGATGTTAACACGGCGTCGTGACGGAGTCGTTCCCAACAAGTCAACACCAGCGGCGCCGGACACGGAGTCGTGTAGACCCCCCAAGTACAGTACCTTTGGTGAAGAGTGAAAACAAGCCGATGCGCGAAGTCGGGGATCGCGTCTGTGCGAAACGTTGAATCCGCGCACTTCGAGCGGCGTCGGTCACGACGTGGTGCGGCGACTTCCACGGAGTCGTGGACTTCAGCGGGGCTGCTGCGGCGTCGGGCCTGCGAAGAGCGTCGCGTTCCAATGAAGGTCACGGCGTCAGGTGCAGGCGGCGTTACCGGATTCAGCAGTGGCGTCGGCCCGAAGTCATCCGAAGTCGATTTCCTTGGATTCCACCAGCTTTCCTTTCAAGGACTCCAGGTGCTGGCAGAGAGAAGTCTTTGCTGTCCCTGAGACTTTAAACAACAGGAGGCAAGCTCTAAATCAAGCCCTTGGAGATTTCTTCACAAGATGGAAGGCACACAAAGTCCAGTCTTTGCCCTCTTACTCTGGCAGAAGCAGCACTGCAGGAAAGCTCCACAAAGCACAGTCACAGGTAGGGCAGCACTTCTTCCTCAGCTATCAGCTCTTCTCCTGGCAGAGGTTCCTCTTGGTTCCAGAAGTGTTTCTCAAGTCTGTAGATTTGGGTGCCCTTCTTATACCCATTTTTCTCTTTGAAGTCACCTTTCTTCAAAGGGGACTCACACCTACTTGTGAAATTCTGCCTTGCCCAGGCAAGGCATCAGACACACAGCAGGGGTAGGAGCCGGCATTGTCAGAGGCCGGCACAGTCCTTTCAGATGAGAGTGACCCCTCCTTCCTAGCAGAGATGGCTAATCAGGAAATGCAAGTTACACCCCAGCCCCCTTTGTGTCACTGTCTAGTGCGAGGTGAAAAACAACCCAACTGTCAAACTGACCCAGACAGGGAATTCACAAGCAAGGCAGAGTCACAGAATGGTTTAAGCAAGAAAATGCTCACTTTCTAAAAGTGGCATTTTCAAACGCCCAATCTTAAAATCAACTTTACTAAAAGATGTATTTTTTAATTGTGAGTTCAGGGACCCCAAACTCCACATGTCCATCTACTCTCTAGGGGAATCTACACTTTAATCATATTTAAAGGTAGCCCCCATATTATCCTATGAGAGAGACAGGCCTTGCAACAGTGAAAAACGAAATTGGCAGTATTTCACTGTCAGGACATATAAACCACATTACTATGGGGGTGATTCTGATATTGGTGGGCGGCGGGAGTCGCCCGCCAAGCGGGAACCGCCAAAAGACCGTACCGCGGTCGAAAGACCGCGGCGGTCATTCTGGGTTTCCCACTGGGCTGGCGGGCGACCGCCAAAAGGCCGCCCGCCAGCCCAGTGGGAAACAGCCTTCCCACGAGGACGCCGGCTCAGAATTGGGAAGGTGCGACGGGTGCAGTGGCACCCGTCGCGTATTTCAGTGTCTGCATAGCAGACACTGAAATACTTTGTGGGGCCCTCTTACGGGGGCCCCTGCAGTGCCCATGCCATTGGCATGGGCACTGCAGGGGCCCCCAGGGGCCCCGCGGCACCCCCTACCGCCATCCTGTTCCTGGCGGGAGACCCGCCAGGAACAGGATGGCGGTAGGGGGTGTCAGAATCCCCATGGCAGCGGAGCGCGCTCCGCCGCCATGGAGGATTCTCGAGGGCAGCGGAAAGTCGGCGGTACACCGCCGACTTTCCGTTTCTGGCCGCAGCTGAACCGCCGCGGTCAGAATGCCCAGCGGTGCACCGCCAGCCTGTTGGCGGTGCTACCGCGGTCATTCGCCCTGGCGGTTTTTACCGCCAGGGTTAGAATGACCACCTATATGTCCTACCTTATCCATACCCTGCACCCTGCCCTTGGGGCTACCTAGGGCCTACCTTAAGGGTGCATTACATGTAAGAAAAGGGAAGGTTTAGGCCTGGCAAGTGTGTACACTTGCCAAGTCGAATTTACAGTGTAAAAATACACTTACAGACACTGCAGCGGCAGGTCTGAGACATGATTACAGGGTTACTTGTGTGGGTGGCACAACCAGTGCTGCAGGCCCACTAGTAACATTTGATTTACAGGCCCTGGGCACCTCTAGTGCACTTTACTAGGGACTTAACAGTAAAACAAATATGCCAATCATGGAGAACCAATTACGTACACATCTTAAACAGGAGCACTTGCACTTTAGCACTGGTTAGCAGTGGTAAAGTGCCCAGAGTAACAAAAACAGTAAAATCAGAGTTCAGCACACATCAACAACCTGGGGAACAGAGGCAAAAAGTTAAGGGAGACCACGCCAAGGATGAAAAGTCTAACGGTGACACACAACGAACACTTGTCATGCACACTGGCAATGTCCCACACATAACATGTGCATGCTACACACCTGGACAGTCATGACATGTGAATGAGCACACACATACATCGTCAAACAAAACACAACTTGTGGAACCATGGATGTTGTACTGACCTTTTCTCCTGGAACTCCATACAACCGCCCAAACAGGGGTAGGACCCCTTCCACCAGTTTTTCCAGCTCCTCGGTTGAGAAGGCTCGGGCCCCTCCCCCTGCAGTGCGTGCCATCGTTGCTCCAAGAGACAGGACACAGCAGCACACAAAGTGGAGGTCTGTATCGCCCGAATGCCAGGAGTCAAGTGTCTCACACAAAATGTCGGTTACTACCGCCGCCGGCGGTGATCATCATTGGTCCCAGCCTCCCCTTGACCACAGTGTTAACCAATGAGGAGTTGCACTGCGGTTCTGACCGCACACCGCCATGACAACTTCCGCCAGCAGAACGAGGTCACTTCCAGCAGTCCAATGCTTGCTGGACACGCGGATGCCATTTTAGTATGTCACATCACTTTCCTGAGTGTACACAACTTCCCTACCTGCCTGTGAACACATAAACATACTTCAGGTTTGACATTATGAATATGGACACATTTAGTACGTGTTTAGTCAAATGTACAGATTTGGCACAACAATTGTCAGAATATTTGACCAGTAAGGTAATACATAGGAAAGGTGTAGGTGTACATGTCCTGTTTACGTACATCCACACATTGATCATGTTCCATTGTCTGGTCAGGTATGAATAGTAGAGTAATGTGTACTGACACATTAAATGCAAATTGCATGAGTAGTGTATAATGACCGCCATGTAACATACTGTATAGCCTACACTGTGACAGACATCCTGATTGTTGTTTGTATCCCTGCACAGATTTGGTCAGAATGGAGTGAGGAGGAATGCACCAATTTTTCGACCACTCGTTGATCTCAAAACCATGGAAGTGCGCCACATCTTCCTGACCTATTGACTGAACCGTTTGTGCATCAGGGAACTGGTCGTCCAGTTGAAGGCAGACCTCCTGCCGGCTTTGAGGAATCCTCATGCCATCCCTCCAGCAGTCCAGGTATTGTCAGTCCTGCATTTCCTGGTGAGTGGCTCATTTCAGAGCACAGTGGGACTGGCTGCAGGCTTTTCGCAGCCCCAGTTCTGTAAGGTGTTGCAGGATGTGTTGGATGCCCTACTCAAGCATGTACACAGGTACATTCGGTTTCCACTACCTCCAGATTTTCCCACAGTGAAAGTAGCCTTCTACATCTCAGCTGTCCCACATGGTATTGGGGCTATTGATGGGACACACATGGCCCTGGTACCTCTGAAAAGCAATGAACAGGTCTACTGAAACAGGAAAAGTACATATTCCCTCAGTGTACAAGTGGTGTGTCTAGCAGACCAATACATTACACACGTGAATGCAAAACTCCCTGGATCAGTACATGATTCTTACATCCTGAGGAACTGCAGTGTCCCTGCAATAATGTCCCAGCTACAGGGAGAAAGGGCCTGGCTTATAGCTATGTGTACTGCTCTCCGTGTCAGACGTCTATACCCCTCATGACCCAGTAAGCATTCTGCCCATCAATGTTACCCATGACCATTTTTCATTTTCCACACAGGTGACTCCGGATACCCCAACCTGCCCTGGCTCCTGATACCTGTGAGACATCCATCTACCTTAAGGGAGAACAGGTACAATGAGGCACATGGCCGGAAGAGGCTTGTGATTGAATGTACTTTTGGTCTCTTGAAAGCCAGATTTTGTTGTCTCCATGTGTCTAGTGGTGCACTACAGCACAATCCAGGGAAGGTCTGAAAGATCATAGATGTATGTTGCATGCTCCATAATCTGGCCCTCAGAAGGCACATCCCACTGTTGGAGGAGGGGGCCGTTAATGCTGGAGCTGTTTTTGTGGCCGCTGACTCTGATGCTGAGGGGGAAGCAGACGAGGATGAGGCACATGACAACAGGACTGACATGATTTGTCACTACTTTCCTTGATGTAAAGGTATGTCTGCATTCCATATCATCTCTGCATGGGAGATGTTTTGTTGAATGCAGTCTGTAGGCAGTATTTGCATGCATCAATGTATGTGTGGTGACTGAAGCCTTACATATTGGTTGACGACCTTGAAGGGTAGATGACTCAACATGTGGGGTAGTGGAAATGCAAAGCTGCTAACTTCATTTGTGGTGTACTGGAGCTGTTGCAGTATAGCCTTACAGTTTTTGAGAATGTTTAGGGTCCTTAGATTGCCCATTTGTGGTTGAGTTTGGTGGACTTCTCGCTGTTCATCTACTGGGTGGGGTTATCATGCTTTGACATCTGCTGGGCGTCAGTTACCTGTTTGTGACAACTCAGAGAGATGCACATTTGAGGATGTTACCTATGTATCATTTTTCCTGTCCAACAGGTGTGTGTATGCCAAAGCAGTCCCTCATTTCTGGTGCAACATAGTTGCTGGGACACTCATCCTGTGTTTGTGCTCATCTGCTGTTGAAGTATGACTGTAGTTTACATCAGTGGTCCTAATTTTCAGTACAGATTACATTTGTCTTGCTACTGTCATTGCCATGTACTGATGTTCATTCCTACCACATATTGGTGATTGGGAGTGATATGGTTCAACGTGCAATTGCAGAGATGTGATATGGACACAGCAGTCAGGTCAGGGTAGGGAGTGTTGCCTTGTGGTAGTTGTACTTTCAGCTGTGTGAGGAATACATGCACTAGGTTGGGCTGTGAGGGAATGGCATCAGTGGGTAGATGTGACATGCAAGTGTGGGTATGGGGCCAATGATTAGATTGTGCATGTTCGGATGGGTTTAGAGGGTGTGAAGGTGGTGGAGGTACATGCTGTGCACAGGGACATGGTGGGCAGTGAGTACAGTGGACTTACCAGTGTCCAGTCCAGTGGCAATTCCCGTCAGGCCTTCCGGATGCAGTATGGCCAGGACCATCTCCTCCCATGGTGCCATTTCTGGGGAGATGGTGGGGGGCCACCACCAGTCCTCATGATGGCCACTTGGTGCCTGGAGGCCATGGCCCGTACCTTCCCCCACAGGTTGTTCTACCTCTTCCTAATGTCCTCCCTTGTGCGTGGATGGTTCCCCACTGCATTCACCCTATTGACAATCCTCTGCCATAGGTCGTTCTTCCAGGCTATGGATGTCTGCTGGACCAGTGCTCCAAACAGTGTCGGCTCCACTTTGATCATTTCCTTGACCATTACCCTGAGCTCCTCTTCAGTGAATCTGTTTTGTTTTGTGGTGCCATAGTGGTTGTGTTGTGGGTGGGGGTGTATGGTGTGCAGGGATTGCGAATGTGCTGTTTGTAGTTGTGAATATGTGTAATAATGTGTGCATGTGCTCTGTGGTGTTTGTGTACAGTGGTGTGTTGTGTGCTGCGTGCTTTGTGTGATGGTGCCTGTGGTATCTAGGTGCAATGCCTCCTTTCAGTGTGTCTCTCTATCGCTCTATCTGGGTTTCAATTTGCAAATGGATCTGAGGGGGGTTTGTAGTACTGTGGACAGGTGTGTGTATGTGTTCCAGGTGTTGTCCTATATGGTGCAGTGTTGCTGCGGTGGTGGCTACTTATTTTCCCACCGCGGTTTGGACCACCAATGGATTACCGCTGTATTGGTTTCCGCGGTGCTGATTTGTGTATCAGAATTTGGCAGGTGGGATTTTCTCGGCGTGAGGGTGGTGGTAGGGCAACCGTCTCCTTCTTTCTGTCGTTTGGGCCGACGGTGTTGTTTTTCCAATCAAAATTTAGCGGTGTTGTTTTGGTCACTTGTGATACGGCGGGCTTCACTCCGCCATCGCTGGCGGTGTTTCGCTGCCTTTTTCACGGCGGTCTTTGGGTGTGACTGCCAAACTCGGAATGAGCCCATGAGTTTATGAGTATGCAAGTGAGGGATTGTCTACGTGCATGTATTGGTGAGTGAGCCAGTGTTTGAGTGGATGTATTAGTGAGTGCATAAGTGTATGTATCTGTGGATGATTGAAAAAATAGGTGTTGCATGGATGATTCTTTATGGTCAGGAGTCCATGAGTGAGTAAGTGAGTGCACAAGTTGGACATGCCAGTGCAAGTATGAGCAGTGTTTGAGAGAATTAATTTCTACAGGAGTGCATGTATGAGTGAACAGTTGACTGTATGAGTTGTGCGTGGGAGATTGAATGAGTGCATGTATGATTGATTAAGTGAATGCATGACTGCTGTATGAGAGATTGACTGAGTGCATGAGTGTGTTTATGGGTAAGTGAGTGAATGTATAACTGGTGCACGGGTGACTAATTGTGTGCATGAGAATGTGAACGCATAAACGAATGAGTGCATGAGTAGGGTATAGCTAATTGACTGAGTGCATGTATCAGTGAGAGATTGAATGGATATATGGTGCAAGGGTGACTGATTGTGTGCAGGAAGCCGTGAATACATAAGTGAGTGCATGAGTTCGATATTGTTGATTAACTGAGTGCATGTATGGGTAAGTGTGTAAAGGTATGAGCAATGTTTCAGATACCAAGTTAGTGCATGAGTGCCGGGATGAGTGAATGACTGTATAATTTGTACACAGGAGATTGAGTGCATGAGTACATGTATCATTGATTGATTGAGTGAATGCATGAGTGGTGTATGAGAGATTAACTGAGTGCATGTGTGCGTATATGGCTAAAGGAGTGAATGCAAGTGTCATGTACGTGTGAGGGATTGTGTGCATGAAAATGTGCATGGATAAGTGAATGAATGCATGAGGGGGTATAGGTGATTCACTGAGTGTATGCATTAGTAAATGAATGAATACATAAGTGGTGCATGGGTGATTGATAATATTCAGGAGATTGTGAATGTGTAAGTAAGGGCATGAGTGGGAAATGGAAGACTGAGTGAGTAGATAAATGCATGTACGGTGAGTGAATAAGGACATGAGTGGTGTTTGAGAATCTAAATTAGTACATCAGTGCATGTATAAATAAGTGAGTAGTTGTATGAGTTGTGCATTGCAGCTTGAGAGCATGAGTGTATGCATAGGTAAGTGAATGAATACATGACTGGTGCATGAGTGACTGTGTGCATAAGATTGTGAACTGATAGGTAATTGAGTGCATGAGTAGGCTTTAATTAATTGACTGAGTCCATGAGTGCATTTGTGAGTAAGTGCATGACTGCATGCATAAGTGAGTGACTATGAGCACATGTATGGGTGAATAAGTCAGTGCATGAGTGCATACAGGAGTGAGTCACTAAGTGTATGATAAGGGAGGGTGTGTTTGTGTCATTGTTTGGGTGAGTGAGTACACCAGGACATACTTGATTGAGTGACTGAGTATATGAGTGTGTGCTAAAGAGAGTGGAAACTGTTTCCTCCAAATGTATAAATCTTTTATAAGTAAAAACCATGCAACACACCAACCACTCTTCTTTACATCAGATATATGATCAAATGATATACCCAAGAAATACAACTTCATCTCTATTTGGAAGATTGATTATTTCAACAACTTTACCCATTGCACCATCCACTAAGCCTTCTTCAACATTCAACTTGCGACATAAAATACTTGACAGTTTTGACAGACACTTGAAGTTCAATTTTATCTATAGCTTTCAATTCCAAAATATCTTCTTTTCTAGTTGTAGTAATTTCTCATTAAATTCGGCGCACTCTTCAAGTGTTGGTAATAAGCAAAAGATAGTTTTGTTTTCTTTATTATAATTGAACGTTATGTCTTCTGCAGTCGTGCCACATGGAAATAGAGTTGTGATTAGACAACTTTCTAGAGCATGTTTCTCCTCTTTTGTTAGAACTCCTATTCTAATGCATTTTAGTATGTCTCCATATTCCATACCAAAGGCTTAGCACATGTTTTTAACTAATTCTTTGTATTCAAACTACAGCCAAATGTTTATGTTGCCAATACTTCCTAGGAAATTACTTGTTTCATTATGTAGAAGTGTTTTCAAAATTGGTTGACCTTTTACAGGTATAAGTTGTAGGAGGCCACCAAACACAATGACATGTTTCCCTCCAAAAAGCACACCATAGCTTGTCATTTTTACTTGCTGCACCATTAAGTGTATAAAAGCAAGCATTATGTGTGATATCATGCTCACTTCATCCATAATGAGAAGACTCATCTTATAATAGTCTTGATGCTTCATGGCAAGCATCTCCAGAGAATTTCTGATATTCAAGTATATTGTCAGGCTCAACAGTTAACATAAGTAGTCGATGTAACGTAACTCCTTTAGTGTTATGAGCAGCTAATCCTCCTGGAGCTGGTACTACACATGACAAATTCAGATCAGTAGTCTTTTGAAGAAAAGTAATGAAGAGTTTAATTAGAAAGCTTTTTCCAGTACCAGCTTGTCCACTGATGATTAATCATATTGGTTTATATGAAGGACAGCCACATAGTTTTTTGTTGTGAAGAAATCCATGTTCTGTTTTAGTTTTTACTTTGTCGTAAATTTCTCTTTGTTCATTATTCACTGTTCCACTAACTGTTCTAAATCCACAGTTTCCTCTCTTGCCTGCTGCATGCCAATCTCAACTTCATTCATTGCTATAGCTGCTTCATTTTGAATTACTCATTCTTCAAAAGGATCTTGATTTACTAGTGTAGAGGTGTGGCTACTTTGTGAACCATCTTTGGCTATTTCAGCAGAGATAGTTTCTTCTTGTGCAACTTCATCTTTCAGCATCTGCAAACATGTTGGAAATATTGAACATTGAATGGTATATCTTACAGCACTGAATTAATCATCATAACAATCATATTGACCAAGTAGTTCTGATTCATTTTGCCACAGTTTAAACAGTTGTAAAAGGGCCAAGTGAAAAAATTAAGTTTAACAACTACATTTCCTGTGATTGATTAGATTTCTTTTGTGTGTCTTACAAAACAACTATCACATCCAGTAGCTGCAAATCATCCCTCTTCAATGCTTTCAGTGACATTACTTCTATATGTGTAACATTGAAGTATTTCATACAGACACATGTTTTCTAGATGGATACTTCTTCTAGGGTAGTATGTATCCAAGATGGTAATCTTCTCAATAGCTGTACTCTCAGGATCAACTTTGCGGGATACTGTATTTCTGGAAAAGTCATTAATACTCTATTACGAGTTTTAGCAAGGCCTAAGCTTACCCACAGGATTCCTCTAGATTTTGAGAACAAACTTGCAGAGCTCAATCTGTCTGCACATTCATAAGATCCAATTTATCTGTGCGAAAGTATTTTTAAACCAAAACTATACAATTTTTTTGTGAGGCTCTTTTCTTCCGAAATCTCTTCCCACAACTCATTCATCTCTGTCTTTTCCACCTTTGTTATGTAAGAAGTGATCTAACGAGCTACATAAATAGAATTATCTGCAACAAATTGGATGTCGATAATATCATATCACATCTTTAGAATGACAGAGTTGTAGTCTGTTCTTCAGAGGTTGTACATATTTTTGGGTGATTTCCGTGTCAAGGTGTGTCTCACTGCATACATAAAGCTAATCATTCTTCCTTCTGATATCACAGTTTGAAGTAATCCAAAACGACATGGAGCATAACATTTTACTTTTGATCTGTATTTTCTTTGACAGTATTTACCATACCTATGAGTTTGAAATCTAAGAACTTGTTGTCTCAACTCTTTATCAAAATTTTCCTTTGGCATGTCACGTGACATACTGTTCAATAAAAGACAACACAGAGCCATCAGTATCTGTTCCAAACTTTGGGGCATTGTTTACCCACAACATCATGTGAATATGTGGAACACCTCTAGCTTCGTACTCTTTACGCCAAAATAAATCTATCACTTCACCAAGCGGTGGATTTGTTTTGTTGCAGATGAAAGCCATCATTGCTTGAAATCCGTGGTTAAAATATCTACAAACATTAGCAGGATCCAAGGAACAGAGCTCTCCTGCTGTTTTCAGATTGATATATGTTATGTTAGAGTTTGCCTCTCTTACAGAATTCAAGGAGATCGTCCCATGCATACTCTGCACAACTGAGTGTCACAAACCAAGTAGGTGTTCCTAGATTCCTCAACATGCATTTCACCTCACTATGGCGACAATACCAGTATTCTTTTGTACCACTTTCACATGCCATCAAATTAACTAAGATGTACTCAAGGTGTTCGTTTTCCCCATGTACTTTATCAACAAATGTCCTTTCTGTAAGATTCTGGAAGTAAACTCCTGTTTTCAGAATGTGATTAATTGCATAGGATAATCCAGACAAATCACTCTCAAAAAGTAGATATATGAGAAATATACTGTTATAATCTAGGATCCTCTGAATATTGTCTAGTTGACCTGTACACAGCCACTGGTATTTGTAGAGGGCGGTCATCATATCTTCCTTCTACTCCTATAGGAAATAGGTGAGGGAAACACTTCTAAGGTTTTCTCCCACACAATTTACAGAGTTCCTTGTGCTTTTTTCATTTGAAGTAGTTGAATAGCATCTCCAGTAATTTCTTTAGAATGCAGAAGATGAATACTGTAATGTTCATAAATTTGTTAAGGTTTTGTTCAATCCACTTTTTCAGTTTGACCTCCTGATTCCACTGGCTCATTATCTATATGTGAAATATCTTGAAGAGAGTCACAATTGTTGGAATAAATGTTATGATGCATAACCTTTCAACTCTTAAAATTCATGTAGAATAGAAACTAGTTCTAAGTAATTTTATACTGCTCTAGCTGGCTTGTTGTTCTCTAATTTATTTTAACAATACTTAAATATAATTTGTTGTGTAAAACAATCAAAGTGTTCTTCTATGAATACCTAACTGCAAAATCTCACCACTTATTGTCTTCTTCAGTTTCTAAACACACAATAACATATTGAGTTTGGTTTTTATAGTGAGTGTGTCCGCAACATACACAAATGCAGTCTGGTATCTGTGAACAGACTATTTGAAAATTTCTAATTTCTTCTTGAAAGTGATCTACAGAAATACTGAACCTCTCCTCTACTACATTTGGAGTTTCTAACTGAACATTTTCTCTACCTCTTGTTCAGGTCCACTGAAATGAAATCATCACAATTTCTTTCTACTTCTGTTAGACTTCCATATAAAAGAGCTTTATTAATTTCCCTAAACATAGTTCAGGAGATTTTACATGATAAAGTCTTCTAGCTAAAGTTTGCATGCATGAGTTGGCACTGCTAACATTCTAAAATGATGAAAGGAGCTTTTTTTGATAACCATGAAAATGAATGTCCTCGTAGATTTGTATGGTTTCTTACAGTACATGGATCTAACCCTTGCAAAGAGATGATTTTCTGTTTAAGAATCTTGCATGGAAATAAACATAAGAAATTTCTCACCATATCAATTGATTGCTGTCGAACACTACAAATACTGCTACAATTCTACTTGTAAACAGGGGCCTGTGTACGCCTTCCCTGAACCACTCCAGCTATAACTTTTTCCACACTTCTAGGTACCATTAGCTCTTTCTCAATCAGACAACTATCTTTAACTTCATAACACCATCCACACCCATCAACTGCATGCACTAGTCTGTTCTCTTACAAGTAGCTTTCTTCATTAAAGGACGGCTCAGTACTAGAAACATGCTTCCATTCCCCACTAAAATCTTTGCAAAAGTTACTTCTGTATATAAGTCTTTTCTTTAGACATTTTCTCCTCATACTCAACAGAGTTTTCATTCGGTACAAAATTAAAATAAACAACTTTCTCTTCAAAGCAAAAGCCTTTTAACTATACCCTCAACATGTTCCTTTTGTTTCAAAGTTCCTCTCCATTTGTATTCATATTTCTCATTAGAGTCTGCACTACTCTGCTATGAAACATTCTAACTCTTATTTCCTTAAACTGACGCTGTCTTCTAGATAAAACCTCTGTTTTTCTTAGGATTTTATAGTCTTGATATAATGCCATTTTACTTGCTTCTTACTTGATGCAATAATATTTCTTTGATGCACCTCACTCTGCTATTTCCCAGGTTGTCTTCATAGTATTATAGGAAATGTCTTTGTTCTCTTGCCAGTAGGTCCTTCTACTTTCCATACTTTTCCAGAATTCTACCCCTTTTGTTTCTCAGTTCTGTGGGCTTAGTAGTTCTGTTTTCTTTCTGTTTTCTTTCTTTTTTAGTTGAGTTTTAGATGGCATTGCCACTCTGTGTAAAGAAGTATATTGTTACACCTGAAAATTATTAATAAAAGATCAAATTATTATCAAATTATGTGGTTCTATATTAAACATTTTATATACTTAAATTCAATATAATAAAGATCACAAGATCTGTGTTGCAAATTATAGTGGTGAATTCACAAACCACTTTCACACATCTGAAAGTCTATAACTTACTTTGTAAAACTGAAAAGTCAATTTCATAATCACTTAAAAACATGTTAGGATCCTTTATGGGATACCTACAACATGTCACAGCATTCATACTCACAACAAGTGAATGTCGGTCCCTTTATGACTGGTATAATCTATCTAGTGCTTGTTTTTGTGTTTCAAATTGCATGATTAACTTTCCCATACTTAGTAGTGCACTAAAATGTCATTTTGAGTTGAGACTTCAGAAATCAGTTTAAGGGAGCAGTATTAATGGCCAGAGAGAGAGCATACCCAGGCTCTGCACTTCTAGGCATCATCCTTCACAAACAGAGTATTGCTGTAGATACATGAGAAGATTGTATCACTACTTGCTTATATATCTGAACGTATGTAGGTCTCTAGCTCCATTAGCACAATGAGATCTTATAGAACATCTGCCAGTATGTGACATCTTGTTTTAGAACCTTTATGACTCTGTGAAACTGTACGTAAGTGCCTGAATATATACCTGTATATATCTCTAAGTTAATACCGGGGTAGGTGTGTGAATCTGCAATTGATTTTCTTACTGCTAGAGATATAACTGCGTTTGTAGTATATTAGTGAATGTAGAAGTGTTTCTGTTAATCAGTTAGTGGCTGACACAACATCCATGCTCTGAAAACATAAATGTCACTATCTTAATAAGTGCTATACTTAACAAAATCCTTGGCTTAGGTGTCTGAAACTGCAATACTAATTTTCCAAAACTGAAAAGTATGCTTCTTAATTGCTTTAGATTTCAGTTTCAGATTTCACAAAACACTTTTACAGAAGACTTTCAATGGGCAGAAAGAAAACCCACAAACCCTCTGCACTTCTAGGCCTCACCCTTCAGAAAAGCAGTATTTGTTGGGATACATGAAAACATTGGGTCAGTACTTCCTTATATATCTGGGAGAATGTATTTCTCTAGCTGTAGTAGCACCATTACATCTAATAGTACATCTGCCAGTATGTGGCTGCTTGTTTTAAATAATTTCCGACTCTAACTCTGTATGTAAGTGGCTCAACATATACATGAGTGCCTCTGTTAGGTATAACTGGGGTATGTGACTGAACCTGCAATTGCATTTTTTATTGCTAAACATAGAAGTGCTTTCTCAGTATATTAGTGAATGTATAAGTGCCTCAGCCTCCCTGTCACTACTCAGGACAGGACATATCATCTATGCTCAGGAAACATCAATGTCAGTTCCTTAATAAGATTTATAGTCAATGTAGTGCTTGGCATAGGTGTCTGAAACTGCAGTACTTATTTTCCAAAACTAAAAAGTATGTTTCTTAATCACTTCTACAAACTGCAGCACAGTCAATGCATACCTACAGCATGTCAGAGAAGTGACACATTTGCACTAAACAGTGAGTTTGAGACTCCACAAAGAAGTTTTACAGCAATTTCAATAGCCAGCAACAGAGCACACACAGCCTCTGCAGTATTAGGCCTCATCCTTAAGAAAAGCAGTATTTGCTTCGTACATAAAGAGAATCTCTCAGTACTTCCCTATATACACACATATGAGTGAATGTAGCTGTGTAGCTCTAGTAGCACCATGAGATCTTATAGTACATCTCCTAGTATATGAGGGTCTGTTTTAGAACATTTATGTCTCTGTAAAACTGTACCTAAGTAGTTGAAGATATACCTCAGTGCCTTTATTAGTGAATAAAAGGCTGTGTGAGAAAGTCTGCAGTTGCCTTTGTTATTGGTAGAACAAGATATTGTTTTTCAGTATATGAGTAGATGTTTAAGTGACTATGTTTCCCTATCAAAGCCTGAGACACAGCATCTATGCTCTGGAAAGATTAATGTCATTGCTGAGCTTAGGTGTCTCATACTACATTAGTTAGTTTCCAAAACGGAAAACTATGGCCCTCATTCCGACCCTGGCGGTCATAGACCGCCAGGGTGGCGAATGACGGAAGCACCGCCAACAGGCTGGCGGTGCTTCATTCGTCATTCCGACCGCGGCGGTACAGCCACGGTCGCCCAGCCGGGTCCGGCGGTTTCCCGCCGGATTTCCCCCGGCTGGGAGAATCCTCCATGGCGGCGCTGCAAACAGCGCCGCCATGGGGATTCTGACCCCCTTCCCGCCAGCCTGTTTCTGGCGGTTTTCACCGCCAGGAACAGGCTGGCGGGAACGGGTGTCCTAGGGCCCCTCGGGGCCCCTGCACTGCCCATGCCACTGGCATGGGCAGTGCAGGGGCCCCCTAACAGGGCCCCAGTATGCTTTTCACTGTCTGCCTAGCAGACAGTGAAAAGCGCGACGGGTGCAACTGCACCCGTCGCACACCTGCAACACCGCCGGCTCCATTCGGAGCCGGTTTCAGTGTTGCAGGCCTCTTTCCCGCTGGGCCGGCGGGCGCTATATTGGCTAGCGCCCGCCGGCCCAGCGGGAAAGTCAGAATGGCCCCAGCAGTCTTTCCACCGCGGAGCGGTCATATGGCGGTTCCCGCCAGGAGGGCGGAGACCGCCGCCCGCCGGGGTCGGAATGACCCGCTATGTTTCCTAATAAGTTGAGCACATTGCACCATACTTCATGGCACACCTACAGCATGAGAGAAAGTTGACACATTTGCACTAAACCGTGACTTTTACATTTCGCAATCCACTTTTACAGAAGCCTTCAATAGCCAGAAACAAAACACACACACCCTTTGCACTACTGGGCCTCTCCCTTCAGAAAAGCAGTATCTCTCTCAATATATAAAAAGATGATGACAGTTCTTAACTATATATCTAAGTAAGTGCTTGTCTTTACAAACTGAAATTACATATGTAACTTTCAGAAAATTAAAACTACATTTTCTAGTTACCTTATCTCATTGTACCATGATAAATATAATACCTACATGATGTCACACAGCTGAAACATTACCAGTAAAATATCATGTTTAGAGTATATGAAGCACTTTTTCAGTAAACATCGGTGACTACTGAGATATCACACATACAATATCTAGTACTAGGCACACTGTTGAGTAAAACAATGTTGGTATAGATTCAATGAAAGATTATGTCAGTACTTCTACAATGCAGTAGAATACTCTATTAAGAAACACAGGAGTATATGAGTACATTTTCATTTTATTTGCTATTACAGCATATATAACTGATTTTATGACTATGTAACTGTATCTGCAAGTGTCTCCATTACTCCTTTACTAACATTCCGTACACATGGTTTGGAAGGATGAATGTCAGTTTTTTCTTAAGTGGTGTGCTGGTTCCAGTGCTTGCATCAGTAATCTAAAAGTGCATAAAAAACATGTGGCCATGTTTCATGCCATTCTTATAGCATGTGACAGATAGGAAAAAATGTGTTTAAAATAATAATGTCATTCTTCTAAAAGCAGGTATAAAACTAAGTTTCACTAACTAGTTACAGATTTCTCACAGAGTCTGAAAACTAGAAATATATATTAATAGTTAATCTTCAACTTAGACATTATCTCAACTAGTTTCAATTGTGTAGTACATAGAAAATATTATATTATATAATATAATATACTTATAGTAGAAATCCATCATTCAATTATTTTGACATCTCACAGTTCACTTACCTAAAAAAAATGTTATTGATAGTTCTCTCTTTCACTCCTTTCAGATAGATGTCATTCTCTCAGCCATTGACAGAACTATGTATAAGAGTGGGTGAGCACTCTAACACATAGCAACCAGAAATGGCAACCATCACAAGTTTGCATTCTGTAATACTGCAGAAAATAGCAAATAATAACAGACCTTTCATTCTCTTAATTTCTAAACCCTGTTCTGAATTGTTAGTAAATGTTAACCCTTTCATACACTCTTATACAGATGTCCAGTGTTCATGGCTTTTATTGCAAATTAATCGCAATCATCGTGGTTTATTTGTGAAAAGATCGGTGTTAAAAAAACACGTTTAGCTTGGTACTTCTATAAAAAGTATACTTCATTATCGCTGCCTGTCTAGGAAAGTAAAATGTTAGTCCACAAAAATCAGTAGAAACACTTTTAATTTTTAAACATTGACAACTCTCCCTTTAAGTCCCTTCCCCGATATACTCTTAGCACAGTGTCCATAGCAACCTCCTACAGCCAGTAGGTCACAATTGCACTGTATATTCTAGGAGGGGCATATTTGTTACACAATAAGCTACAGCAGATGTGGTTTACTGTTCAAAATGAAAATGCTATCAAATGCTACAGCACATATTTTCTTGTTACCAAACCCAATAAAACAATACTTACTTATCCTTTCAAGATACCTACTAATTTCAGTCACTTACAAATCCACAGTAGCCAATCAAAAGTCAGTTACTTTTCAAACCGGCATAAGAGATTACCAACCTCTGACTTCATGATTGTGCCCTTTGGTGGTAATGACCTTGGCACATTGACTGGGGTAGGATTGGAAATCCTACTGAAAGAAACCTTTGCTCTGTCTTGGTATACTCCAACATATGCCAAAGACAGAAATGGAAGTGGTCAAATAAATTCTGTCCTCAGATTGACAAAGCCAGGAACATGTTAATGAAACTGTTACTGCATTCCTCAGAGACCACAACACGGGTTGCATTTATGACAACAACCTGCACTTTGACATGAATGGCATACTTAGAAGTAAAGGTGTTCATTTCACAAATGAAGGCAACAAAGTTTATATTTCCAACCTGAAACTGTGCATCCGTATTTACATGTAGCTATGCAATACTTACAAGATACTCAAAGACTATTTTTTTAGGGCCACCCTATTGCCCAAAACTCTTCTTAATTTTCTCAATAAACTTCTCCTTTTTAATTTTTAAAAATATTCACGGAGACTTTTGCGAGATTCGCAACTATGCTGCAAAAACGGAAAACAAAAGCAAGCATTGAATGCACACCAGCCCATTCAAAAATGATAAAAGTATATATTAGAAATTTTCAAACTCACATATCAATTGAAACTTTCAAAAAACTACAAAAACACATAAATAACTCTATTTCTCACTAAATATAACTAAGTGGTAGGTTACTCACAGCATAAAAAACTGAGTATCTCTTAAGTGGGTCTCTGAGTCAGTGAATAAGTATGTGAGTGAATCTCTTACAGGGTGCATAAATGTCTGAGTGGATTTTTGAATCCGTACATAAACATCTGAATGGGTATGTGAATGGCTCCAAGAAGGTCAGAGTGGATCTCTGAGTACGTGCAATAGTGTCACACTGGGTCTTTGAGCCGGTGTATAAGCATCATAATGGGTCTGTGAATGGCTCTACGCGAGTCTCACTGAGTATTTGAGAGAGTCAATAAGACTCTAAATGGGTCTCTAAGTGGGTGAATGAGTGTGTGAATAGTTCTGTGACAGGGTGCACAAATGTCTGAGTGGGTTTGTGAATAGATGCATAAATATCTGAATGGGTCCAAAAGAGTCTGAGTAGATCAGTGACTGCATACAGTAGAGTCTGACTAGGACTCAGTTGGTGAATGAGTGTCTGAGTGCATTACTGATAGGGTGCATAAGTGCCTGAGTAGATCTGGGAATGCATGTCCCAGCATCTGACTGGGTCGGAGTGACTGAATGAGTGTCTGGGTGGGTCTGTGATAGGATTCGTAAGTGTCTGAGTGGGTGTATCAATGAGTGCATAAACCTCTGAATGGTTCTGTGAGTGGGTCCAGGAGGGTGTGAGTGGATCGGTGAGTGCATGCAGAAGTGTCACACTGGGTCTATGAGTGAGTGTATAACCATCTCAATATGTCTGTTAGTGGCTCTATAAGAGTCTCATTGGGTATTTGAGAGGGTACGTAAGACTCTAAATGGGTCTCTCAGTGGGTAAATGACTGTCTGAGTAGTTCTGTAACAGGGTGCATAAATGTCTGAGCGGGTCTGTGAATGGGTGCATAAATGTCTCAATGGGTCTCTGAATGGGTCAAGAGGGTCTGAGTGGATCTGTTGTTGTGTGCTGGAGAGTCTGACTGGTCTCAGATGATGAATGTCTGGCTGAGTGAGTCAGTGATAGGATGTGTAAATGTCTGAGTGGGTTTAAAAAATGGGTGCATAAACATCTGAATGGGTCTGTGAACGAGTCCAAGGGGGTCTGAGTGGATCAGTTAGTGTGTGCAGGAGAGTCTGACTGGGTATCAGTGGGTAAATGACTGTCTTAGTGGGTCACTGATAGGGTGCGTACGTGTGGGTGGGTCTGTGAATGGATGGATATACGTCTCACTGGGCCTTTGGTTGTGTCCAAGAGGGTCTGAGTGGATCTGTGAGTGTGAGCACCACCGTTTGACTGGGTATGAGTGAATGAATGAGTCACCCAGTGGGACGTATATGCGCCCATTCACAGAGTGGGTCAGTGATAGGGTGAGCAAGTGGGTTTGTGAATGGGTTCATAAACATCTGAATGGGTCTCTGATTGAGTCCAAGACAGTCTCAGTGGATCTGTGCGTGCATGCAAGAGTGTCTGACTGGGTCTGTGAGAAGCTGCATAAGCGACTCAATGGGTCTGTGAGTGGGTCCAAGTGCCTCACTGCTACTATGGTTCAATGAATGATTAGGTGTCTCTCTCAATGTAGCCAATATGCGCGAACACACCTTGACGTTACCCGGGGACCGCACTGAGTGTTGCGACGTATTCATGAATATCGAGCTGTGTCAATTGTTTTTTTAAAATCAATAACTTTAGCTAGAAACAGTTGCACAAAATAGCCCTGGGGTCAGAGTAACCCCACTCTAACCCCTTATGCCTTTTTCGATATGACCTATCCTGCCTGGGCACTGTGTCCAATTAAACTAAATTGCGGCCACAACTTTCTGCTCAGGTTGCGGCCAGCCAATCCCAGAACTGCTTTTGTCGTGTGCATTTGTGATTATCTTGCAATCGCCGCAAATTAGTCATGAAGAATCCGCATCCAGAGATATACAAATTGGTTTCCACTTAAATATCCCAAAACCTACTGGACGGATTTAATCCAAATTAGCAAAAGATCAATCTGCATATCAAAAGCTAGGCTTCTGCTAAATTTGGTATAGCTCCGTCCAGTGGTACAGCTGTAGACATGTAGACATGTTTAAAGGTCCTGTGGGAATTAAAATGGGAAACACAACTTTTTTCACACACCCCTCCCTTTTCCTCAGCCCCCTCTTGACGGATCACCCGGAAAACTTTCCATGCGTAACAAGAATCAATGTAACACTTTTTTGGGGAAAATTTCGTGAAGTCTCTTCAAACAGCGCCAAAAATGCTTTTTCTATGGAAACATGGTCCTAACTATAACTACCAAGTGGCGACCACCACTAGGGAATATATGTGTTTTATATATATATATATATACATATATATATATATATATACACACACACATCCACATGCGTGTATATATATGTAGATAGATATATATACATACATATTTCAGTATTTGTGGAGGTCTCCTCTTTCTTAGTGTACTGCACACACAAACACATCTTAGGACCCCAGAGTCTGGCTGCATTTGTTTTTAGGATAAACAATGCATGAGACCTGACATAGTAGGCAACACAGAAGAGGAAGAGCAAAGAGCACAGAAATGAAGAAGATGTTATCGAAAGAGCAGATTAGAAAATTGTGAAAGAATTAAAGAGGGAATGAAAAGAGGCACATACACAGGCAAGAGGAGAAATACAGGGGACAGAAAGAAGGAAGAAGACAAATCGAACTGAGGAAAGAGATTGGGCATAAGGAGCAGAGGGGGAGATAAAGACAGGTACACAGACACAGAGAGAGATGAGAAAGAAAAGAGATGTGAAAAGGAGAAAGTGGAAGTGACTAGACTAGAGAAGCAGTAGTAAAGAAGGAGATGAGAGGGAGAAGTATTCAGTCAGTCAAACAATCTTTATTCGGTAAAAAAAACATAAAAGACAATACAGCTTTAAAAATATGAAAATATATAATAATTAAAATGACCACCAATACATTTTAAATATAGGTGGATGATCATGCAGCTATCACTTCCCCACCAGGCCTCTAAGTTTCACAGCGACAGAGATAAACTTGTAAATACACAGGCAACTATAGTTAGACTGTAAAAGCTGGTGAAAAACAGAGCAGGCCTGCACCTCCTAATGTTCACATTTTTGAACAGCGGCATTTAAACCTTTTCCAGGTTGCAAAGTATAAAGTGCAAAAAAAGTAAAATGCAACATGGACGGAGTAGAGTGGGAATCACAAGGACAGGGATCAAGGGTGGACTCAGAATACACATTACTCGGATAAGCTACTAGAAACTGTGTGATGCCAAACCTGAATCTAATATGATAAAACCTTTGATAAAATTCCAAAGGTAATGACGGGTAAGGCTTGATAGCCTCTGTAGTAAACAATGGAAAGTACTCCTCTACCCTCCTCTTGCCACTCACAATGGATGCTCTACATGCTGCAAATGAGTTCCGAAGGTCTTGTTTCAACTGACATCTTTCAACCAATACCAAATTTGATGGTACATCAAAGCAATCTGCTTTGCCCCGGGTTGCCAAAAGTACCTTCACATATCTAAACCATGTGATCCTTTGGGCTTGCTCTAAGAGTAGACAATATTGCACTATCTCTTAATTCAGAGAAGTCTCATCTTTGGTCCAAACTAAGTGCTAAAACATAACAGCGGTAAGCTCAAACGATCTTCCATAAGCCCTGGAAAACTATTAGGGACTCACAGGAGCCTCCTAAAAAATAAATCTCTCACTTGTATATTTGAGACATCCCTGTAGCCCCACACACCAGCCCCATAGGTAACTGTTGGGCAGCACCGTGCCTCATAGATGGTGAGCAAAGAGTCCATAGGCCTAGATCCTAACTTCTTAGAAAACTTAAAAAGGGCCTTCATGCTTTGTACAAATCACAGGCATCTAATATTAATAAGATGAGACCAATTACTTTGACGATCAAAAGGGAGATCTAAGTAAGTAAATATGCAGACCTCTAATAATTTTTCACCCTTGGTGTAACATGATTTCTGGCCCATATGGGTATTGCCCATAACCAACACATGGGACTTGGCCGAGTTCATCTTCAAGCTAAGATCGCCCATAAAAGAAACAAATTTATTTAAGAGCTTTTGAAGGCCAGCCCCTGTCTTAGACATCAACACACAATTGTCAGCATAAACAAGAGCCGGTAATTTCTTAGCACCCACCCTGGGAGAATCTGTTTTTACATCTTTCAAACATTTATCTAGATCATTGATGTAGACGCATTATGTCACGGGGCATCTTAATAGGATCTGTACACTTGCCTTCAGCACCATATCTGATCCGACCAGTGACATTCTCGTGTAGCTATGCCAGGGAAAAGACCAATGATTCATCATTGCCCATAGCTACCATCTTTTTCCAAAGCTTGCCCCTATTTACCCAATCAAAAGCAGAGGTCAAGTCCATAAATACAAGATGTAATCAACCTTTCCTGACCACAGTATGTTTGCTAATGAGTAGGTGAAGATTAAGACACTGCTCCACTGTGCCCAGGCCTTTGCTGGAGCCATACTGAACTTCAGAGAAACAGCCCTGGTCCGTAACCCAAGATTTAATTCATCCAAATAGGACTCTGCCCAACATTTTACTTGTGGAATCAATAAGAGAAATAGGGTGATAACAACGCGAATCTGCCCTATCACCTTTTTATATATCGGCATAATTATTGCACTGGACCTGGACTTAGGAGGGCCATTTGCAACAGCAGAGCTTAATACATTCGTCAATATAGGGACCCAGAGATCAGGATTGTCAAGAAATAAATCAACAGGCACCCCATGAGGCTCAGGATGCTTAGTTCTTGCACACTGGTCCAGGACAGAAATTACCTCATCTAATGAGGGCCTTATCAGCTTGTTGCCTGCCTTAGTATGATGTTGATCAAAGGGGCCTGAAAAGCTAACCCTGCCCAGTTCAATCCCAAAAAGCTTTGAGAAATGTTCTATCCAGGTTCTTGGAGGTATAGGCACATCAATGGGGGTGTTATGAGTTTCAGAAAAATAAGGGGCATTCACCACTTCCCAGCAAAGCCAGGTGTCATTTCTTTTTGTTACAAGATGCAACTTTTCCCAAGCTTCTCTCCTGTTCACATGCTTCCTCTTGGCAATTACTAATTTATTCTTTGCCCTACATGCTCTGACAATCTCCTTATCTCTGGGGACTTGTTTCTTAGCAAAAATAAGGTCTCCATGAGCTTTTGAGCACCTTGAATCAAACAACCTTTGAGGCTTTGGAGCTCTTAACCAATCCTCATTTGTTAAGAGGGCCGAGACACTATGACATATTCCTTCAAAGGCCTGCAAAACAAGGTTGGGATTAGATTCAGAATCCAGGCATGTCATAAACTCTCCCTGTTCCACTGCAAAAGATTTCTCAAAGCTGCCTGAAGGTCCAGCATTGCCCATTTGCGTAGACTCCCCTTATTTCAATGAGGAAGGAGTGTGGGAGCACTAAACGCAGCTTGGAGGAACACCCCACCTATAGCAGGGGAGATTGACAACACATAATAATCACTCAAACAAGTAGGTAAAATTACAAAGTCATAAGAACTTTGGCCCATATTTATACTTTATTTGGGCCACATTTGCTTCATTTTTTGATGCAAAAGCAGCACAAACATACAAAATGTAATTGTTTTTTGTAAGTTTGCGCCGCTCTTGTGTCAAAGAATGACGCAAATGCAGCTCAAAGAAAGTATAAATATGGGTCTTTGTTTGTACTTTAATGGCAAAGCAATGAAATCAATTTGGTTGCCCCTCCCCTGACCAAAATAGGTAACATCCCCAAGGCCTACTAGTCTAAACATTGCCCACTTATTCAAAATAGCACTCAAATGGTCCCCACAAGGTGTATGTTAAAAATTAGCAAGATCCTTCAGATCACCACAGGTCTGCCGACATATGACATTCTTGGCAATTGGACACAATTTACAGTTAACCCCCCCAAATTATGGCATAATCTGAGGTGAGATCATGCAAAATTTCATCCAGTGCATGATCAAGGGAGGCAACTGTGTCTGTCATTGTAGTCACAAAATGCTTATGATAAAGAATTAACCATGACCACTGTCTCCCCGAGTTAGCTCGAAGTATCATGATCTGAAAATGGGGAGGGTTAAAATACTTTTTGGCAACTGTCCAGCCTGCAGTAGCTGAAATCAAAGTCAACATGCCCCCTTTGTGATAACCCCCACTAGAAAGAATAGCCGGACTATGGATAGAGGAAACCCCTCGATGAATAATGTGTTACTCGTCCAGGTCTCCTGTAAGCAAATAATGCTATTGTTCTGAAATTTCATGCCAATGAGCCTTATCCAGTTTACTAGAGAGCCCAGCCACGTTCCAGCCAGCCTTAGAGGCGATAGGTCTAAGAGTAAGGACTGGCCGTGATGCCACGGGGTTGTCCCTGCCAGTGTCCATATGTAAGATGTCACAGTTAAAAGGAACAACCATTTGCAATGAAGTAATTTGAATGTTGTTAATCTGCTGATGCTTAATGAATACATCCTCCACCATTGGGCCAACTGGATGACAAAAAGTAAAGGAAACAGCCCGCTCACTGTCCCCTGGACTAAAGGGATTCAAAGACAGTAAATTTACCTTATAAAAAGTCAGTCTTTTTCCTCAGTGCCAGATGGCAGCATAGATCTAATGTTGAGACTTAGGGGAGGATTAATACTATGAACAGAATAAAAATGGTTGGGAGCCCTATGCCAGCTCCCACTTGGGCGAGCCTGTCACAATTGCCTATTGAAATATCCTAACAGAATTTTTATAGAGCTAGTTTTCCCTGTGCCATCATTAGCTTAAGCCAAAATATCACCTGCCACAGCTGGGTTGTGAACATTCACTACCACAGTATTTCCTGCGTAATTTTTCCCCAGCAGCCCAATACTGTCCACCTTCTGAACAAACAGAATTTCTGAATTCAAACTCCAATGGCTGTTAACAAAGCTATTCAGCCAAAACATCACCTTGTTCCTAAGGGACCTGTGGGATTCAAATAGGCCTGGTGGCAGCTGTGGGACATTAGATGACATTAAGACACAGCGGCATGAAGCTGGAGGCAAGTTTATAATGGGTAGGCACGTCTGACTCTGCAGACAGCCCCACCCTGGCTGCCTCCCATCAGCAAATTTAATAATTGGGGAAAGTTTAGATTCAATGGAGGAGAGACATTCATAGACAGGGGATAATTTAGAATCAAGAAGGTCCCTTAAAAATGATTTTATACCATCCAAGGAATCACCAAGAAGCGGTGTCAAAAGATTCCCTTACACGCATGTCCGAGCGCTGTTTATTTTGGGTCAGTTGGTGTTTGGAGGTCTTTTTACTCTGTTTAGTTAAAGGACCTGCACTCGGGGAGGCCTAGGTAATAGCAGGGTTATTCATTCACCCCATATGTTCCATTCGCTCACCAGTACTTGCGGAGTCTGAGACATGGACATCCAGGACCTCAGAAATGGGCACATCAATCCCCTCATATGAGTATGAGAGTACAGACAGGACATAATCCACATCAGGGGAAGAGATGGTGATTGCTGGTGCATGTGAAGGGGCTAAATCTTCCATAGTCAGTGACAACCGTCTCTCAGTGAGTTTTACTTCATTTGACACTAAATCCACCGCCCTCACTAAGAAGTCACTGATAGTGGTACGTTGGTCTCCAGAGCACCCGTCGCATTTGCTTTCCTTTTGGCCATGATCTCTTTTGGCAGCACAGTGACAAAAACAGAGCATAAACAGAGCAGGCATATAACGCATAAAATGCTTACTGCCAAAGGAGTATGTCCTGCCCGGCCTCTGACGGGCTGAGATGGGTCCGTCTTGGCCCGGGCACTTCCTGTGCGTGTCCCACACAGCGGGCGGCAGAAATTCTTTTATGCAACTCCAGGCACAGGAGATGGAGGTGAGTGGCCACGTGGGCTGCTGTGGCAAGTCTGTCAGATACCCCTATTGTTGGATTTTTTGTTTTGTGTCTTTCCGAGTGTCGTCCTTACATATTCATCCCTCATGTATCACATCATTGAAAAGGTAGCACTTGTACTTTAAATGCCGACTCACCGCTTCTCCCTCCACAGCCACCATCCTGTGCTTGGACAGTCAGTGGTTGTTAGGTGGAGGGAGAAGTAGAGAAAGGAAATGGAAAGTGAGCGGGACAAAGGAGAGAAAGAGAATTGGAAAAGAACGAAAGAGAAAGAATGACATAGCTCCCATCCTCTTTATGGAGACAAGAGTGTAACATTTACTCAACATTTGTTGGAATCTTATACAGTACCAGCAGAGGTGTCTTGAGCACAGCACAGGCTGTCTTGTAAGCACTGGAACATTTGGAGGCCCCACAGCGATGCAGATGTACACCACATATTTACTGTACGCAGAAAGTATATAAATGGAAGAAGGACACCTGTACTTTGTTAACTATTGTCAAAGATGCTCAAATGAATACTTTGGTTTTTGGTTATTTACTGAGGCTTTCATTTTATGCAGCTTCTCCTCACATTCCAGAGTGGAAAAAGAGCATTCTGCAAAGCACTAATGCAGAACCTAAATGTAATCATGGAGGCTCTTTTAGTTGTGCAAAGGGGAAAAGGAACATTGAAACTCTTTTAGTAAGATTGGTAATTTACACTTTAGTATCTCATTCTCAACATCTGTGGAGATTCTCTGGATATAACTCGCTATAGAGATGTGAAAAGAGAAGTGGAGCAAGCATGTCGACCACCACTCACTTGAAGTACAGAGGACATTACTAGACCTGTTAATTTACAACATTATAGGATTTGTGTTTTTTCTGTTGCTCATCAGGCACTAAGGGCCTGATTTAGATCTTAGCGATCTTGCTGCAATCCACTGCAGCGGTGGACCCGAGAACACCATCAAGTCGATGGTGTTCCGCTCTCCAACTTTAAATGTATTGTGGCTGAGCTACCGACCACCACAACAGGGTGTTCTTCATCAGGCTGGTGGGTTCCCGCCGATCATATTCAGATTTACAGTCCATCATGCGGGGTGCTGCTGACAGATTGCGGAGGGAGGTCATCGCTGGATCCAATGGACATCAGACAATGGCAGTCGATAAGGAATACAGGTAAGTCACACACACACACTGAATCTCAGCCAATTTTGTTCCCCTGCACAACACACCACATACATATTCCATTGCTGTTTCACCACAGCACAACACATACATACTGCAAACACATATTGACGTACATCCATGAAACAACATACACACACTATTGACACACACTGACACTGCTCCCACATATGACACACCACAACAACCAACACAACTACATACTCATCTACACAAACAAATGCACACACAAGCACAACTACACACATCATAACAACAACTGCCACACAACACTCACCTGAATGTTGCACACAGTAACACAACATAACGTACACAACATCAAAGCCATATGGAAGTGGCACACATACTGACAACCACATCACTCACTCCAGCTCCCTCCACCTCTACCAAACAATCGCATTGCACACACATACACATACTGTCTCACATACACAAGTGGAAACACAACATACATGACAGGTCCCCTTGCAATATGCACACATTGACACAGTTGACAAGTGTGATTGTACCATTATGGTGCCAGCATTCATTTGACAATTAATACTGACCCCCAAAATGACAGTTGTGTGTGTGTGCTATATATGTGATGTACCTCTGTGTCCCCATCAATATCGGACCCAATCGTGTCCCTGACATATGCAACTCAATTAAAAAAAATGACAGTGAAATGTATATGACTGCAGTGGTCCCGAGCTCATATGCGATGCCCACACAATGTTCATAGGAAATGCTGGTTCCCTACCTTCAAGTCTGGTACAGGGGGAGGGGTGAACGGGTTGTGTTTTCTCCATGGTCCAGTGACAGCAGCGACTGAAGGTGCTGTCCAGTCGAAAACAGAGGTGGAAACTGGGAAAAAGGTACATTTTACCCCATTTCCCTCCAGTCGATTAACTCAGATGTGGAGGTCGGACCCCCACAGCCGGCTTGGCGGTTAGGGTTATCCAAATCCACGTGGCAGTAAAGGTGGCTGGAGTCCCGCTGGCAGCCACTATTTCCTATGGTTCCGTCAATCCTTGGCAGAGTCGGGGGACTTGGGCGGGCTATCGCCTATGGGACCTTCACCATCTAAATTTGGCAGGTGGGCCACCAAGGCGGCAGATGAATTTTCAGTTGGAGAACTGATGGCGGGAGCATTAATGCCAAGATCCAAATCAAGCACTAAGTATTTTGCTTCAAAGCTGAGCATGCAAGGTGTTGTTGCCTGTTAGCATGAACATCAAACTTAATTAATTCTTGCACCCAGTGTCCACTTTTGGGAGCCAAGTGTGGAAAATTACCTCCCATGTTAGGTCTCAGTGGGGTCCTGTCCAATTCGCGCATTGAGCTGGCACTTGCGGTGCAGAAGCATTAGTCACTCATGAGCATGTAGGCCTGGCGAATATGCTTTTTGTTCCTGTGAGCTCTTTGTAATTCATAAGGAATAGCAATATAAACCTACAGAATGTTTCCTAACACTGCTGTCTTTGATTGTGAAATGTGTATAACATTTGATTTATCCACCCTTCTCTTTCAAGCAGATTCTCAGACTCTTGTTGGAAGGAACAAGATGGAAAAGGGAGAAATATAAATTCTGATTAATGAAATGTGAAATTGCATGAATATATTTTTAACTGCCTGCTATGGATATCACTCCTTTTCCATTTGTTAAATATTATGTGAAAAAAAGTTTTTTCCTACCCTTGAAACCTTGGGTAAGTCCCCATAGCCCAGGGGAGGTTAAGGCCTGCCTCACGTACTGCAAACTAATTGAAACATTATGTTAGTGTCCTTTCATATCTTCTGGATTGTTAGTCCATTTTTGTAAGGTCTGTCTTAAATTAAAAAAATGACTGGCATTGATTTTATTGTCAAAACTGTCCTCCCTGAAAACTTCCCCAAATACACCCAAAGCGTTGTGGTCGTTCACTTCCCTCTATGGAGCTGAGAAATCAATGTGGACTAATTAATATGCTATAGACACAACATCATTTTGATGATTATTTTATTCATAACTTTTTTAAGCTGGATGAATTTGTGAGCCAGTTTTTAATGTCTACATTTGATATACTGTATTTTTTTTTTAATAAGGTAAGAATCTTTTTGGGAGAGATACTATAACAACCTCATAAAGACCAATGATCGAAGCTAATCTAGATGAACGTAATTGAATTCTGAAGTTTCTTCAATAGCCCCAAGGCATGGGCTCATTCATGGGTTCCACACCTGTTTCCTTGGCAAATTGCAAGTAGGCAACAATAAATATTGACTACCACTTAAAAATTGCCAAAAGATGAGTGAAAAAAATATTTAAAAAAAATTACTGACTGTTTTGGAATTTGGGAGGCAGATGATCTTAGTACATTAAACCTTTTCTTGGAGTTATTTTTTGCGCAAAAACAGATTTTCTTGCTTGACACTTTTTTCCACTTTCCTCAAATATCTAAATGTTGATATATTTTGGCCAACTACATCACAAAACTGGGGCACCTTTACAAAACCTGACATCAGACAAAATGGATTCCCAATTCATGTACATGTCTATTGATTAAAAAGAGGGAAGGCTTAGCCACAAACTGCCTCTAGTGCGAGGTGTGAATCCACAGCCCTTTTCTTGAGCTTTGGTGTATGAGACCTTTTGGCACAATTTAGAGATTGGTGGATGCTGATGATGTTAATGCACTCTAAATACAGCAGAACAGAATGCCACCACTATTTGGCGGATGTACAACATCTGCAAAATTCTAAATCAGACTCATAACAGCTATATTGAAGACTAGATCACCAACAATATCTTATTGTTTTCAGCCTATGTCGTGACAATACAAAATAACATCAATGTCTTCCACAAAATCACAAAACAATTTATTTTCATTAAAAAATAAAATAATGAAATTGTCATTAACAATCAATATGATTACATTAATGTTTAAGCAGACCCATGCCATCTTCATTTTACTGAGAGGCCTCACACTCCTATCTAAGTGCCAAACTTGCTAACGTTGATTGGTAGGTGCACACTCAACACCCTGCAGTATGAGTACTTCGAAAAAAGCAACACCTTTGTAATGTAGTATAATTGACCTAGGCACATTACCCTAGGCACCTCTCTGCATAATTAACCAGAAGGACCATGTGTGAGAAGCTAAGCAAAATAAATTAGAAATGCATCCTGTCTCTGGCAAAATGCAAGTGCTTCAACAGAGCTTTTTACACTGAAACCTTTAAATAACAAGTAAGACATTGTCTACGATAAACATTGGGATACAAAATCCCTGCTCCCCAAAGCTACAATTGCAGAGATGTTGGATGAGTGCTGTTGTCCTATCCCACTTTGACCTATAGGGTGTGGTTAGAAGCGTTATTACTCTACATTTTAAATATAAGTTGTGACATGTCTCAGGTTGGCTCTAGTCTAGGAATGGCTTTAGTCGGGAAATGGCTCATGACCAATTGGCAATGTTTTCTTTGAATATGAGGTAGTTCAATGTCAGCAAGCCAGACATGGCCATACTAATGGTTTCTGGAGCCGATATTCCTCCTTAATTAAATCAATTTGAATATGTCCTAATTAGGGCGAGTATTTAGTCCATCATTGACCCAAACCTAGTTCTATAAGATAGTTTTTTACTTGATCTAATGATTTTCAGCTGCGCCGTCACAGATTGTCACCTTCAAGAGGGATCTGGGGTTTGTTCCGGCTGTGTGTTTCCTGTTTAACTGAACCCTGGACAAAATTGGGCAAAGATTAAAAATATTAGAGACAGACTTCACATTTAGCTCTAGATACACAGATATCTAAGAGGTACCAAGTCCCAAAAAAGGAAGGATCTTAAAAATATGCTCAGTTATTTGTAACTCTTTGGTGCAGCCCCAGCCTTTGGCACCATAGAAAGTACATTCAATAGAAACTTGTCTTTATACTTGAAGAATGGTGCAGATTGACTGGCTACCAACTGTCTGACCACATCTCAGTGAATGAACATCATGTCATATGCCGAAGACACACAACTCATCATTTAATCTCAGTACAGCATTAGCAGTTTGTTTAAATATGGCACAAGCTTTCCCTACGTCTAGGGGACCAATCAAGCTTGCAGTTATAACAACTGCTAAAATATTCAAGTTATATAAACCTTTAAGGGGTTGTTTGCTGACTGCGAACTGTTCTCTGGTGTAGCAGGCTTCATTAGCATGGCTTTAATTTTTGCAACATTCCTACTCAAATCTTTTCCCAGGCAGTTTTCAACAAATCTGCTGACTGGTTTAAGCATCAATAGCAGTACAGCCTTGTCAAGAGAAGGAATAGAGATTTTCTGTGTTGCGTGGTTTTAGTGTATTAAGGTTGAGATCCTCCAGGTATGCAACAATATAATTCAAAAGCAGACACACAATTAAAAAGCAGGTTTATGTGTGTCCTATTTTGCTCTGAGAGGCAGTGTGGTTGTTCCTTATTTTGGTGCAGTGTACCCCTTCTCTGGTGGTCTTCTCCAGAGGCATATCACCCCTTCCCCAAATTCTTTGATCAAGTGGCTTTTTTTTTACAAGCCCTGTGGTGCAAGGCAGTGCCGAAAGGAAACTTGCTGCGCTGCCCTGTGCCATAGGGAGATGGCAGAAATGTGCAGTATCTGCAGGATTGTGAGACACCAGGGCTTTTTGCAGCATCCTCCCATGTTTTGGCCCCATTCTTCACTCGTAGATTCCAGTACTCCAGCACCAGTTTAGGAAAATAGCTAATATTTATCTGAGTAAAACAAGACCAACACGACAAAAATCCCAAAACACAAGCAAAGATAAGAAATTTCAAAGATTAAATCTTAGTATAGCTTTAGAAACACAATAGCTCTAACTGGGGCTATCATAAACGTCTTGATGGATTAGTTCCCAATAGACCAACACCACTCAGGAGGGAGTGCGGGCTGGTCATGGAGGAAACAAAGATGTTGGACGGAGACTGGAAGGTGAGACATTGCTGGAGCTGGTGTGGAGTTGGGTATTCCAGATGTCAGTGACATGGCACTCGGTACTCACTCTGTGGCAGGACTTTGGAGGTGCTGCAGCGTCTTTGGGCCTGTGGTGTCAGTCACGTTCATTGCACTCAGTGGGGATCACGGCTATAGTGCAGGCAGACTGCACTGACCTCCGGTTTAGCGTCTGCTGCCCCCCCAGCTCCTCTGGCTGCTGCTGCCTCTGCCTTATATGGGACGACCTGAGAGTCTCCTGATTCGCAGTTTGAGGCCCTCTTCCACCCACAGGCTCATCTCTGCACCTCATCCCTAGTGGTCTAGTGGCCATCACAAGTAAGTATTATTTCCTTTTCTTTTCTTTCTCTCTGTTGCCCTATCACCCTTGCGTTTTCTGCCTTTTTCTTCTATCAGCCCTTGTTTTTCTCTAGTTCTTTTTCCTTTCTCCCCTTTTTCATCTGCCACCCTGCCCCCTGTGAAGCACCTTTCCCGCCCTCCCGCCTCCCAGCTGACTGCTCAGCCCGCCTCCCTCTTCTTCTTAATGGCAGCCATGCCTCTGGCATGCCAAAGGCAAGCCCATCTTCTCCCGTCCACGCCTGGAACACGGCCAGCACCAGGAACCCTAGATCTCTATTAAACCACCCTCTGGACTGCCTCCGCTACGACTCTGAGACCCTCCTCTCCCTCAACACCGGACATCTCAACAACTGCTGCACAATCTCCCCCAAGGACACCCACAGACCTTTCACTTGCAGGTACTACAACTTCAGCACCAACCTCAACAAACCGAAGGTACTCTCCGCACACAAAGATACCAACAACCTCCACAACCCCATCAACTGCCTGCTCCTGAACATCTGCTTCCTCCACAAACATGCCACCGAACTCTGGGACCTGATTGACACCACCCACCTGGACATCGCCTTCCTCACGGAGACCTGGACCAACCCCACCTCGGGTCCAGACATCACCATCGTCATTCCCGACAGCTACAGCACCTTAAGGAGGGACCGGCCCTCCCTGCCAGGCAGAGGTCTCGCCATCGTACAAAAGTCCTCACTACAAGTCAGGGCTGTCCAAGAAGAACACTGCACCATCATGGAACATCTTCACTTCCTGGTCCACTGCAACCACAATTCCTCAACCGTAGGCACCCTGGTGTACAGGCCACCTGTCCCCTGCCCAGCTTTCATAGACGACATCATAGACATTGCTTCCCCCAGTCCCTGGCGTCAGTCGACTACCTCCTCCTCGGCGACTTGAACTTCCATCTCGAGGACCGCACCAACCCAAAAAACACTGCTCTACTCAACAACCTTGTCACCCTCGGCCTCAGACGGCTGGTCTCCACACCCACACATATCGCAGGACACACACTGGACCCCATCTTCACCTCAAGCAACCGGATCACCATCAAGACCTTCCCCACCCCAGACTGGACCGAACACCTCTACATACATTTCACCATCACGCACCCAGCAGCCGCACCTGCAACTGCACCCCCAGGACCCTCCACACGAAATGGAATGAAATCATCCATGAGCAACTCACCTTATCGCTTGCCAAATCCCTCCCTCTCCCCTCTGACGACGCCAACACAGCAGCTCGCAATCTCAACGCATGGATCACCAAATGCGCTGACACTCTAGCCCCTCTCCAGGTCACATCGGCCAAATGCGTACCTAAGAAAGCCAGCTGGTTCACCACCGAAATCTAAGAATCAAAGCGTACCCGGAGATGTTTAGAGAAAAAATGGAGGAACAGCCAATCCAGTGAAGACCTCGCCTCATTCAGAGCCCCAATCGCCGCCCACCGACGAAAAATCAAGAACGCAAGGAAAGATGCACTCCGGGAGCGCATCAACTCCTCCGCACACAACTCGAAGGAACTCTTCTCAGTCATCAATGAGTTCACAGATGCCCCCTCTGAAGTCACCAGCATCCCCCCATTATAATTTCATCGAGGCCAACCACTCCCTGGACAGCTCCCAGTTTGGCTTCTGCAGCAATCACAGCACGGAGACACCACTCCTGGCAGCCACCGAGGACATCAGATTACTCCTAGACCGCGGCCACACTGCAGAACTCATACTCCTCAACCTCTTAGCAGCTTTCGACACGGTCTACCACAGCACTCTGTGCACCAGACTCCACGACTTGGGAATCCGCAGAAGAGCCCTGGAATGGATCCACTCCTTCCTCTCCGGGAGGATGCAGAGAGTCAGACTCCCGTCCTACAATTCCAGACCCTCAGAAGTCAACTGCGGAGTCCCCCAAGGATCCTCACTTAGTTCCACAATGTTCAATGTATAAGTTGCCTCTCTTGCTGCCATCGTCAGAAGAGAGAAAGCTGCCTCAAGCTCAACTACGACAAGACGGAGCTCATCATCTTCGGAAATACCACCTCAGCTTGTGACAACTCCTGGTGGCCAATATCCTTCAGCGCCCCCCTGCACCTACCGAGCATGCCCGCAACTTAGGAATCATCCTCAACTCCTCCCTGTCCATGACCCGCCAGGTGAACTCTGTTGCCTCCTTTTGCTGGCACACACTCCGCAAACTTCAGAAGATCTTCAGATGGATTTCAGCAGACTTTCGCAGGGCAGTCACCTACGCCTCAGTCACGAGCAAGCTCTACGCCAGCACCTCAACAAGGAACATCAAAAAACTTCAACTCATCCACAACGCCACTGTCAGACTCATTCTGGACCTCCCTTGCTGAGAACACATCTCCCAACACCTGAGGGCCCTCCACTGACTACCGGTCACGAAGAATATTACCTTTAAGCTTCTCACCCACACCTACAAGGCCCTACACAACGCAGGACCAGGCTACCTGAACCAAAGCATCTTCTTCCACACCACTACCAGATCCCTCCTGTCTGCCCAGATGGCCCTTGCCACTGTCCCTTGCATCCGCAAAACCACTGCCCGAGGACGATCTTTCACAGCAAAGAGCTGGAATAACCTCCCCCTGCACCTCAGACAAAGCCCATCTTCAGGAAGAATCTCAAGACGTGGCTCTTCAGGTGAGGCCGCTCCCCGCTTATTTTTAGATTCCACTGACCCTTCTGGCAAGTGGACAAAGAGCAGGTGTTTTGTTCAGTCAGAAACTGAATTAGCAATTAAGATGCCTTTAAATCTTATTCTTGTCACATTTGCTCTGTGTTCAGAGACAGAGGTCAAAAGTCAGTCTGTCTTCTTGCAATGCAAATAATTTTACTTGTGACTGCAGAGTTCCAGGATTTTGTAAGGTGAACTGTCTGACCTATATGAAATGAAAGGCTTTTGGTATCAGGTTTTTCCTAACACACAACATTTATATAACTAATTCAACTTTACAAACATTTCAAAATATATTGTACTTCTGTGTGATGAAAAAAAGTCAGAACACTTTATTCAGTGATGTGCAAATGATAAATGCTTTCTGAAACCCAGTTTTCACAGATTATTGTTAATACACTATATAGTTTCATCGGTAAAGCTGCAAGTTAGTGGGAAGGGCTTTAGACATTTCTTGGAAATTTACTGTCTGTAAATGACACTGCACTACCACATCATGCCATAGTGATATAGTTATTAAAAGTGAGTGTTTAAACATAAACAGAGAAATACTCCTGCCCTGATGGCAAAGCTATTAGTAAACTAAGAGGCAAGTCGTGCATTGATCATGTGTACCTTACATGTGGGATAGATTTATTATACAAGGAGCAAACTTTAGTATATTTAATCAAACAAAAGAGGATTTTTTTATTACAGAAATGCCGAACTCACATATTTGAAGGTGAAGTCATGTGATAATGAAGAAACAGGTGACTGAAAAATACAATATTTGCCTAGAATCACACCATTTGAGGGCCGTTTCTGGGTCAAGTACATTATTATTCAAGCTACTCGACCTGCAGGTCTAGTTACATTTTAATGATTTTTCAAGGCCTGGAACTTCAAAAGAGATCTTAAAAATGATCAATTTCCTATGCCTTATATCTTGCCTCAAAGGTCACCAGTATGTGAGGCAATAAGATACCCTAGAACTGAGGCCAAGTACTCTAGAACTGAGGTTCTATGAGAGGTCTTTCAGCCAGAACTGCAGGCGATGAAGTTGGTGAAGTTGACTGTGCCCCTACTCATCATTTTTGTTTCAGTGGTGGGGACACACTTTCTTGGTGTGAGAGCTGTGCGTCCAGGAGATCAGCCTCTCACACTTCAAAGGTGACCCAAGTCCATTCTCCCAGTTGGAGATTGTGTCCAGCTGGTGGAGTGCCTGTAGCACCTGATGATGAAGGTAACTCAATATGACTGTCAAAACAACTCAGATACTGACAGCGGAACAATGGACATGTGCATAAGCCAGTCAAACAGTATTTGAGTTGGTGCTCAGTTAGACCACTCTGTCAGGGGTGTTTCCCCTACCTAAGGAAGCAAGTCGTAGTGCGTCAATCCAGAACAGCTCAGCAGATGCACAAATGTTTCTAATTTCAGTTCTTGTACACCATTCCTGCAATCAACTGTGCCCTCTGCTGGAGAATTGTAGGCACAGTACAACTTTGCATTTTCCCAAGACCTTTGCAAAAGAAACTTGATCACTATGGAAACTAACGTTGAGGCATTGTCAGAACTCAAGAAATCAAACATTTGGCCACAGTCATAGTTCACTGTTCTCATCCAGAGTATGTCTCTAGTTCATTGCAATTTTTGCAAAAATCTGGAAACACAGCCTTACAGAGAGAAATCCTGATCCAATGGTGTTAATAAGTCATACTTTGATGTTAACAGCTCACTGTTGTATGGGGTAAATCACTCAATTCACCCCCTCCTCTTTGCGCACATCTGATCCCACAGGCTATTGTACCATGTGTGAGTTGTGACTCATAGCAAAAGCAGCAGAATCATAAAGTATGTGACATACATCATCACCGTTAATGGGACAATCCCTCTCAACTAAATGTGGACGGGACAGTAATAATAAGTTCCCATTCTCATACAATTTACCACTGGCACGATTGTTATCATTGCAAACCATACTTGTACTACATTGGAAACGTGTTACTCAAATAGGTGAGGCTGAAGTGGTGCTTGGGGGCATATGCATCTAAATCATTTTTAAATTAAGAAAAGAAAACCCAGTCTAGGTATGTGGGGAACAAGGCTCCCTCCTGTCTACAACCACATCACTTTAAAGGAGAAAAGGTATTTTGAAACAACATAAAATTGTATACAGAATAAAACATAAACAATTTCACTAAACAAATAGTAACCCTGAAGGTCTAGAAAAAACAAACGCTACACTTGTATGCAGTAAGCATGGTTCGAACCCAGGATTGTATCCCATTATTTGTCTTCAACACACAGAATAGTTGCATCAAGGCTGTAGAGGTTGAGACACTGTAGGCATCACTAGTGTCAGATTCCACTTCCCCTTTCTTGTTCAAGTGTGATATTGTGAAATTCAAATGTTCCCTTAAGAAAGATATGGGTTGGGCAGGGGGCACACACCAGTCTTTACTCTGTACACAGGGTCGATAGTTGTCGTGTGGCTATACTCTTGCATAGTGCAAAAACACAAAACAGGAAGCATAAGGGGGAATTCACATTTGGCATTGCACATCTTGAGGTAGGAACAACTCTATCTTTTTTATTCATTTTTCAAATAATGTACAGTCCCTCAATTCTCTGACTAGCATCACAAGTGCCACACATCACTACATTTACACCTTCTACAAACCTCAAAACTCAGCAGTGCAAGCACCAAAAGGCAGTTGATGCCAATAACACATGCAAGTATATTCAGCGCCATTGACACATTAGGGCATTCTATGTTCTAGGACACAAGAAAATAGAGAATAGGTAGAAAGAGAGAGAGAGACAAATAAATAATATTCTAATGTAGGTATGTTCAAAACTCAAAGGCAGTATGGAAAGTATATAGTTGCAATCTACAGACACATGAAGGCAATCTATGTCACTGTACTTTATAAATTAAGATGTACCCAAAACACCCCCATAAATAATGAAAACAACACAAAAGGGAACACAGACAGAGATATACAGAAAACACATCGCGTCCATAATCTGAAAGCTAGGAAATATATTCCCAGAGTCTGTGGTGAACAGAAATGGGGAATTTAATCTTAAATGGCATAACTAATGCAGGGGCTTTAGGAACTTTTACTCTTAATATCATAATTAATAAATTTTAGATGAAGTGAATTGTCATTAGTTTGTTAGCAAATAAATGAAAAATGTGTGCTCAGTGCTATTCAGTGAATACCAAGGATAAAATGACAATTGTCACGAAGTGGTAGGTCTTTCGTGCAAACTACCATCATGTGGGAAGACAGTAGAAAGACGGGGTCGATATGATTCCGCCGTCAAAATTCAGTCACTACTCTGTCCAGACTGCATTTTGGTGCCAGCCACGGACATTCTCTTTGGTAGTCCCTGACCCTCCAGTAGTAAGCCACTGGCCGACTGAACCAAAATGCAGAGAGACAGTCAATTAAAGTGATATCCTCCTGCTGGGTTTCAACATTGAGTGTTGCCTTCTGAGCACAGAGCTGCTCAGTGAGTTTTGCACCTGCTGCAACGTCTGCAGATTAGTGCATTAATTTAAACTGTAAGGCTCTAAGCACTTCACAGAGCAACCTATCATGCTCATCGATCATTGGTCTTACGTGCCCCTTCCGTTGTTGAAGATACAATAGCTGCCCCACAGCATCAAATAAATTTTCACTGATGCTGGACAAAAGGTGCAGTATGGTATCTCTGGGACTAGTTCTCAGAGCTCATATACATTGACGACAAGGGAAAGGCACATTCGCATTCATCTTATATGCATTCAACCGGTCTTGTGATAGCAGCTCACCATACTTGGCACAAGGATAAAAGTGTCTTTAGAGACAAAAGGTGCTGTAGGTGCTCGTTCCCCAGCCTCTTTGCACCAAAATAAAGTAGACAGAAAAGTCAGAAGAAGTTTAGAACCTGAAACACGGAGAACTTGCAGACATTGGTAAACCCTCCTTCAGAAAGTTAAAATAGCCTTGGTGTGTCCTACCCACACACCAAAAACAATCCTAAGCCCTATCCCGGAGAGCAATGGGAGGGAACAAAAACAAATGTCTACAATACAAACAGGTACTATAAAGCATAAGTGGCACTTAAAATATTGCAGAGACAATTCAACAACTAAATAAAATAAAATCACCTTTACTTCCTCCTGCCACCCTCCTCTTGTAACCAGGATACCCTGCCTATGGTTACAACCAGGGACGCCCAAGGTGCCAGATTCCGGAAACAAATGTAAGCACTCAACTGCCAGACGCACCCTTGGTTGAGTGAGTCACAAGGTTTACTGAAGAGCCAAGTAAAAGCAGTGGAGCTCACACCGCTTCCCACAAATCCAGAAGGACAACCATTTTCCCATATTGGCCAATATTTCACTTGTCACTTTCCTGGTATACCCAAATCCAGCTAACTAGTGCTCCACCGAGATATGCACATACCCTTACCTGGGATAGTGCACAGCATAAGCAATACATGGCAGAACCATCCCTCGGTATGTAATGAGATACCCAACTGTCAGGCCAAGCCTTAGTATGCAGTAACACACTCAACCTGCAGGCATCAAACCAAGGGCCCTAGTGGCACACAGTCAATCACTTGGGATAGCCCTCCTGCACGAAATCCAAAACCCTAGTCAATCTTCTGGGATAGCACACCAGCACGACATCAGAAACACCAGACTCTGAGGTCCAGGGGCAAACACACGGTCCAATCTGGCAAATTAACCACACAGGGACCCAAGTAAAGGACTTTCAAACACCAGGAACAGTCTCAGTATGAGGTGTGTCACATGGTTCAGAATCTAAGCAAGAGAACATCCAACTAACAGATACCATCTCAGTTCGGAGTGCATCACACAGTGCATGGTGGTCAGTGTGTCAGGGGGTCGACAGGTAGAATGAAAGAAACAGAAGAACAACCACAGCAGGAAATAACCAACAAACGAAAAAAAGAAAACATAATATTTGACAGGATATCCTGAAACAAAGCTGCGTATGAAACTCAAAATGCCAGAATGTAATTTTATAAGCAAAACTGTGCAAGAGCAGGAAACTGCTAGGGCGGGGGCAGTGCAGACACTGATACTCACAATTGTTTGCTGTGGAGAGTGGAAACATGCAAAAGACTGGAATCTCACACCATATCTAACCATCTAATCAATCACAGTAAAACAACATTTCATATTGGCAGTGTGATACTATAAACATGACCTTCACATTTCTCATATTATTGGGACTTTCTAAGGTGCCAACAAAACAATTTGTTCTCAACCCCTGTCCAGACCTATGTGAACATTTAGATGTCTGTCTGTTGCTGAGCAAATGAAGCAATGCATTTTGCTTAGTGTCTCTTTTAAGCAAACCTTGCATTACAATCGATCTGTCTGGGTACATGGGTTTTTATATGGTCATCCCAATTCTGAACACACTTTGCAGGCCTTTGTCATCATTAAATATCTCAAGTGAACTCGACAAGATGGATTCCACATAAAATAAAACATATTTCTAAGTAGTTTTGAGAGCCTCACTGGTGTTTTGCAGCATACCATTTTCAGGGCTTGAATGTTAAGTACACAACAGAACATATCTTATCAGTAGGAGCCATCTTTTGTGTAACATACATACATATGATTTACTACTCAACCATAATCTGGAAAATAAAGAAATGACCTATACACAACTGGCAACCTGATGTGGACCATACATAAGCCATACTCTATTTAATGGAAAGAGCAGAAGGTAGTCTATTTAGATCAGGGTCTACCCCTCTTAACGACCAGCACTATTTCGCATTTTTATCCCAATAAACAAGGAGTGGTACTCACCGTGGGTCTTAGAACTTGGCAGAAGCAAAAGGTGGCCCAATGCGCTGATTCTTGAGGTCGATGTTGAGAATAGCTCCATAATTGTAGAATGTGTTCTCTGTGTTTTGGTGCACATTTTGGGCGGCAAGTTCCCAACAAGTAGGAGGCAGTCATTGTTCCCGGCGGGACCGTGGATAATGCCTCCTGCCATGTCATCAAGTGTGGTGGCCAGGTGGCTATGTGAGCCGCAGGCGAGGCAGCTGTATGAAAAAAAGGATAGAAATATAGGGAGTCACACAAAAGGGAGCTGCAATGAGCATGACACATGGTTAAAAAGTCTGGAACGCACCTCGCTTGCTCCTTAAATCTCTTCTCAAAATGACGACTGCCCTTCTCTAGGACGAATCACAGCTTGCATCCCTTGTGAACTGCTGTTAGATAGATAAAAAAGTAGTTTCCAAACACAGATGCTAAAATGGTGACCAGTGTATTGACATAGTACTTAATCCCTGCTCTCGGGGACGGCTAAACCCAGGAAGAGGCATGACAAATGCATGCCATGGACAAAGTTAGGAGAGAAAATATATGAGTGACGATGAAGCCAGCAAACGGGAAGCTTATGGCGAGGCTGAAGACCACAAAGTACTCAGAATGTCTCAAAGAGACAGCTCAAATGTTGTCTAGCAGAGACCTAAAAAGGAAAGTTGGGGTGGCTATTCCCTTTGCAACAGGAGGGCTGCTGCTCAGATATTCAAGGAAAGCACGGAGAAGCACCCCATAGTGCCCTGTGGGGCTTGTCCACATTTTAAAGCAAAAATCACTCATGTTGACTTTGTGGTGGCCCCAGGAGAACAGGGCCACCATCAAAATGATCTGCAAATGTGGAGCTCCTCCTCCACCCAAAAGAATTAAAGTGTCCCCATCCTGAGTGTGTGTGGGATGTAAAAATATTAAATTCCCCAGTATTTCTTGCCATTTTCAAGCATTCCTTAGGCTGGAGGTTTTGCTTTACAGCTGGGAGTGCTGCGGTCTTCAGTGGCACAGACGATGGCTGCAGTATTTGTGGCCTGAAGTTGTTTACTAAGAGCTTTCATGTTGGTATACACTCCCAAGGGGTTAAAGTTGGTAATTGCGCATTGTGCTGTGATTATAAATGTTATGCCCTTTACGTGCTATATTAATTTGTCATACATTATATTAAAGGTTATTGAAAGTTTATGTTGCAATCACCACCTAAGGGGGAAGTGATACATTGCACAAGTTGTGATTATAAATTGGATATTTGGATTGCATTATTCATTTTTAAACTAAGGTTGCATCACCAGTCACCCAGACATGCTTAGACCCTTTACCTTGTGAATGTTTTAATGAAGTAATTACATAGACAACCATTCATGTTCAAAGTATGCAGGTTTATTGGCGATGTTGAGAGTGTGTTCCTTCAATTGATGTTCCATCATGACATTTTTAACACAAGTAAAGGTTTTGACATGTGATTGTTGAACTATCCCTCCCCCACTTTTTGAGAGAGGAAAGAGCGATTACGCAATTTCATCCAAGAAGCATTTCCAGCCACTTAAGTTTATATGTAAATTGCTGCATAGTGTTGAGTAGAGTGTGCATAATAAATGTACTTTTTCCTTTTTCAAAAGAAAAAGCACAGACCGGAAAATAATTAATTGAGTGTTATTACTGTGTATCTGTGCCTGGGGATTGCTAGTCCACACCACCTCCTTTGCGTAGGCCCTGAACTGTCATGCTTTGCTACGCTGTGAGAGTCAAGCACTACCAAAGGGTGTTTGATTCCCAGTGAAGGACACATGTGGATCCATTACTTGTGCAGGCCACACAACTAATGACCCATTTTCTTACCAGGGCCATCTATTATTAGTAGCCTGCCCAATTCATGGGCTTCTTCTGTCGGGCCAGGAAATTTTACTCCAGCAGTGAAGCTTACGCATCAGTCTTGTGTCCCTGCTATTCTAAGGTTATGTCATTAGAGACACGCTGGTTTCACTGGTATAGGCACGGGTTTTGGATCCTCTTTCATCTCCTTAAGGATTTCTGGCCAACTTTCCGACCTCCCACTTCATTAAGACTAAAACCTAATGCAGTATCATTGTTGTTAACATTTAAAGGGCTGGCATTTCTTTCATTAACTTTTCAGCTTTTTGCACCCCCGTGATTATGTGACACCAGTACTTAACCATCTAGAAGGTATTTGTTCACAATTACCATCCCTTCCTAACTAATAATTCTTGTGGGATGTCAATATGGTTCTAACTCTCTGTATTGTTTGCCCTTCTCATGAAGCTTTAGATTTTATGAGGAGCTCTCTGTAGCTTCAAGGGCATCTTTGTATGCTTAGCCCAATTGGCCTTTATTTTTAGCCCAGTTGGCATTTGATTGTTCCTTTCCTATTCCACCAAAACTTGCCTTCGAACAGTTTACCAGCTTTTCCTAATCACTCTGACATCAGTGTTGTCAAGAGTCTCTAAGTTTGTGATCAAAGGTCAGAGTCCCTCGGGCATGCTCTCAGCTCCTGATCTTCTTTGGGAGGATTCACCAGTAACAGTGGCCCACTTGCAGCACATAGTCTTTCAATTGTCTGGTACAAACCTTGGTAAATTCAATGTACACTTCACCAGTGGCACTATGGATGACACTTTGGTTACCATAGCCTTCATCCGAGGCTAAAGTTTAAACAACACTTGTAAAGTGTCAGACTGGCCATACGCTTCCAGTACTAAAACCGTTTTTCAGAAACAATAGTAGTACTAGTCTGAATGCTGTTGCAAGACTTTAGAGTTGTATAACTTTAGCCCTAAGTACCTTAAAGTAAAATACTTTCTCTCTTTCTGGGTGGGAAATCATAATTTTAAGAAAAACATGGTTACTATTATTATTCCTCCTTTTTAATCTCACCCCGAAGGGGTATCTCTTTTCTGACCTCATTCGAAGATTGTTTGGCTAACCTCCTCCTGCTCTGCCCTTTCTTTTGCTGAAACATCTCGAGACGTTCTGCTTAACATTTGATTCATCCTGCTTTTCTCCTCACAGCATGAAAAAAGGCAAAACAGCTCTTGCTAGAGTCTTTTATCTTGATGTGAATACCTTTATGACATATTTTAGACATTATTTACTTTTATTGTTGTCTTCTCAGTTGTATTAAAGAAATAATTCATAAAGTAGCAGTAAGAAATTGGGTTATTGGTTGCAGAGAGTTTCGAGGATCCGTGTCGAAAATGCTTCACATAGCCGAATCGATGCGTTGGTTTTTAGATGCAGTGAGGCTGCAGTATGAGGTCCTGCATTGCCATCGAGGGGTCCATTAATGAGGGCTTGCGATGTAAAGTTTGATGTCGAGGATGCATTGCACAGTCTGGGTGATGCGTCGGTCCTGAGGAGCTGTGAGGCTGCAATGCACAGTCTGGCATCTTCCTTGAGGCTGTCATTGACAAGTGGCATGAGGGCTTGCAACAAGCACACATCATGCAGCAGCAGATCCTAAGGTGTTGTGTGCACTGGAGTTGATGCGGGTCTGTGCGAAGGGTTCAATCCTCACAGCAGCAAAGATGTTTGGTTCTGCTTGTGGCTGTACCATGCAGCAGAGGAGATGTGTCAATTTTGCATGATCCACAGAAGATGACAGAGCACCTTAGGGCCACTTCTAAGGGCCAAGGACTGGGGTGGCACCACATGGCAGGGTAGACTTCCAGATGGAAGAGTCCAGATACAGGTGCAATGTTGTTAGAAGCCTGTTATGTACTTCAGGCTTCAGACCAGGAAGCCAGCTAACTAGCCCTTGGAGTCACACTGGGATTTTGGGTTCAAGAGATGCAGGTCAAGTCCATCTCACCCAGGCAAGAGGGCACAGACAGCAGCCTAGCATAGCAGGACAACAGTCCTTCAGAGCAGCAGTCCAGCAGAGTGACAGTCCTTTCAGCAGCACAGCACTCTTTCCTGGCAGAGTATCCACAGGGCAAGAAGAGTACTAAAACGTTGGTGTCTGAGGTCCAGTATTTACTCCCAGTGGTGCCTTCGAAGTAGGGATAGCCTTCTAAAGGCATGCTTTGAAGTGCACAAGTGCCCTACTCGTCCTGCCATGACTCCAGACTAACTACAGAGGGTATGCAACCTTTTGTGTGGAGGCAGGGCACAGCCTATTCAAGTGTAAGTGGGGTTGTTCTCAGCTCCCTCCCATCCTGCCAGTGATGGCCACCCATTCCTTATTGTGTGTGGCTGTTTATGAGGAATACACAAAGCCCAGCTGTCAGCTACACCCAGTGACGTGACCCAGAGAAAGGCTGCAGGCACCAAATGGCAAAGGCAAGAAAATGCCAACTTTATAAAATAGGCATTTTCAAAACACTTATAAAATGTAATAAGGCAACTGCAATATTATCATATGGGAGATGGAGGCCTTGCAATAGTGAAAAATGAACTTGAGAGTTTCCACTATCAAGAACTGTACAACTTAAAACTACATATCCAACTTTTTAAAAGCACTGCACTCTGCTCTAGGGCTATCTAGTGCCTACCGAGGGGTGACATGTATTAAAAAGGAAGGTTTGGACCTGGCATAAGGTTTATTTTGGTCAAAATGGCAGTTTAAAGCTGCACACACAGGCTGTGTAATGGCAGGCCTGCAACATGTATACATCGCCACTTAAGTGGGTGGCACCACCAGTGCTCCAGGCCCATTAGTAGCATTTAATTCACACGCCTTGTGTACACATACTACCACTTTACAAGGGACATATAAGTACATTAAATATCACAATTGGGGATAAGCCAATACTACCACGGAGAGAGCATTGCACTTTAGCACAGGTTACCAGTGGTAAAATGTTCAGATTCCTAAGGGCATGAAAACGAATTCAGCAAAAATAGGAGGAGGAAGGTAAAACGTTGGGGATTGACCCTGCAGAAAGGGCAAGGTCCAACACACAGTAGTCAAAACAGAAACAATTTTAGGTGCCAAGTGAGCATCACAACTCAGAAGAGAAAGGGCAGTATCCCCAATCCCATAAGAATATCAAAAGCCTCTCTATCACCTAATTTCTAAAATATATTGCTCTCCTCGAAAATCAAGCGGTTCTTAAACACAGTTCTTGCATAGAAAATTATCTAAAGCCACAGCTTTAGCATGGCACGATCCCATGTATCAATTACTTAGCAAATAAGAGTAAGTCACATCAATAACATTATAAATTAACAGTATCTAATTTCCAAAAAAGCACCCTGGTTTTCTTCTGTGTCAATGCCACCCGGAGATGTTCCAACAAAATATACAATATTAAACAAAAGTAATTCACATATGAATAAGACGGAACTAAGCTATGGAAATGCAGTGGAAAGAGCTTGGAAACATAGTACAGTTAGGAGCACTAGAAACTTAACTCAAAGCACAACAGGGAAAATTACATCAACTCGTCTTCATTCTGTAGAGCTCTGGGAAGAAAAAATGTGCAGGGTAATCTGATGGGAGGAGGGGGTTTATACAGTTTATAGAATAGTGAAATCGGAGACAACAGCAGCAATCCATTTAATCCAGCATGGAGTTTTTCCACCAAAAATGTGGCATAACTAAATAATGGTAATAGGCACACTTCTATACATTGTATTAAATGTGTTTCGACTGTAATCATTAATTCAGCATTTACATTTTGAATCCAACATAACAATCATTAAAACGTATTATTATTTGTTTCACAAAATATAAGGTTTTAACCATTCTCCAACATCTGGCACAACAGTATTGCTGGATCTTGAGACCAGAGCAGGAAATATTCACATGTTGCATCTGCAAAGCCCTAGCATATACTGCCATTTAGTCCTTTCTAGTGGTCCCAGAGAGAGAGAAATACAGGTGTGCGAAAGGTGCAAGTTAAGCAGCAGGCTCTCAGACTTCCAGAAAAATGCTGCAGTGATTCTCCGACATTATATCACATTCCTTAGATCTTGGAAATCACAATGTTGAAATTTGAGGCTCTTATCCACAGGTAGAGGTGGTAGCCTAGGTTGCACATTTTGATTTAATCTCTGACAAAAGCCTTGTTTATGTTCACTTTGGATCATCACATATTGATAATTCTGACCTCCATGCTACTTAGGCTACATTATTGTTTGATGGCCTTTCTAAACCGTCTTAAAAAGTTGGTTCAAGCACTACAAGCTATCCTAAATTGGGTCAAGAGTGTAATTTATGCTTGACAGAAAACTGCAACTTTTCACCTAATGTTGCTCTGAATAACAGTCAATCTACGATTAAAAGTGAGTGCTCTTAACGAAGTGTTGGTTTTATTATCCACAAAAGTGAACACATCTGTAATTTCCCACTCCATAGACACTAAAGGCAGATGAATGATTGCAAAACTTCTCATGCAAGGTGAGGAATTTTATGTCATAAACATATATGCTCCAAATAGGGAGGGGGGTTCCAATTGTTTGTCTGATGTAGTTCAAGATATGAGGCTTATACCAATCAATGTGAAGGTAATTCTAGGGGGTGACTTTAAATTAACCATCAACTGTATACTTGACAGATCTTTTCTTTGCAGATCTTGACCTCCTAAAGTCCATAGGAAAGTGAATGATTTATGTCAGGGATTTCTCCTCAAAGATACTTTGAGACTACAGCCCCCAGACACGCTGGACTTTACTTTCGTTTTCCCCACCATATAAAACATATTGCAGAATAGATTATTTATTGTTTCAGAGTCACACTTAAAATCTATACTTGATACTTCATACAACCAAGAGATATCTCAGATCACGGACTCTCTCATGGGAATTGTAACCAAGACCACAAACCTTATGGAGACTCGATACTACTTTTTTTCAAAACCAGACCTCTCTAAATCAAATACAAGATGGTATAAATAATTTCTTACTATAAAATAGGATTGAAGAACCCCCCTTCCCTTACTCATTGGGAAGCCTTGAAAGCAAAGTTCCCTAATAAATATAAGATCACATATGAATTGGAAATCAAATTAACTTCTTCTACTAGAAAAATAAATTAAATTACTAGAATGTTAATATAGGCAATCCCAAGACCCACTAATCATACAAGATTTGAATAATAAGAAATATGACTTTAAAAGAATTCTGAGCACTAGAGCAAGTTTGTGGAAAGATCGATAAACATGTATTAGACTATGTAAAGCTAATAAAGATAGTAAAATGTTAGCATCATACCTAAAATTTAAACAAACTAAAATTTTATATACACAAAGATGAGAAAGAAAACATACACTTAAAATCTAATAGAATAGTTAATATATTTGTTATATTATATTATATTTTATGAGTGATTATATGGCAATCCTTCTCAAATAGACCTTCAAGAATGTTCTCAATTGCTAGAAGAACTAAAAGGTCCTTATAGTTTAGACAAGGATAGGAGCAAACTTAACTCACCATTAAAATTGATGAAATAACAAACATTATTAACACACTGAAAATGAAAGAATCCCCAGAACGATTTACAACTAAATCCTATAAATCCTTTTGGCCTAGCTTACAGATCTCACTTGTAAATCTTCTTCAGCACTTTGGTGAGACTGAAGTAGTTGAAGGGACATCTGCAGAAGCACTTATAGTGGTTCCACCGAAAGAAGATAATAAACACACACAACCTAAAAACTACAGACCAATCTCACTAATCAATATTGATTGCACAATCTATGCAAAAATCTTATTGATCAGATTGGAAACATTATTACTTGATCTCATACATCCCAATCGGGTAGGATTTGTCAAACACCAAATTTCTAGTGACAATACTAGATTTGTTTCTCATGTCATAGAAAAGGCACATTTGACTACGACTCCAACTGTGGCCATTGCCTTGGATGGTGGAAAGGCCTTCAATAAGGTTTCATGGACCCTCCTGAGTGCAGTTTTATATAAATTTCAATTAGTCCCAGATTTTATTTGTATGGTAATGGCTCTGTATTATAAACCATATACTAGAAAACACTTAAATGGTGATATCTCGGAGGCCTTTCATCTAAAACACGGTGCCAGACGAGGTTGTGCATTATCACCTGCATTTTTTCTGTTAGTCATTGTTAGACTTTTCATCCTTGGCGTGGTCTCCCTTAACTTTTTGTCTCTGTTCCCCAGGTTATTGATGTGTTCTGGACTCTGATTTTGCTGTTTGTTACTCTGGGCACTTTACCCCTGCCAACCAGTGCTAAAGTGCAAGTGCTCCTGTTTAAAATGTGTATGTAATTTGTTCTCCATGATTGGCATATTTGTTGTACTGTTAAGTCCCTAGTAAAGTGCACTAGAGGTGCCCATGGCCTGTAAATCAAATGTTACTAGTGGGCCTGCAGCACTGGTTGTGCCACCCACACAAGTAACCCTGTAATCATGTCTCAGACCTGCCACTGCAGTGTCTGTTTGTATTTTTACACTGTAAATTCGACTTGGCAAGTGTACCCACTTGCCAGGCCTAAACCTTCCCTTTTCTTACATGTAAGACACCCCTAAGGTAGGCCCTAGGTAGCCCCCAGGGCAGGGTACAGTGTATGGATAAGGTAGGACATATAGTAATGTGGTTTATATGTCCTGACAGTGAAATACTGCCAATTTTGTTTTTTACTGCTGCAAGGCCTGTCTCTCTCATAGGATAATATTGGGGCTACCTTTAAATATAATTAAAGTGTAGATTCCCCTAGAGATTAGATGGACATGTGGAGTTTGGGGTCCCTGAACTCACAATTTAAAAATACATCTTTTAGTAAAGTTGGTTTTGAGATTGTGTGTTTGAAAATGACACTTTTAGTAAGTGAGCATTTTCTTGCTTAAACCATTCAGTGACTCTGCCTTGTTTGTGGATTCCCTGTCTGGGTCAGTTTGACAGTTGGGTTGTTTTTCACCTCACACTAGACAGTGACACAAAGGGAGCTGGGGTGTAGCCTGCATTTCCTAATTAGCCATCTCTGCTAGGAGGGAGGGGTGGAGTAGTCACTCTCATCTGAAAGGACTGTGCCTGCCTCTGACAATGCAGACTTCAAACCCCTGGTGTGTGTCTGAGGCCTTGCCTGGGCAAGGCAGGATTTCACAAGTAGGTGTGAGTCCCCTTTGAAGAAAGGTGACTTCAAAGACTAAATAAGATAAGAAGGGCACCCAAATCTACAGACTTTAGAAACACTTCTGGAACCAAGAGGAACCTCTGCCTGGAGAAGAGCTGAATAGCTGAGGAAGAAGAGCTGACCTGCCTGTGACTGTGCTTTGTGGAGCTATCCTGCAGTTGCTGCTTCTGCCAGAGTAAGAGGGCAAAGACTGGACTTTGTGTGCCTTCCATCTTAAGAAGAAATCTCCAAGGGCTTGATCTAGAGCTTGCCTCCTGTTGTTTGAAGTCTCAGGGACAGCAAAGACTTCTCTCTGCCAGCACCGGGAGTCTCTGGAGAGACTCCTACTCTGCCCTGTGGTGCCCATCCAGTTCCTGGGACCCTGAAAGGAGAAGCTGTCAGCCTAAAGACAAGAACATCCACGCACAGAGCGCCATGCGGGGAAAAGATTGACGCAAATCCGATCTGCAGCTGAAAATACGACACGCCGCTGGCTCCGCAGCTGAGAAACAACACATTCGCAGGAAACGCGACCGAAAAATCGACGCACGGAGCAGGAGAAACGACGCGGAGCATCGCTGACGGAGGCTGGGAGATCACAACCTGCGCTGCGGGATTTTTGGATCATCGTGTGGCTTGATTTTTGACTCAAGTTGTTACGACTCGGTCGTCCCATTTCCAGGGGGCGCTATAAGGGGACTGTCAGAAGCCTGGGAATCACCTTGAACACCTATCTAGAGTCCCTTGCTGACTCCTGTTTGTTTCTCTTTTCTCCATGGTACACTTGTGTAGGACTACATTTGCTTCTTGGGACTGCAAATCCCATAATGCACAGCTTGGTAGTCAGGAAAACCCGGATTCTGTTTCCCATTGTTTTCAATGGGAGAAGTCCAGTTGCTCCTTTTCACTGGATCCTCTCCTCCAGGACTTGCAAGTGTCCGAAACCACACACACCTGAAACCTCTCCTGTGCAGCCCAGCTTGGAACTGCTTATAAGCAGCCATTTCCTCAAGCTCCCCGTCGTGCATCGGACTTCAATTCCTTTGTGTTACAGACCCCTTGTCGAATGGTGTTCCAGTTTTGTTCCTGTTCTGTTCCAGCCTGATCCTGTTTCCTGTTTCTCTGCCCTGCTCCTGATTGTTCCAGCCAGAGTCTGCTCCCTACTTCTTAGCCTTGTACCTGTTTGTTTCTTCCAAAGCCTGCTCCCTGTTTCTCTGCCCTGCTCCTGCCTTGTTTCAGCCTGAACCTTCTCTCTGTTTCCCAGTCCTGTTTACTGCTCATTTCCTACTCCCTGTATTCCAGTCCTGTCCTTGCCTGTTCCAGCCAGAGCCTGTTCTCAGTTTCCCAGTCCTGTCTCTGTCTGTCCCAGCCAGAAGTTTGCGCCCTGTTTTCAAGTCCTAGACCCGCCTTTGCTTCAGCCTGAGCCTGTTCCTAGTTCTTGCCTCTGCCTCTTTGTTTGTTCCCTTCTGTTTCTTCTTGGTTCTTTGTGTCTGGTAAGTGTTCTATCAGTCTTCACCAGTGTATACGTGTCCTCCTGTGTACTGGGGTTGGCTCCTGGTTTCCAGGAGGCAATTCCAGCCCCCATCCTTGTCCAGTGTTATACGTTGTATTTCGTGCCTAACAGTGACAGTGTGCTATTGCTGTTTTCTCAGGAATCGCCACTGTGTTTCCAGCTGGACCCACAAGAGCGTGTCCTGTGTATGTAAGTACTATCCTTGTTTGTGCTCTAGGGTCCAGAGACAGAATCACTTCTGCCGCCTCCTTTCTATGGGGCTGGCAGGGTGACTATCTGTAAGAGCAAACTGCACAGAGGCATTGAGATTCCCTGTCACTGTGGGAGGTTCTGCGCCTTACTCTGTGTACAACCCCAGCGTGTTTGTCCACTGGTAATCCGTTTCCTGTTTGTTCACACAAGGGTTGCTCTGCTTTTACTTTCCTGTTTCCTGTGCCTATCCATAGCTGTCCTTTCTGTGTATGCCTTTAGCTGCTCCTCTGCCCCAGTGTACTACCTCTTTAGGATATTCGGTGACCTCAAGGGGTGTCCCAACCAAAGTCCTGATCAGCCCCGCCCGAAACCGTGACACAAGTACCTCCGTGCGGAGTTATTTTTGACGCACACCCGCCTGTGCAGGGTTATTTGTGACGCACACCAGGTACATTTTCACTCTAACAGCACTAGTGTGTTTTTAGAAACTACTTAAAGACTCTTTTTGATTTTTAATTGATAACTTGACTTGTGTATGGTGGATTTTTGTCGTTTTGGTCTTGTTTTGTTTAGATAAATATTTCCTATTTTTCTAAACTGGTGTTGTGTCATTTTGTAGTGTTTTCATTAAATTAGTGTGTGTATTGGTACAAATACTTTACACCTAGCACTCTGAAGTTAAGCCTACTGCTCTGCCAAGCTACCAAGGGGGTAAGCAGGGGTTAGCTGAGGGTGATTCTCTTTTACCCTGACTAGAGTGAGGGTCCTTGCTTGAACAGGGGGTAACCTGACTGTCAACCAAAGACCCCATTTCTAACATTGGTGATCAGCGGTTGGGATTTGGACTTGTATTTGTACTTGACATACAGTGATTAAGTGTACACTATTATGTTGAGTGCAGACCACTACGTGACCACATACTGCTTGTCTTGAGATTTTTGCTTTTTCTCTTTTTGTGGATTTTTCCCTACGTCCACTTTGTTTTTCTTCGCTGATCTTTGATTGAATTTGAACTTCATTTGGGAACTTGTTTCTGCATTTGGAACTTTTCACTCTTTTAACCTTTCATCATGTCTCAACTTGGAGATGCATCAGTTGAAGCTGTTTTTGACCTAAACCAATTGGATAGTTGTAACAAGGCTCAGCTAAAGCAGTTTTGTAAAAATTTTGGTTGTCCCCATTAGAGCTCTTCCAAGAAGGATGAGCTGAAAAAGGCGCTGAGGGCCTGGGTGACAACCAGAAGCACTGGAGGGCACACTGAGGATGAGGAGGAGGATGAGGAGGGAGGTCAATCAGTACATAATGGTATAGTGGGGGGACCTGTTATTCCCAGGGAAAGAGTCTCTAGGGCAGGTAGCAGTGTATCCTCCAAAGGTCTGACCCTGAAGAATTGCAGGACAGACAGGCAGAGAGGGAGTACCAATTGGAGCTGAAAAAGCTCAGTCTAGAGATGGAACAGAGAAGGATGGCCATTGAGGAAAGGAAGTTAGCAATGGCTCATGAGCTCAGTTTAAAAGAGATAGATCAGAGGAGTCAGTCCAGTAGGGATGATGGCAGCAATCCTACAGTGCAGCCTGAGAGAAGGGTGCACATCCCAAAAGACCTTGTGAGAGATTATAAGAGGGAGGATGATATCTACTTGTGGTTCAAGGGCTATGAGTCAGCTCTCCACATGAACCTGGTCCCTGAAGCTCATTGGGGGGCAACCCTGTGGAAGCATTTTGAGGCAGAGGGGAGGGACACACTGACAGCCTTAGGGGATGCTCAGGATCTCACCTACCCTGTCATGAAGGAGGCCTTACTCACCAGGTATGGTCTCACCCCTGAGCAGTACAAGGAGAAGTTTAGATCCTACAAGAGAAAGGAATCCCAAACATGGTTGGAATGTGTTGATTCTTTTTGCAGGTCACTGGATGGTTGGGTGAAGGGCAGTAAGGTAAACACGTATGAGGGGGCTTTACAATTTAATTGCTTGGGAGCACTTGTACAGTTTATGTTTAACAGAGCTGCGCCAGCACCTCATTGACAGCAAGCTGACTGACCCCAGGAAGCTTGCGCAGGAAGCGGACCGCTGGGAGAGCACCAGGGTCCAAATGAGGTATGGGGGAGACCACACCAGGGCAGGGTCCCTCTCAGAAGAAAGGGGGGGTAAGGGCAAACAGGGGGAGTTCTCTAAAGGGCCCCAAACTGATTCCCAGGGTAAGGGTTCCCAACCCCCCAGTGAAAAGAAGCCATGGTTGTCCAAAGGGAAGCCAGTGGCAGGTGGTCCCCCATGTAAGTGTTAAGCATGTGACCAGGTGGGTCATGTGAGGGGGGACCCCAAATGCCCCAAAAGTACACCGGCACCCACTGGTGCACCGTCCCAGGGTTTGGCCAGTGTAGCGCTTGGGGAGGAGTTGGTTTCAGGTGGGTGGGAACCAGCAGAAATGACCCTTGTCTCACTAGGGGACAGTGAGATGGTCCAGAGAAACCTAGTGCATGATAACACTAAGAAGTACAGGCAATGGGTGACCATCAATGGACAGAGGGTGGAGGCTCTGAGAGACACAGGAGCCAGTGTGACTGCAGTGAGGAGTCACCTGGTGTCTGAAGAGCAGATTGATCGCCGGGTACTTCACCAAGTAGTTGCAGTGGACAACTCTGAGCGCCTCTGCAGAGTGGCGCAGGTTCCCTTTGAATGGGGGGGTCTTAGGTTCCTGGAAAGTAACTGTGAGTCCAACCATGCCTGTTGATTGTTTTGCTAGGTAACGACCTGGAGGATTCCCCTTGGAAGGAGGTGGAACACAGGTCTCACTTGGAGATGTTGGGTCTGCCTGGGTGGGTATGCGTATCCACCCGGTCTGTGGCAGCCAATCAGGGTAGTCAAGAGCACCTGGAGCCTGAAACAGTGGCCCAGGGGGCCACCAAGAAGAGGAAGGGCAGGGGGCGTGGGAAACCGGCCCCAGAGGTTCCCACGGTACGGGAGGAGGCAGAGCCTGAGGGTGATGCCCAGGAACCTACAGGGGAGCAGGTGGCTGAACTGGGGGAGGTCCCTGAGCTGTCACAGTGGCAGCTGGAAGGGGGACCCACCAGGGAAGCATTCTGCACAGCGCAGCAGGAGTGCCCTACTCTTGAGGGGCTGCGGCAGCAGGCTGCAGCCCAGGTGGCTGGTGAGGCACCAGGTACTCACCTGATACATTGGGAGGATGGCCTCCTGTATAGTGAGCCTAAGGTTCCTGAGCCTGGTTCAGCTCGTATGCTGGTGGTTCCCCAGTGCTTCAGGGACTTCCTACTGGGTTTGGCTCATGATGTGCCTTTGGCAGGACATCTGAGGCAGGACAAGACCTATAAGAGGCTTGTCTCCCACTTTTACTGGCCCTTGATGCACAAGCAGTCAGCTGCTTATTGTCGGTCTTGTCAGACTTGTCAGGCAAGTGGCAAGAGTGGGGGGAAATGCAAAGCTCCCCTCCAATCTTTACCTATAGTCAGTACCCCCTTTGAACGGGTAGGAATTGACATTGTGGGGCCTCTGGACCCCAAGACAGCCATGGGCAACAGGTTCATCCTGGACTTGATGGACCATGCCACACAGTACCCAGAAGCCATTCCTCTAAGGACGGTCACTGCCGCCGTGTTGGGACGTGCCATGATGGGAGTTTTTCCCCACATGGGGTTCCCCAAGGAAGTGGTATCTGATAGAGGTACAAACTTCATATCCACTTATATGAAGTCTCTGTGGAAGGTGTGTGGGGTAACCTACAAGTTCACCACACCTTACCACCCCCAAAGTAATGGTCTGGTTGAGAGATTCAACCGCACCTTGAAAGGCATGATTCAGGGCCTGTCAGAGCCCTTGAGGTGTAAGTGGGACGTCCTCTTGCCATGCCTTCTGTTCCCTTACAGGGAGGTGCCTCAAAAGGGTCTTGGCTTTAGCCCCTTTGAGCTCATCTATGGCCACCCTGTGAGGGGACCGCTCAGTCTGGTGAAGGAGGCTTTGGAGAAAGCTCCTAGTAAACCACCCCAGGATGTATTTAGCTACATGCTGGCACTAAGAAACCAGACTGCCCGCTTCAGGAGTCTCGCTCAGGAGAACCTGGAAGCAAACCAGGAGGATACGAAACAGTGGTACGACCAGAATGACACTCTGGTTGAGTTTCAGCCTGGACAAAAAGTGTGGGTCATGGCACCAGTGGAGCCTAGGGCTCTCCAAGATAAGTGTACTGGGCCTTTCGAGGTGGTGGAAAGAAAGAGTGAGGTCACCTATCTGGTAGACTTGCAATCCCCCAGGAACCCTTTGAGGGCCCTACATGTCAACCGCCTCAAACCACACTTTGAGCGAACTGAGCTATCCATCCTCCTAGCGACAGATGACGGGGTGGAGGAAGAGAGTGAGCCTCTTCCTGACCTCCTGTTTGCAAGAGAGAAAGATAGGTCTGTGGAGGAAGTGATCCTCTCCCCCTCCCTGACTGAGGAACAGCAGAGGGACTGTCTCCACGTGTTGGGACAGTTCGCCTCGCTGTTTTCCCTGATCCCAGGAGTCACACACCTGTGCACACGTGATGTGGACACTGGGGACAGGACACCTGTTAAACATAAGGTTTACAGGGTGACTGACAGGGTCAGGGCTTGCATTAAGGAGGAAGTCTCCAAAATGTTAACCCTAGGGGTTATTGAGCACTCCAGCAGTCCTTGGGCCAGCCCAGTGGTATTGGTCCCGAAAGCTGCTGCTCCTGGTGCCACTCCGGAACTTAGGTTCTGTGTGGACTACCAGGGTCTCAATGTGGTCAGCAAGACTGACGCACACCCCACCCCCCAAGCTGATGAGCTCATTGATCAGTTAGGAGCTGCCTAGGACCTCAGTACGTTTGATTTAACATCTGGGTACTGGCAGATTGCCTTAACTGAGGGGGCAAAGGAGAGGTCAGCATTCTCTGCCCCAGATGGGCACTTCCACTTCAACGTGATGCCCTTTGGGATGAAGAATGCCCCTGCCACCTTTCAGAGGTTGGTCAACGAGGTGTTGGCAGGACTGGATGAGTTCAGTGCCTCCTACCTGGATGACATTGCTGTGTTTAGTTCCACATTGGAGGAACACCTGCAACACCTCTGGAGAGTGTTAGAGGCCCTGCAGAAGGCAGGCCTCACTATTAAGGTGAGCAAGTGCCAAATAGGGCAGGGTTCTGTGGTGTACTTAGGACAGAAGGTGGGGAGTGGCCAGGTAGCACCCCTACAGCCTAAGATTGTCACAATTCTGGCTTGGGAGCCTCCCAAGACCCAGACTGAAGTGAGAGCCTTTTTAGGTCTCACAGGATATTACAGGAGGTTTGTTAAGGGATATGGTACCATTGTTACCCCCTTAACTGATTTGACTTCTAAGAAGCAACCCAAGAAAGTGATCTGGACAGAGGCTTGCCAGAACGCTTTTGATGCCCTGAAGGCTGCCATGTGCACAGCACTTGTGCTGAAGGCACCTGACTACTCCAAGGAGTTTGTTGTGCAAACAGACGCCTCAGAGCATGGTATTGGAGCAGTGCTCTCACAGCTTAATGAAGAGGGCCTAGATCAACCCGTAGCCTTCATTAGCAGGAGGTTACTACTCAGGGAACGTAGGTGGAGTACCATAGAACGCAAAGCGTTTGCTGTGGTCTGGGCACTGAAGAAGCTAAAACCCTGCTTGTTTGGGACTCACTTCCGAGTTCAGACTGACCACAGGCCCCTCAGATGGTTAATGCAGATGAGGGGTGAGAATCCAAAACTGTTGAGGTGGTCCATTTCCCTACAGGGGATGGACTTTACGGTGGAACACCGTCCTGGTACAGAGTACACCAATGCTGATGGTCTGTCCAGGTTCTTCCGGCTTAGTGATGAGAACTCCAATGAGGTTGGGTAGTTGCTCCCCACTTTTAGCTGGGGGGGGACACGTGTTAGACTTTTCATCTTTGGCATGGTCTCCCTTAACTTTTTGCCTCTGTTCCCCAGGTTATTGATTTGTTCTGGACTCTGATTTTGCTGTTTGTTACTCTGGGCACTTTACCACTGCTAACCAGTGCTAAAGTGCAAGTGCTCCTGTTTAAAATGTGTATGTAATTGGTTCTCCATGATTGGCATATTTGTTTTACTGTTAAGTCCCTAGTAAAGTGCACTAGAGGTGCCCAGGGCCTGTAAATCAAATGTTACTAGTGGGCCTGCAGCACTGGTTGTGCCACCCTCACAAGTAACCCTGTAATCATGTCTCAGACCTGCCACTGCAGTGTCTGTGTGTATTTTTACACTGTAAATTCGACTTGGCAAGTGTACCCACTTGCCAGGCCTAAACCGTCCCTTTCCTTACATGTATGGCACCCCTAAGGTAGGCCCTAGGTAGCCCCAAAGGCAGGGTGCAGTGTATGGATAAGGTAGGACACATAGTAATGTGGTTTATATGTCCTGACAGTGAAATACTGCCAATTTCGTTTTTTACTGCTGCAAGGCCTGTCTCTCTCATAGGATAATATTGGGGCTACCTTTAAATATAATTAAAGTGTAGATTCCCCTAGAGAGTAGATGGACATGTGGAGTTTGGGGTCCCTGAACTCACAATTTAAAAATACATCTTTTAGTAAAGTTGGTTTTGAGATTGTGTGTTTGAAAATGACACTTTTAGAAAGTGAGCATTTTCTTGCTTAAACCATTCAGTGACTCTGCCTTGTTTGTGGATTCCCTGTCTGGGTCAGTTTGACAGTTGGGTTGTTTTTCACCTCACACTAGACAGTGACACAAAGGGATCTGGGGTGTAGCCTGCATTTCCTAATTAGCCATCTCTGCTAGGAGGGAGGGGTGGAGTGGTCACTCTCATCTGAAAGGACTGTGCCTGCCTCTGACAATGCAGACTCCAATCCCCTGGTGTGTGTCTGAGGCCTTGCCTGGGCATGGCAGGACTTCACAAGTAGGTGTGAGTCCCCTTTGAAGAAAGGTGACTTCAAAGACTAAAATGGGTGTAAGAAGGGCACCCAAATATACAGACTTTAGAAACACTTCTGGAACCAAGAGGAACCTCTGCCTGGAGAAGAGCTGAATAGCTGAGGAAGAAGAGCTGACCTGCCTGTGACTGTGCTTTGTGGAGCTATCCTGCAGTTGCTGCTTCTGCCAGAGTAAGAGGGCAAAGACTGGACTTTGTGTGCCTTCCATCTTGAGAAGAAATCTCCAAGGGCTTGATCTAGAGCTTGCCTCCTGTTGTTTGAAGTCTCAGGGACAGCAAAGACTTCTCTCTGCCAGCACCTGGAGTCTCTGGAGAGACTCCTACTCTGCCCTGTGGTGCCCATCCAGTTCCTGGGACCCTGAAAGGAGAAGCTGGCAGCCTAAAGACAAGAAAATCCATGCCCAGAGCGCCGTGCGGGAAAAGATTGACGCAAATCCGCTCTGCGGCTGAAAAAACGACGCGCCGCCGGCTCCGCAGCTGAGAAACGATGCTCACAGGAAACTCGACCGAAGAACCGACGCATGGAGCAGGAGAAACGACGTGCAGCATCTCTGACGGAGGCTGGGAGATCACAACCTGCGCTGTGGGATTTTCGGATCATTGTGCGGCTGGATTTTTGACTCAAGTACCGCCGTGCGGAGTTATTTTTGACGCACACCCGCCTGTGCAGGGTTATTTTTTACACACACCAGGTACATTTTCACTCTAGCAGCACTAGTGTGTTTTTAAAAACTACTTAAAGACTCTTTTTGATTTTTAATTGATAACTTAACTTGTGTATGGTGGATTTTTGTCGTTTTGGTCTTGTTTTGTTTAGATAAATATTTCCTATTTTTCTAAACTGGTGTTGTGTCATTTTGTAGTGTTTTTATTAAGTTACTGTGTGTATTAGTACAAATACTTTACACCTAGCACTCTGAAGTTAAGCCTACTGCTCTGCCAAGCTACCAAGGGGGTAAGCAGGGGTTAGCTGAGGGTGATTCTCTTTTACCCTGACTAGAGTGAGGGTCCTTGCTTGATAGGGGGTAACTTGACTGTCAACCAAAGACCCCATTTCTAACAGTCATAGAACCCAAATGTGTGATCAGAACAATTAAACTGAGTGATGGTATTTCTTTTAATAACATTGTGGTCAAAGTGGTAGCCTATGCAGATGATATTTTAATCTCTACTGAAAATGCAGAACAATCAATTGCAACCTTATCCCAAACTATAGCAACTTACTCACTCTATCCTGGTTACACACTAACTAAGGACAAATCGCAGTCATAGCTCTAAGTAATTTGGAATGTAGAGAAGTACTGGGAGACTCAGGGCTGGCCTAGCAAAATAAATATATAACATATCTTGGAACTGAGTTTAATGATGATGTTTTAGAGATGTTAAGGCACATTGAACAGGTGGTCTTAAAATAACTAATCTTTTAAAGAGCTGGTCCCCTAAATTCCTTAGCTGATGGAGAAGAAAGGACAACCTTAAAATGATGTTCACACGCATGACTAACTGCGTAAGACGTATGATTACGGTGATTATGTCTGATGACTTCTTCTCAAAACATGATAACATCCTGAGAACATTCCTATGGAAAAGTATACATCCATGAATATCTCTAAAGAAGATTAGGCTCCCTAAAGATCAGGGAGGAGTTATTTTGCCAGTACTGTCAGTCAGGTTTCTTGTTCAAACAAGAATCACAATGGCTAAGCAACCCTGATTCTTACTGCCCCATTTGGCTGGAAGTATAAAATACAATCATGCAAAGTGCATCAATTATCTTACTTGATATGTACACATGTTAAGTTCCCCCTCTCCAAAACTATTTTCTGTGACACTGAAAAAGATATTTCATGAGTTGATTTAAAGATGGACAAATGACTTAAATTCGCAGAATTTGCCTCTCATTGGCATACTAAACATATCAAGCTAGATGGGCAAAAGTTGTTTTTAGTACGAACTGATATTAAAAGGCATTTTTATAGTAGGCCCATTACGTACAAGATGAGAACTATTAATTTTTGCAAGTTTACAAAATGTTTTTCATCTGACAAACATTGAATTATATTGGTATTTAAATTTATAAGCTGTCATAACTAGGTCAAATGGATTTAAGTCTACACCCTTAACAGGTTTCCAATTTATGAAAAATGTGTCATGCAGTTTCTAAAATTTACTTGATGTGCCTACCAAAAGATACAAATTTGGTCCAGTGGATAAAGCCGAAATGGGAAGTGGAAGTGACACAGGAAACATAACTGTTAGCTGGTTATGTATTTAGGGCCTAGTTACGAGTCTAGCATTTTTAGGACCACCAGAGCCGCAGTGGCAGTCGGACTGTCACTGTTGTGGCAGTCCGACCACCACATTCCGACTCTGTTGGTCCAACTGCCAGGGAATCGCCATCTCCACCTGAATGGCTGACGGCGGGTGCAGGTTGCAATCAGCCAGGGCGGTGCTGCACGCAGCACCATCCTGCTGATTACAACCTGGTTCTCTGCCAGTTTTTTCAGGGCAACAGGTGCAGGGGGGACTGTGGCATGGGCAGTGCAGTCATTGATGTTATAGGGAGCACATTTGTTCTATATGTTTTTGTCAGAATGATAATTCTTAGGAACCGTTCAGCTCCTTAGACAAAATAATCAAACTCATCTCAGGAAGCTGTCGAAGTGGGAAAAAGCCTCGAAGAAAATGAGGATCATCGGAATGGCGCTTCTCAGTAAAAGGCTAAGGAAAAAGTGAGCTCTCCTCACTCTGTGCAGTCGGGCTAAGGACACTTTCCACCTTGCTATTGGCCAAAGAATTGTACATTTACATTTAGTCCAATGAAACTAGAACTTCAAATCTAAGATATAACTAAACTATCTTTCACATGTAGATGATTGGCTCCTCTTCTCCTGTTCCCATCGTTGGACTCATCAGGTAACAATTTTGCAACTCTCTGTCCTCCAGTAAGTGCATCCATTGTTAGCTCCTGGGAACATCCCTTTCACACACCCACACTTTACAAAGTATCAATAGCTAAAACAACGTATTCTAGCAAGCAGTTCTCATGGGAAAGAAATCATTTACTAGGGTTTGGTCAACACGGTGGAAAACTACAAATCTATTTCTCCACGTAGCCACTTTGTGTGACTCATTTAAACAGTGCAACTTAACATAAGGCAGCGCAACTAGTCCCAAGACCTCGCTAACTTAAGGCCTATGATTAATAAAGCAAATACATAATACATGATCATTAATATAACATACTACTACATTAATCTAAACATGAGCACATCTTAGCACAATAATAAGCCGTTAATAAGGACACTTTGGGGGTCATTACGACCCTGGCGGAAGGCGGAGAAGCGGCGGTAAGACCGCCAACAGGCTGGCGGTCTTTTTTTTTTTATTATGACCATGGGGGTTACCGCCATGGTCACCCGCCGGTTCTCTGTTCCTCCCGCCGGGCTGGAGACCAGGGTCTCCAGCCCGGCAGCCGTCACTATACCGCCGGCGGTATTTGGACACGGCTGACCACCATGGATTTCATGTGGTTTGAAACCACCATGAAATCCATGGCGGTAAGCACTATCAGTGCCAGGGAATTCTTTCCCTGGCACTGATAGGGGTCCCGCCACCCCCCCACCCCCCATCCACACCCTGACTCCCTCCCCTACCCCCCCACCACCACTGCCAGCCCCCCAAAGGTGGCAGGACCCCCCTCCCCACCCTGACCCCCAACATAACATCTCTCATACACACACGACACGCATGCAGGAACCACCAACACACATACACGCACACACACCGACATACATGCAAACATCCACACCCACAGTCAGACACGCACACCCACATTCACAAATACACGCACACATCCATACAGACATACCTACAAACATACACGCGCCCATACCCAAACAACCAACACCCCGGCAATCATACATGCTGTTAGGCTTTTCATCCTTGGTGTGGTCTCCCTTAACTTTTTTGCCTCTGTTCCCCAGGTTGTTGATGTGTGCTGGACTCTGATTTTACTGTTTTTGTTACTCTGGGCACTTTACCACTGCTAACCAGTGCTAAAGTGCAAGTGCTCCTTTACAAAATGTGTATGTGATTGGTGTATCCATGATTGGCATATTTGATTTACTAGTAAGTCCCTAGTGAAGTGCATTAGAGGTGCCAGGGCCTGTAAATCAAATGCTACTAGTGGGCCTGCAGCACTGGTTGTGCCACCCACCTAAGTAGCTCTGTAGTCATGACTCAGACCTGCCATTGCAATGCCTGTGTGTGCAGTTTTATCAGTAAATTCGACTTGGCAAGTGTACCCACTTGCCAGGCCTAAACCTTCCCTTTTCTTACATGTAAGGCACCCCTAAGGTAGGCCCTAGTTAGCCCCAAAGGCATGGTGCAGTGTATGGTTAAGGTAGGACATATAGTAATGTGTTTTATTTGTCCTGACAGTGAAATATTGCTAAATTCGTATTTCACTGTTGCAAGGCCTGTCCCTCTCATAGGGTAACATGGGGGCTACCTTTAAATCTAATTAAAGTGTAGATTCCCTTTGGGAGCGGATGGACATGTGGAGTTTGGGGTCTCTGAGCTCACAATTTAAAAATACATCTTTTAGTAGAGTTGATTTTAAGATTGTGTGTTTGAAAATGCCACTTTTAGAAAGTGAGCATTTTCTTGCTTATACCACTTCTGTGACTCTGCCTGTTTGTGGATTCCCTGTCTGGGTCAGTTTGACAGTTGGGCTGGTTGCACCTCACACTAGACAGTGACACAAAGGGAGATGGGGTGTAGCCTGCATATCCTGATGAGCCATCTGTGCTAGGAGGGAGGGAAGGAGTGGTCATTCACACCTGAAAGGGCTGTGCCTGCCCTCACACAATGCAGTCTCCAACCCCCTGGTGAGTGTCTGGGGCCTGGCCTGGGCAAGGCAGGATTTCACATTCCAAAGAGGCTTTACTTTGGTCTACTTCAAAGGAGAAATTGGGTATAAGAAGGGCACCCAAAACCACAGACTTTAGAAATACTTCGGGAACCAAGAGGAGCCTCTGCCTGGAGAACAGCTGAATAGCTGAGGAAGAAGTGCTGCCCTGCCTGTGACTGTGCTTTGTGGAGCTTTCCTGCGGTGCTGCTTCTGCCAGAGTAAGAGGGCAAAGACTGGACTTCGTGTGCCTTCTATTTTGTGAAGAAATCTCCAAGGGCTTGATTTAGAGCTTGCCTCCTGTTGTTTGAAGTCTCAGGGACAGCAAAGACTTCTCTCTGCCAGCACCTGTAGTCTCTGGAGAGACTCCTGCTCTGACAAGTGGTTCCCTATCCAGTCCTTGGGCCCTTGAAAGGAAAGCTGGAGGAAATCCAATGAAATCGACTTCGGACGCCTTCGGACCGACGCCGCTGCTGAATCCGGTGACGCCGCCTGCACCCAACGCCGTGACCTTCGCTGGAACGCGACGCTTTTCGCAGGCCCGATGCCGCAGCAGCCCTGCTGAAGTCCGCAAATCCGTGGAAGTCGCCGCACCACGTCGTGACCGACACCGCTCGAAGTGCGCGGATTCAACATTTCACACAGACGCCGCGATCCCCGACTTCACGCATCGGCTGGTTTTCACTCTTCACCAAATGTACTGTACTTGGGGGTCTACGTGACTCCGTATCCGGCGCCGCTAGTGTCGGCTTGTTGGGAACGACTCCGTCTCGACGCCGTTTTAACACCTCATCGAAGCATTTTTTGTTTCTAAGCGCTATTTTTGAGTTTAATCTTTAAAAATGCATAACTTGTGTATGTTGGATGTTTGTCGTTTTGGTCTTGTTTTGTTTAGATAAATATTTCCTATTTTTATAAACTGGTGTTGTGTCATTTTGTAGTGTTTTCATTAAGTTACTGTGGGGGTTATTCCAACTTTGGAGGAGGTGTTAATCCGTCCCAAAAGTGACGGAAAAGTGACGGATTTACCACCAGCCGTATTACGAGTCCATTATATCCTATGGAACTCGTAATACGGCTGGTGGTATATCCGTCACTTTACCGTCACTTTTGGGACGGATTAACTCCTCCTCCAAAGTTGGAATAACCCCCTGTGTGTGTTGGTACAAATACTTTACACCTAGCACTCTGAAGTTAAGCCTACTGCTCTGCCAAGCTACCAAAGGGGTAAGCAGGGGTTAGCTGAGGGTGATTCTCTTTTACCCTGACTAGAGTGAGGGTCCTTGCTTGAACAGGGGGTAACCTGACTGTCAACCAAAGACCCCATTTCTAACATTGGTGATCAGCGGTTGGGATTTGGACTTGTATTTGTACTTGACAGACAGTGATTAAGTGTACACTACTGTTTGAGTTCAGACCACTACGTGGCCACATACTACTTGTTTGGTGATCTTTTTATTTTTTCTCTTTCGGACTGTTTTTGTTCTACTTTCATTTTTTTTTCTTTGCTGATTCCTTGATTGACTTTCTTTGGAACTTCATTTGGGAACTTGTTTTTCTGCCTTTGGAACTTTGCACTTGTTTTTGAATCTTCATCATGTCCAATGCTGGAGATCCATCAGTTGAAGCTGACTTTGACCTTGAGAAATTGGAGAGTTATACCAAAGCTCAGTTGAAGCAGTTCTGTAAAAGTTTTGATTGTCCCATTAAGAGCTCATCCAGGAAGGAGGAGCTGCAAAAGGTGCTGAGGGCCTGGGTGACAGCCAAGAGCAGTGAAGGGCACACAGAGGATGAGGGAGATGAGGAGGATGAGGAAGAGTGTTCAGTACACAATGGTATTGTGGGTGGGCCTGTTATGTCCAGGGAGAAGGTCTCCAGGGCAGGTAGCAGTGTTTCATCCAAGAGTCTGACACCTGAGGAGTTACAGGACAGACAGGCAGAAAGAGAATACCAATTGGAGCAGAGGAGGTTAGCCCTTGAGGAGAGGAAGTTAGCCATGGCTCATAAGCTTAGCTTGAAAGAGATGGATCATAGAAGCCAGTCCAGTAGAGATGGTGGCAGCAACCCTACAGTGCAGTCTGAGAGGAGGGTGCACATTCCAATAGACCTTGTGAAAGATTGCAAGAGGGAGGATGACATATACTTGTGGTTCAAGGGGTATGAGTCTGCTCTCCACATGAATCTGGTCCCTGAAGCTCATTGGGGGGCGGGTCTGTGGAAGCACTTTGAGGTAGAGGGGAGGGATACACTGACAGCCTTAGGGGATGCTCAGAATCTCACCTACTCTAACATGAAGGATGCCTTGCTTACACGGTATGGTCTTACCCCTGAGCAGTACAAGGATAAGATTAGGTCCTACAAGAAGAAGGAATCCCAAACATGGTTGGGATGTGTTGATTCTTATTGCAGGTCACTGGATGGTTGGGTGAAGGGCAGTAAGGTAACTACGTATGAGGGGCTTTACAATCTGATTGCTTGGGAGCACTTGTACAGTTTATGTTATCCAGAGCTGCGCCAACACCTGATTGACAGCAAGCTGACTGACCCCAGGAAGCTTGCGCAGAAAGCGGACCGCTGGGAGAGCACCAGGGTCCAAAAGAGGTATGGGGGAGACCACGCCAAGGGTGGGCAGGGTCCCTCTCAGAAGAAAGGGGGGGGGGGGTAAGGGCAAACAGGAGGAATTCTCTAAAGGGCCCCAAACTGATTCCCAGGGTAAGGATTCCCAACCCCCCAGTGAAAAGAAGCCATGGTTGTCTAAAGGGAAGCCAGTGGCAGGTGGTCCCCCACGTAAGTGTTATGCATGTGACCAGGTGGGCCATGTGAGGGGGGACCCCAAATGCCCCAAAAGTACACCGGCACCCACTGGTGCACCATCCCAGGGTTTGGCCAGTGTAGCGCTTGGGGAGGAGTTGGTTTCAGGTGGGTAGGAACCAGCTGAGATGACCCTTGTCTCATTAGGGGACGGTGAGATGGTCCAGAGAACCCTAGTGCCTGAAAACACTAAGAAGTACAGGCAGTGGGTGACCATTAATGGACAGAGGGTGGAGGCTCTGAGAGACACAGGAGCCAGTGTGACCACAGTGAGGAGTCAGCTTGTGTCTGAAGAGCAGATTGATCCCCGGGTACTTCACCAAGTAGTTGCAGTGGACAACTCAGAGCGCCTGTGCAGAGTGGCGCAGGTTCCCTTTGAATGCGGGGGGTCTCAGGTTCCTTGAAGGTAGCCGTGAGTCCAACCATGCCTGTTGATTGTTTGCTAGGCAATGACCTGGAGGATTCCCCTTGGAAGGAGGTGGAACACAGGTCTCACTTGGAGATGTTGGGTCTGCCTGGGTGGGTATGTGTATCCACCCGGTCAATGGCAGCCCGTCAGGGTAATCAAGAGCCCCTGGAGCCTGGAACAGTGGCCCAGGGGACGGCCAAGAAGAGGAAGGGCAGGGGGCGCGGGAAACCGGCCCCAGAGGTTCCCATGGTCCGGGAGGAGGAGGAGCCTGAGGGTGACGCCCGGAGCCCACAGGGGAACAGGTGGCTGAACTGGGGGAGGTCCCTGAGCTGTCGCAGTGGCAGCAGGAAGGGGGGCCCACCAGGGAAGCATTCTGTGCAGCACAGAAGTCATGCCCTACTTTGGAGGGTTTGCAGCAGCAGGCTGCAGACCAGGCGGCTGGCAAGGAGCCAGGATCACACCTGATTTATTGGGAGGATGACCTCCTGTATAGCGAGCCTAAGGTTCCTGAGCCTGGGTTAGCCTGTGTGCTGGTGGTACCCCAGTGCTTCAGGGCCTTCCTACAGGGGTTGGCTCATGATGTGCCTTTAGCTGGACATTTGGGTCAGGACAAGACCTTTGAGAAGCTTGTCACCCACTTTTACTGGCCCCTAATGCGCAGGCACTCTGATGCACATTGCAGGTCTTGTCAGACTTGTCAGGCAAGTGGCAAGAGTGGGAGGAAATGTAAAGCTCCCCTCCAGCCTTTGTCTGTTGTCAGTACTCCATTTGAGAGGGTAGGCATTGACATTGTGGGGCCTCTGGATCCCAAGACAGCCATGGGCAACAGGTTTATCCTGGTCTTGGTGGACCATGCCACCCGGTACCCAGAAGCCATTCCTTTGAGATCAATCACTTCCCCTGTGGTGGGTCGTGCATTGATGGGGGTTTTAACCCGCATGGGGTTCCCCAAGGAAGTGGTATCTGATTGGGGTACCAACTTCATATCCACGTATATGAAGTCTTTGTGGAAGGAGTGTGAGGTAACCTACAAGTTCACCACCCCTTACCATCCCCAAAGTATTGGGCTGGTTGAGAGATTCAAGCGCACCTTAAAAGGCATGATCATGGGCCTGTCAGAGCCCTTGAGGCGGAAGTGGGACGTCCTCTTACCATGCCTTCTGTTTGCCTACAGGGAGGTGCCTCAAAAGGGACTTGGGTTTAGTCCCTCTGAGCTGATTTATGGCCACCCTGTGAGGGGACCTTTGAGTCTGGTTAAGGAAGCTTTGGAGAAAGCTCCTAGTAAACCCCCTCAGGATGTATTCAGTTATATGCTGGCTTTGAGAAACCAGACTGCCAGCTTCAGGAGTCTCGCTCAGGAGAACCTGGAAGCAAGCCAGGAGGATATGAAACGGTGGCATGATCGAAATGCCACTCTGGTCGAGTTTCAACCTGGTCAAAAAGTGTGGGTGATGGCACCAGTGGAGCCTAGGGCGCTCCAGGATAAGTGGACTGGGCCATTTGAGGTGGTGGAGGGCAAGAGTGAAGTCACCTACCTGGTGGACTTGCGGTCTCCAAGGAACCCTTTAAGGGTCCTGCATGTCAACCGCCTCAAACATCACTTTGAGTGGACTGAACTGTCCATGCTCCTTGCGACAGATGATGGGGTAGAGGAGGAGAGTGAGCCTCTTCCTGACCTCCTGTCTGCAGGAGAGAAATATGGGTCAGTGGAGGGAGTTATCCTCTCCCCCCCCTGACTGAGGAGCAGCAAGGTGACTGTCGCCACGTGTTGGGACAGTTTTCCTCACTGTTTTCCCTGATCCCAGGAGTCACACACTTGAGCACACATGATGTGGAAGGTTTATAGGGTGACTGACAGGGTCAGGGCATACATTAAGGATGAGGTATCCAAAATGCTTACCCTAGGGGTTATTGAGCACTCCAGCAGTCCTTGGGCCAGCCCAGTTGTATTGGTCCCAAAGGCTGCTGCACCTGGTGCCACCCCAGATCTCAGGTTCTGTGTGGACTACCGGGGACTCAATGCGGTCAGCAAGACTGACGCACACCCCATCCCCCGAGCTGATGAGCTCATTGACCGGTTGGGAGCTGCCAAGTACCTCAGTACGTTTAATTCAACATCTGGGTACTGGCAGATTGCCTTAACTGAGGGGGCCAAGGACAGGTCAGCATTCTTTACACCAGATGGACACTTTCAATTTAAAGTGATGCCATTTGGGATGAAGAATACCCCTGCCACCTTTCAGAGGTTGGTCAACCAGGTGTTGGCAGGACTGGATGAGTTCAGTGCTGCCTACGTGGATGACATTGCTGTGTTTAGTTCCACATGGGAGGAACACCTGCAACACCTCTGGAGAGTGTTAGAGGCCCTGCAGAAGGCCGGCCTCACTATTAAGGCTAGCAAGTGCCAAATAGGGCAGGGTTCTGTGGTGTACTTAGGACACCAGGTGGGGAGTGGCCAGGTGGCACCCCTACAGCCTAAGATTGACACGATTCTGGCTTGGCAGCCTCCCAAGACCCAGACTGAAGTGAGAGCCTTTTTAGGTCTCACAGGATATTACAGGAGGTTTGTTAAGGGATATGGTACCATTGTTACCCCCTTAACTGAGATTACTTCTAAGAAGCAACCCAAGAAAGTGATCTGGACAGAGGCTAGCCAGAACGCTTTTGATGCCCTGAAGGCTGCATGTGCACAGCACCTGTGCTGAAGGCACCTGACTACTCCAAGGAGTTTGTTGTGCAAACAGACGCCTCAGAGCATGGTATTGGAGCAGTACTCTCACAGCTTAATGAAGAGGGCCTAGATCAACCCGTAGCCTTCATTAGCAGGAGGTTACTACCCAGGGAACGTATGTGGAGTGCCATAGAACGTGAAGCATTTGCTGTGGTCTGGGCACTGAAGAAGCTAAGGACTCACTTCCGAGTTCAGACTGACCACAGGCCCCTCAGATGGTTAATGCAGATGAGGGGTGAGAATCCAAAACTGTTGAGGTGGTCCATTTCCCTACAGGGAATGGACTTTAGAGTGGAACACCGTCCTGATACACAGTACGCCAATGCTGATGGTCTGTCCGGGTTCTTCCGGCTTAGTGATGAGAACTCCCATGAGGTTGGGTAGTTGCTCCCCACTTTTAGCTGGGGGGGACACGTGTTAGACTTTTCATCTTTGGCGTGGTCTCCCTTAACTTTGTGCCTCTGTTCCCCAGGTTATTGATTTGTTCTGGACTCTGATTTTGCTGTTTGTTACTCTGGGCACTTTACCACTGCTAACCAGTGCTAAAGTGCAAGTGCTCCTGTTTAAAATGTGTATGTAATTGGTTCTCCATGATTGGCATATTTGGTTTACTGTTAAGTCCCTAGTAAAGTGCACTAGAGGTGCCCAGGGCCTGTAAATCAAATGTTACTAGTGGGCCTGCAGCACTGGTTGTGCCACCCTCACAAGTAACCCTGTAATCATGTCTCAGACCTGCCACTGCAGTGTCTGTGTGTATTTTTACACTGTAAATTCGACTTGGCAAGTGCACCCACTTGCCAGGCCTAAACCTTCCCTTTTCTTACATGTAAGGCACCCCTAAGGTAGGCCCTAGGTAGCCCCAAAGGCAGGGTGCAGTGTATGGTTAAGGTAGGACATATAGTAATGTGTTTTATATGTCCTGACAGTGAAATATTGCTAAATTCGTTTTTCACTGTTGCAAGGTCTGTCCCTCTCATAGGTTAACATGGGGGCTACCTTTAAATCTGATTAAAGTGTAGATTCCCTTTGGGAGCGGATGGACATGTGGAGTTTGGGGTCTCTGAGCTCACAATTTAAAAATACATCTTTTAGTAGAGTTGATTTGAAGATTGTGTGTTTGAAAATGCAACTTTTAGAAAGTGAGCATTTTCTTGCTTACACCATTTCTGTGACTCTGCCTGTTTGTGGATTCCCTGTCTGGGTCAGTTTGACAGTTGGGCTGGTTGCACCTCACACTAGACATTGATATAAAGGGAGCTGGGGTGTAGCCTGCATATCCTGATGAGCCATATGTGCTAGGAGGGAGGGGAGGAGTGGTCATTCACACCTGAAAGGGCTGGGCCTGCCCTCACACAGTGCAGTCTCCAACCCCCTGGTGGGTGTCTGGGGCCTAGCCTGGGCAAGGCAGGATTTCACATTCCAAAAAGACTTTACTTTGAAATAGGCCTACTTCAAAGGAGAAATTGGGTATAAGAAGGGCACCCAAAACCACAGACTTTAGAAATGCTTCTGGAACCAAGAGGAACCTCTGCCTGGAGAAGAGCTGAATAGCTGAGGAAGAAGTGCTGCCCTGCCTGTGACTGTGCTTTGTGGAGCTTTCCTGCAGTTGCTGCTTCTGCCAGAGTAAGAGGGCAAAGACTGGACTTCGTGTGCCTTCTATCTTGTGAAGAAATCTCCAAGGGCTTGATTTAGAGCTTGCCTCCTGTTGTTTGAAGTCTCAGGGACAGCAAAGACTTCTCTCTGCCAGCACCTGGAGTCTCTGGAGAGACTCCTGCTCTGACAAGTGGTGCCCTATCCAGTCCTTGGGTCCTTGAAAGGAAAGCTGGAGGAAATCCAAGGAAATCGACTTCGGACCGACGCCGCGGCTGAATCCGGTGACGCCGCCTGCACCTGACGCTGTGACCTTCGCTGGAATGCTTTTCGCAGGCCTGACGCCGCGGCAGCCCCACTGAAGTCCGCGACTCCGTGGAAGTCGCCGCACCACGTCGTGACCGACGCTGCTCGAAGTGCGCGGATTCAATGTTTCGCACAGACGCCGCAATCCCCGACTTCGCGCATCGTGCTTGTTTACACTCTTCGCCAAAGGTACTGTACTTGGGGGTCTACGAGACTCCGTGTCCGGCGCCGCTGGTCTCGGCTTGTTGGGAACGACTCCGTCTCGACGCCGTGTTAACACCTCATCGAAGCATTTTTTGTTTCTAAGCGCTATTTTTGAGTTTAATCTTTAAAAATTCATAACTTGACTTGTGTATGTTGGATTTTTGTCGTTTTGGTCTTGTTTTGTTTAGATAAATATTTCCTATTTGTCTAAACTGGTGTTGTCATTTTGTAGTGTTTTCATTAAGTTACTGTGTGTGTTGGTACAAATACTTTACACCTAGCACTCTGAAGCTAAGCCTACTGCTCTGCCAAGCTACCAAGGGGGTAAGCAGGGGTTAGCTGAGGGTGATTCTCTTTTACCCTGACTAGAGTGACAGTCCTTGCTTGAACAGGGGGTAACCTGACTGTCAACCAAAGACCCCATTTCTAACACACGCACTTACACACCCCCTCTACATACACAGACGCACACCCCCATGCACACACACAACACACAACACCCCGCCACACCCCTCCCCTCACGGACGATCTTCTTACCTGGTAGGGGAGGGAGTCAGGGTGGGGGGTGGATGCAGACTCCTATCAGTGCCAGGGAAGGAATTCCCTGCCACTGATAGTGCTTACCGCCATCGATTTCATGGCGGTTTCAAACCACATGAAATCCATGGCGGTCAGCCGGGTCCAAATACCGCCGGCGGTATTTTGACGGCCACCGGGCTGGAGACCCTGGTCTCCAGCCCGGCGGGCGGAACGGAGAACCGGCGGGTGACCATGGTGGTAACCGCCATGGTCATAATACAAAAAAAAAGGCCGCCAGCCTGTTGGCGGTCTTACCGCCGCTTCTCCGCCTTCCGCCAGGGTCGTAATGACCCCCTAAGTTCTGGTCCTAAGCTGGAGAGTCTTAAATGGAACAGAATATAACTCGGAGGTTGATAAATAAAAGTTGTCTTAAAATACTATTGCAGCTCTTGTGGCTTTACTTCGATGGCAAAAACAGGTTGATTAAACCTCTAGTACCATTTAAAGTGTTGCTGCAAAGCCAAAAAAGCCTGATTATAGTGTAACAATCAGCTGTACTACCAACAGCTATTAAGGTTTTCTTTTGGTACAGTTTGGTTGGTGAACGTCAGGCAATATGAGATATCTGCTGTTTTGTCATGCCCCCCATTTCTGAAATTGTAATTCATAATAGTTTGACTTCATGAGAACTTTAATTAGTTGAAGAGAGGTAAACATTACTTTTTTAACAGGGGGCATATATCCTGCCAGGTGCCCAAAATTCCTTAATTTAACACGGTTTTCCAGTTTTTTCTGCAGACAGACATTCTGAGGCCCAGTTCTTGAATATTGCACCTGTTTACTGTACAAAAAGCATGGATTATTGCAGATTGATTTGTCGATGCATCTTTATTTATTTATTTTATGTTGTTTGTACTTGTTTCTCAGGCTCATGAAACCTACAGCAGGTCGTGCAGTAATCTGATTTCTAACTAATCGTTCTGAAATTGACAGAAAAACATCATCACAATGAGAAAAGGCCCCAACAATTTATATGTAAGGAGTAAAAGTGTAAGTGCAAGCATAAGTGAACTCTTTTACCTTTATTTAAGTATTTCTTTCTAAACTGTTTCTGACCTGTTTCGGTTTAGGAACTGGAAGTATATACATCTGCTGAACAGCTTTGAAAATGTCCTTTCTTTTATGGTCAATCTCACTCAGACATCAGCACGCTCCATCACTTTTTCACACCATGCCTGGAGGAGACAATGCAATTTTTGGAAATAGTTATTTCAGCCTTTCTGTACTATTACTCATCACTGCATTTCAAACATAGCGTACATGTTACAGACTACACTCAGATCAACTTATTTTTCATAGTGGGCGCATCACAGCCAGTGGCACCCTGGAGGCTAAAAATATGATGGAGTGCCATGGCCTCAAACTCACCATATTTCAGCCTCCCCCGGTGAGGCACGTTTCTCCCTTGTCCACGAGCAGGAATGGAAGGACTTCCTTTCTGCTCAGTGGAACCGGATTCCAACCACTCCTGGAGCTGCTTTCATGCTGTTTTCAGCATGAAAGCAGCTCCAGGATTGGTGGGAGCAGGCTACCTCAGTGCTCATTTTGAGACTGGGGGTCTGTGCCAGCAATCCCCCAGCTGTTTAACAATCCTGGGATTGATGGGTCTACAGTCCGCATGTCGGGGTAGACAGCCGGCCAACCAGACATGCTCACTGTAAGGGGCAGCAGTGTTCCTGCAATTGCAGGATTCAGCCCAGCCCCATCCCCTCACGCTCGCGCTGTACACATAGTGAGCATGAGGGCAAAATAAATTGGCATTTTATTTATGTTTGCCTGCTGCGCTCACAGCAGGTAGGGCGACGCTCCTCTGCTATTAAGGAGGAACCTCCCCTGGTCACAGCAATGAAACCAATCAGATATGCAGGGTTGTGCTGGTAATGTGAGAAACAGGAAAAACCCTACTCGGGCTGGAGGACAGTTGGCTGCCTTCAGAGATGTATGAAATTAGGGATCATCAGCCCACCCAGCAGTGCTTAATTTGTGCTGGTGGTTCCAAGTGTAAGGTGCCCACATTCATTTTCCGAGGAAGGATCAGCTAACTGAGACATAGCAAGAAAGATAAAGCAGAAAGGGTAAAAAAGAAAAGGAAATATAGGAAAAACTGAAGAAGGGAGAAATGATAGATGTAAAGCACCTGCAGGTATCAGAGGGAGCACTAGTAATTGTTTTGCCTTTTTTTTTTTTCTTACAAATTAAACATCACCACCCAGCGTCAAAAGGAGCATCAAGGAAGCAGTCTTGGTTGCTGTGGCACTGCCATATTTTCACGACCTGACATTGTTAAATTCCTGACAAATTGAACGCTTATAAAACAAGAGGTAACACCTAATATATGTTCCTATTTATGATCAGCCTGTCACACTAGGGGGCTTTTACATTAGTGAAAACATTACTTAATCAAGTCCTAGGTAAACCTGTCATATCAACACTTCTCCTATAATTCTAAATGTGTCTATTCCTTTCCTTTCCCTCACAGTATGCACTTTCATTTAACGGTTCAATGACTAATTATATTTAGAAAAAAAAGTGATATGACCTTGTCAAGGTTTCGGCATGTCAGCCTACAAGAGCGAAGCTGAGCATGCAGAGATGCTTCCAATTAAAAGTCAACCGAAGGTGAACATATGCGTTGTGTCTGTGCTTGTCTTGTGTATGTCTGAACGAAAATGTCATTTGTATTTTCGTCTGATCCTAAATAAAGTGTACGCTGCAGCCTAAATCTCTTGTGGGCGACCAGCAGGCAAGGCCTCGAAAGGCAATAAACTCCCCTTTAAACCTTGCTAGTATTGTACAGCTTTTGAAAGAAAATATGTAAAATTATCCATGCTTCCAAAAGAGTTAAATTGGAACAACAAAAATAGACATTTAATTTTGCAGATTATGCTAACATTTTAAATATTAAAGGAAACCGGCGGTGTACTGCTGTAAATTGGAGACTAATTGCGATTGGGAACTACAAGAAATGGTAAATTCCTTAATCTTTAATTGGGCCCAGTGTGTATCTTTAAAAATCAGCATCTGCAAAAATGTTTAATTTGCTTGGTATAATTTTAAAAACAATAGCAAACGTTATAGTCATTGTCAGATAAATGCATGGTAGGTGTATTCCTTCTCTGGAGCCGGAGTATCTGTCACGTACTCAAGCTTATTTCTATTTTATGATTCTCGCATGGTTTTGAAGTGAGTGTGCTTTATGATCGGCCCTTATTGTACTAGATTTGGCCCCATGACTAGTTCGCCCATTATTAGCGTTTTAAGATAGCAGCACACAAACATATATTTTCCCAATTCCCCTTATTTGGTAACTACGTAAAAAATATATACATTGACCCGTCCATGTTTACTGAAATTGTTATTTGTGTCTATGATGATATATTTGTTACTTAACAGCTCATAGGTTCACTCTTTGTGGTAGGTTATTTTTTTACTCAGGAATAGCATTAGTTAATTTTAGTACCTCTAATTACATGACTTCAAAGTATGTGTGTTCCATTAAAATTGTTATTAAGTGTTATTGTTAGAAGTGTTGCTTTGGTGGTTGTGAGAAAACGCAATGTGCTAACTCAATAATTGTTTCAAAATTATCCCAATTTTAAAAACAAATGGTCAGCAATTCCTAATTGTATTTTTTCGTGTGAATGTAAGCTGAAATAGCTTTTTTCGTGTGAATGTAAGCTGAAAAAGCTGTAAGACTTTAAGATAGTTCTCAACCAGATGCCCTTTCAAACAAGTGGAAATAGATGCAGAACCAAAGAGGAATGTCATTAGGGACAGTCTGTTATAAGAACATATATTTGTACATATCCCCGTCTTAAACAAGTCTGCACTGAGTATATGGATACTTTCTGCTACTGGTAGAATAACTGTGACTAAATAAGGGTTAGGTATATAATATAGTGTTGCTTGAGTGTTAATTAACTTTGAAAAAACTAAAGAAAAGAGGTGTTTGGCAAAACAGGAACAGTTGCTGTAATTAAACACTACAGCCGGAGAACAGTTACAGAAACAGGGTCTGAGGACTGTCTCTTAGTACAATCAATCTGAGCAGTGTTATATGCATTTCTGTGGGCACAATAAAACAATTACAGCATTCCTTTTGTAGGTGAAGAATGAACAGTTGTCTTGGAGTCACAAATAAGATCCCTGATAAGAAATGCAGGTGGGCCTTGACCTTGTTTGGACACAATGAGGGCCAGTGGGTAGTGCGCCCAGATGTCCAGCATGATGGGCAAGTGATCACGGCATGTTACCATGTGTGCTGTGTTCTGATTGGCTGAGTGTTCCTAACTTCCTTAGGCATCTGACTTTATGTTGGTTTGGGAATGTGCGCACCCTTCTGGCCATATGTGCTTTATTGGGGCCAATCTCCTGGGAACATTGTGGTGTCACTGCACCTATCTGTGGGATTGCTCTGAGTCTTCTCCTCTTGACATGTTTGCTGGATACGTGTCGCTCTACCTGTGACCTGTCAATCAGTAACCTCAGGCCTAGGTCTCAGAGCCTGTCTGACCACGTATTTATGGGTCGAGGTTGATGGTGAGTGCATGATGGGTGAATTTGGTAATAGTGATGCGATTTCGTTTTCATATGTGAACGTATCATGGTGCACACCGACACGGACTTTTTCAAAATTAACATTAAGCTGTGCAATATTCTTAGGAAATGTTTTAGGATACATATTGGAGTGTTCATTTCCTGTGGCACATGGTTTTCTCCAAAGAGACAACTGTCTGTGTTTTTCGAAACAATGAGCCCAACCAATCACTGGATCAGGGTGTGGGTTTTATACTATGACTTGTTGTTCACACTTGTTACAGACTAATTCACAAAACCACTTGCTCAACCTTGCCAGAGTCTACACTCAAAATTCTGATCATGATTGAATAACGTTGGATCTGTTGATTTTTTCCATGCAGAGATGTTGGGTACTACTGCACAAGTGCCTCCATTTGTGTAGCATTTTTCCAGTCATAACTGACATAGGGCTGAGATTGCTCCCAGGGAAGTGATTGATGCTAATGGGATGTTTACAGACAGATTTGTACCTGTGTAAGTATTTACCAACATTTTCAATCCTTTTTTTCATAATAGATGGTCTTCAAAGTCTAACTCTGCACAATCCAGCTGTAAGTTATTCTGAAAGTGTCAGAAAAGAGAGCACTCCTATCTTTAAAAAAAATGTGTTTATTGAGTTTTATTTCATGAACAGGCAAATAACAAAAGTACAACCCCGAAGCCACAGAGTCCTGTGCCATCTACCTCCTATTCTAGCCACCACAATGGTATGTCACATTTCGACCCAGTTGGCTTCCACCCAGAACTCTCAGTACCATAGTCTCACTTGAAGACAGTCAAACCATTTTGTACCAAATGAGGCATGTCTTATTCCATGCCATCTCCCATGTCCCGCCAGGGGCCCCATACTTTCTCAAATCCGCACCTGGTAAATCAGCTTGTTAGCCCTCATGCACCAGGATAGGTATACCTCCTAGTCCACCACCACTGGGATCGTGGCCGCCCCCCAGTATCGGTTTACATCTCTCCCTGCCACCATCAACGTCACATAGCAAAATAATAATGCCTACCTGTCCAGGGTAAGTTTCCACCAAATCCCCAGCATCACCAAGCTAGACTTCTAGTCTAGTAGATAATTAGTAACCTGGGATATCTTGCCACCAATCTTTTCCCAGTGAGATCCTATCTCTGAGTAGCTCCACAATGTATTTTAAAGTCCCTTTCATCCTATGCCCCCTTAGGGACAGGCTGTCGGAAGTGTAGCCCATCAAGGGTAGATGCGTGCTCCGGAAGTATGCCCTATGAAGTATTTGTAACTGTATTAGTTGGAATCCAACCCACATGGCCTCTTATCAGGGCATGCCTCTTCCTACCACTGTCTTCCAGGAGCACTAGGTTTTGTCCCCATTTACTTCTGAGTGTGTCAAGATGGGTATTCTATTGGCCAGGCGAGTGGTGTAAATCTGTGAGATTGTATGTTTGTGTAACGGGGATCTTAGCAGACTAAATTTCAGTGGTGTCTCCTCTGCCACCTCACTTAGGCCCATATTTATACTTTTTGACGCTAATTAGCGCTATCGCAGATTTGCGTCAAAAAGTTTACCACCGGCTAAGGCTATTCCAATTGAATAACGTTAGCCGGCACTGCGGCCTGGTTAGCGTCAAAATAAATGACGGTAACCGGGCAGCGGAGGTGAAGGGAAGACTGGGGGTTGTGCACCAAAGAATGGTACAAGTCAGGTTAGAGTAAAAAATATTGTCTCTCACCTGACTAGCGCAATTGCTTGACGCACAACCCCCATGGAAATTTCTCCTGTTTTAGCAAAGATAGGTGTCATGCCCCCCTGCCAAATGGCCATGCCCAGGGGACTTATGTTCCATGCGCATGGCCATTGGGCGCAGTGGCATGTTGGGGGGCCCAAGTTAGGCCCCCATATGCCACTTAATAAAACATTAAAATTATACTTACCTACACTTACCTGCACTCACCAAGGATGGGTCCCTCCATCCATGGGTGTCCTCCAGGGGTGGGCGAGGGTGGCAGGGGGGTGTCCCTGGTGCAGGGAAGGGCACCTGTGGACCACCATGGAAATGAGCACACAGGTCCCTTAACGCCTGCCCTGACCCAGGTGTTAAAAAACAGCACAAGTCCGGCTGGGCGCCATGTTTTAAGGCCCGCCTCCTCCTGTGCGTCATTTTGACGCCGGAGGATAAATAAGGCGCTCATGTCTTAGAGTAATTTTTTGCACGGGAACGCCTACCTTGCATGTCATTAGCGCAAGGTAGGTTTTCCCATAAAAAATTACTTTAACTACATAACTTTGGCGCTAGAAGGGTCTAGCACCAAAGTATAAATATGGAGTTAAGTTTGTGCCGAATTTGCGCCAAAATTAATTACTCAAATCCGACGCAAACAGAGTGTAAATATGGGCCTTAGTATGGTCCCATTTTGATGAAGTATGTGCTGCATAGACCCCAGTTAGCTCGAATGGTTGTCTGAACTCCACAAATGGGATCATATGCCCTTCCCACCAAAAAAAGCACTTCTATTTCAAGAGTAATTGGATCAAGGAAAGTTTTGACATGAGACTATGAGAAGTAAAAAATTTATTTTTGCATTGTCCCGTGCCATATTCTTACATGCCTTCTTTGAAGATTAATTTCTACACCGACAGTAGTAGGGAATGGAAGTGCAGAGCAATTAAAGATTTCTTTGATGTGTTCATGCTGTATATATAAGTTTTATTGAAGGTAGTACTAGAAGTCAGAAATCTTGAAGAAACTGTAGGCGTATGCCAAGGCTCTGGACAGTTCTGTCTTGTGTAGAGTGTGTTAATAAGGCCATTTGGTTCAAATGTAGCTGCATCATCACAAACATCTTTATTGGTTTGTTATTATGCATTCCTCCAATAACGTTTTTTCAGTTTTCCAAACCTTAGCTATTTATTTGAGACAAATAGTGCATCATATATTGGATCACCTCTGGAAATTTAATTTTATAGACTAAAGTCTGCACTTGTGGTCAAAATGTTACTGGCTTGTGAATAAGCCATATTTGTGTCCAACTGAGGCCCAATTGAACCCTCAACCCTCACCTACATCCCATGTCCTCTTTCATAATGTTATACTAGATGATGCAATGTCCATGCATAGGTTTTATCTTATGTTCTATGTATACTATGAATATATATGGTATAGGAGCTAATGCAAAGCATTCCTCTTCACAGTGTATAGTAGATGTTCAAAACAGAATATTCCAGTAGGCAGTATAAGTGAATATGCTTGTAAGAAACGGGGTTATTATTTTTGTTTCCTGCACAAGTAATGAGTCAAAAATGTCACCTCAATGGGAGCCAAGCACCCCATTGTAGCTCCTGATCCTTTCAGGTTAGCGAAGCAGAACAGACCAAGTCCTACTCAGCGGAGGTGGTGCATTTACTGGCATGTAATAATAAATCTAAAAAAATGATCGTTCAGTCAGCGCTTTACTTTAGAAAAATGAAAATACATTCATTATAAAAACACTACTAACTACTATGCATTAATCTACAAATATGTACTTAGGTAGATGGAAAATACCACAGATGACATTGCATAATCATAGTTGCCCCCTAAAGGGGTCATACAAATATATAAGGTAGTCTACTGGCTTTGTCGAGGGTTCAAGATCAACAAGCCATGTGTTAAACACATCATGCACATCACTGGTGTTAGCGCGTCAGGACCTTGATAAGTAAACTTACAAGGAGACACGCCGAGGCCGACAAACCTTTTGACCACGTTCGGAGACTTCCCAGAACAAGGTATCTTTTTAACATCACAATCAATATGACAATAAGTCAAGTAATATTCGCAATACCTGATCAAGTTAATCAATGACATTCAATAAGAATCGATAAGTGGACACACCATGACCTTTTGGTCAATGAGTAACCACACAAATCTAATTTAAGTGTTAGGATATTTATTCCCTTTTAGTTACAATCTAATAGTCATTTCTGATAATCTCCTTAGCAATCAATCGTATTAATAACTCTTCAATCTTGTAATTAGAACACACTTGATCTATTCATAGAGAACACTAATTCCGCATTATCACATCTTTAATAAGAAGCAGTTTAGCAAAGTCTCCGCTGTGCAAGTTTCAACAAAGCAAGAACCCAGTCATTTGACTATTTGCGTCAGATTTGAGTGAACACCCTAACTAACCTCGAATTAGCATCAGCATGTTGGGCTCATGCAAAACAATTTAGCAAACACAAATTTGGAAAACATCTAGCTATGGCCTCTATCAAAAGAGCAGTTGGTACCTCGAAAGAAAAGGCAAACAGACAATTACAATTTGCATCAGATAGTTACCCCTCCAACGAATCAGCATCAGTCTTCGTCCTCAGGACATCAGTCGATTCAGCATCAGCAAGGATAGGATAGGGCAAAGTCTCAGTATGGCATAGCTAAGAATAAGGCTCTTCCCTCATATAGAGGAGAAGTAAGTATCAGGTAAGAATTTAACAGAGGATGGTTAAGATCTCAGAAGAATAAAGTCTCAAAGAATTATGGCAAAAGTATAGCTCAGTGTAATGTCCAGTAATGGCTAATAATAATGGCTGATTTCTCCTCGGGTCCTGTGGTTATATCAAAACTGTCAAACTATTCCTTAATTCCACATTGGATCAATTTTGGTGCATCATTATCTCTGTCCAATAATTCTCCACGCACCTCACTAGGATTTTCCACGAAACACAATTCTCATGCATTTGATTGGCCCAAGCTGTTGACGTCTTCCTCGGTAGGAATGTCAGGTAAGAAAAGTTACACTTCACGCTCCAGTCAGTAGGCCCATTGTCTTCTCCTAATCTAGACAGGCTTGTACCTGTTACAAATTACACTGTTGCATTTGGCAAGAATGTCTCCTTGAGCAAGTCGGTCCCATGAGAAAGAATTTACTACGGCTACACACACACATCTCTTGCTTCTGGAAAAGTACAGCTTTGTGTCCTTCTGGAAAGCAGCACATTGCACGTTAGAAAAACCACAGCTTAATATGAGACCAGGCAGCTAGGCCCAGACCCTCCCTAAACTAAGGCCTAGTGATTTAAGTTAACAAACCCCTAATACATGATTCTAATTAAGATACGCTAATACAAATTCAAAACGTTAGTACAGGATTTATGCATCAGTAATACCTTTCATTAGGCTTCGTATACATGGGTGGACACTCCCCGTGGGCACATTTCAAACGTGTGCATTATTTTCTACGTTAATACACCTTCTTTGCAGCTTCATTACAGAATATATTGCAAGCTTTTCATGTTAATATTAATTTTAAAAGACACACTCCAACACTGGTACAATGTGACAGCTGAGTGAGGCATTGTTAATTGCTCCCTTTGTGTGGGGAGGCATTTGTTCTTGCTGCTGAAGAGAAATGTATTTAATCTGACACAGCAGGTTGAGGAAAAGCCTGGGCTCTGATCCTGACCAGAGCCAGAAATATGTGACAATTCTGGATGACCTTTAAGTTAATAACTTTGTGTGACTTACAGATTTGATTTTCCCACACAGTTTACACCCCAATTTGATATGGTCTATTTAGGCTTAAGGGAAACAAAGCTGCACACTGAGGCAGTTATCTCCCTATAAGTATAATAAAGTGTCATACAGACAAAACAGTAAATCACACCAACTTTCCCTATTAGTGTACATTAACATTAAAAGGCCTACCTCAGGCCAATTTCTAATCGTACAGAGTCCCCACTGTGACAGGCTACCTGTGTGCAGTTACCAGGCTGCACGTGACAGTAGTCTCCCACATGCAGCCTGCACACGTGCACATGCATGTGTACATGTGTAACCAGCCAAGTGCCCCTTACCTTTGCTGCATCACAGCAGCCTTATCTTAAAACGTGGACAAAGGAGGTAAGTATGTGCAGTCCATTTGCATCTGAATACCTTGGGTGAGACACATGTAGTGAGACTCATCCACAGTAAAAAGTCCAAAACTAGGTGATCCAAAAAGCAAAAAATCCAGGTGTAGTGAATGAGCGGATCCGAACTGCTATAATGCTTAAAACATAGGACCTCATTTACAAGAAACTGATGCGTCGGCCCGATGTGTAAGATTTCTTACACTGCCTAATGATGCACTGTATTTACTATACAGAGCTCCAAGGTGCACGTTTCCACTGATGCATCCGAAATTCTGACGCATCCGATGCATCTGTGGTGTTAAACTGACACATTGCTGGACAAGGTAAAAAAATGACACTACTCTAACAATGCGCAGAAGGGTCCCATAGGAAAAAGGCCGATGTCAGTTGAACACCTGCTGTGAGCAGGTGTTAACATTTTGATGCAGTGAAGTTGCAGAATAAAGCAGTGAAAGGTTGTAACTTTCACTCTGTCAGTTGTGCGTGGTTTTTGCGTGGGAACGCCTACCTTGCATTTCATTGTCAGTAGCTGGCACCCACAGGAGAAAAGTGGCGAAAGTGGCCTTTAGCGTCACTTTGTAGATTTGGAGTTTTTTTTGCGCAACAGCAGCATTAACAAAATTATGCTGCAGCAGCGCAAGGGCCTTGTAAATAAGCTCCATAGTTTCTTACGTGAATGTTCTCACACAGACTAAACGGATGAAGAAATCTTCTTATGCACTTTTTCACGTTGTGAGAACTAACACAAGGCACAATGCTGTGTAAAATGGGCAGAGAGGACTGAACAAATCCAAACGTTGTGCCTCTGAGATATCTGGCATCTGCCCCCAGCATAGCCAGCACAGGTTTATCCATTACATTTGCTATATTTAGCTATATGAACGTATAGAACTTTAAATCTGACATCTCATTATGGCAGACTGTAGGTCATATTAGCATTCACAAATACATAATGCTTGGGTCTTTCATACTTTATATTTGTGTCATGTTTGTTATTGTGATTTTTGCCACTATTAGGCTACATTAATGTGTACTAGGTTGTTGTACAATTAGGGTTGCCACCTCAGGTGGTTTTCAGTGGCCTAGCCGGGGTTTTTCTATGGAGGCTAGCAAAAAAGGTGGCAACCCTATGTGCAATAGACCTTTCTTATTGGTATCTAACTGCCTTGTGTATGTCAACCTGGGGATTGAGCAAAGCCTAATATGGGCCATCTTTCTCTGAAGGAGGAGCAGTAGGACACATGTTCATTTCCTCCACTTTGTTCAGACTAAAAGGTATGCCTTTTTGTCCTTTAAGACAAGAGGAATCTACTGTGTGTGAATGAACTCTCCTACCATGTATGAGACTCTTTCATAAATTGCTCCTCACTGGAGGCTGGGTTTTCACCACATTGTGTTTCTACTTTAGTAGGGTCACCCATCGTTTTAAGAGGAGACTGGCTTGCCTTCTGCTTCTGTTAATTTAATACTTCATTTGCATTTGAGAAGATATACTTATTATCTAGTTACCGTACAATTTCTTGATAGAGAGTGGGAGAGAGTGGATTATTAACTGTGGTGGATAGTAGTCAACCACAAACAATAATATCACTGTGCTTATTTGGCCCATTAAAAGTTTCAGTAATTTAATCCTGAACTCAACACCTGGTAGCTACAGCACGGAGCAGACAGAGTTCAATTAAGAAAATGTGTAAAACATTTAAAAGTACCAAGTTAGAAAGTAAAAAATGCAAAACACAAAAAAAATGTCACTCAAATGTATAAAAAAAATAGTAATATTTTAATAAACAAAAATATACCAAATTACAAACATTTAATAAGGGGGAGTGGAGATATGTTTTTTCTTTAATTTGAAGTGAAAATAGCACTTACAAAGCACCAACTAGGGCAACTGGTCACACTAGACTAGGGCAAAGTCAAAAATTAAGGACAACTATGATGGATCATCAGTTGGATACAGGGAACAGGTTCAGCCTGGTGGAAAGTTTACATTCTGATTTAGAAATGTTTATGCAGAAAATGTGTTTATCTGCCAGTTGTCTGTGGGGCAAGCTGGATCAGAAGTAGGGCTTGACGATAGTAGGATACTGAAGAGCAGACTGTAGGTTTGGTAATTGAAGACAGTGGGAAATCTCTACATTCCCTGCCCACAAAGGCCTTGATGCCAACCAGATGCTACTTGGCAATAATGCCTGTTAAGGCCTCTATGATGGGACTTAGAAACTTTTCTAAAAGTTGGATCTCCTTCAGCGGGGCAAAGCAGCAAATTCAGGTCAATCAGTGATTCAATGTTGATGGCTGCAGCTTTGAAACTTAATCCCGGTCTGTGTTGGTGTTCCAGCCAGAAAGTTTTGGCAGAACATTTCTAGTCCTACTTCTTTGGAGACAAGGAGTACACTGTAAAATGAGCCTAAGAGTTCCATAATGTCAAAAACAGCACATCGATGTCAGGATGTACTCCAGCAGAAGCAACCAGGAAGGTCTTGGCCAGGTCCAGTTGGAATTGGTCAGCTGGGCTCTTTTAGGAAGATGGGTTCCTACAACTTTTGTGTACATGCAACTTAACAGGAGGTCAGCCAACTGATCCTTGGAGCCCACTTATTAGTCCTGGAAACAATGAAGTGCAGCTCCAGCTCTTAGGATTCTCCTTACAGGTATCAGCAGCTGTCTTCCACAGGTCGAGCAGTATTCTAATGAGGATGCCCAGAAGTGCCACATCTATGTCTGACACTAGGTTGTGGGCGGGGGTGACTTCTCATCCACCTGAAGCAAAGCGGATATGAGAAGGTGGGGTGAAGATACTGACTTTTGCAGTAGTTCCTGTATGCCCTACTAAATGCAAATCCAGAGTGCCCCTCTCTCCCTAAATCCAAAATGGTAGAAACTTTCCTCCACTGTGCAGAGCTCCTGTGCCTCCTATAGAGGTGTGGTCAGGGAAACGAACAATCCCTCCTCTCTGGACACTGCAGACCAGTTCTGTGATGGTCCTCTTTGTAGGAAAGTGCCCCTTTTGGCATGGTCACCCCCCAAACTTTTATGCTTGATATCTTATGCTAACCTTGCTGAATGTGTGCTGGGATCCTGCTAACCGGGCCCCAGCACCTGTTTTCTTTTCCTAAACTGTATCATTGCTTCAACAATTGGCACATCTCTGGCACACAGCTGAGACACTTGGAAAAGGTGCCAGTGGTACCAACAGCCTTGGGACCAGAAAGGGTCCCTAAGGGCTGCAACAAGTATAATGCCACCCTAAGGGACCCCTCACCAAACGCATGCACCCTGTCACTGCAGACTGTTGGCCTGATTATGACCTTGGCGGATGGGATACTCCGTCACAAACATGATGGATATCCCGCCTGCCATTTTGCAAGTTCAATTGGCTAAAATGGAACTTTTAATATGGCAGATGGGATATCCGTCACATTTTGTGCTCTCGAGAGTCAGGGACAAAGCCTGCTCTGGGTGGAGGTGCTTCACACCTCCCCCCGTAGGAACAGCTACACTTGGCAGTGAGCCTCAAAGGCTCCTGCCTTTTTTTACACTGCCCAAGGGCACTCCAGCCAGTGAAGATGCCTGCCCCCTGGCCCAATCCCCACTTTTGGTGGCAGGTCCGGTGGAAAAAATGAGTGAACACAAGAAGGAGTATCTACCCCAGCTGGGACCACCCCTAGGGTTCCCAGAGTGGACGTGAACCCCTCTCTGCAGAATCCTCCATCTTGGGTTGGAGGAAAATAGCCAATAGAGTTAGGAATGTGCTCCCGTCCCCAAAGGGATTGGGGCACAGGAAGGGTGTAGCCACCCTCACTGCAATTGGCTACTGCCCCCTGACTCCTGTAACACCCCTAAATCTAGTATTGAGGGGCACCACTGAACCTTGCTCCTCAGATTCCTGGTGACCTTAAAGAAGAGGAAGGGCTGAAGAGCTGCACCAACAGTGAAGACTCCAGATGACTTGACCCGCAGCCCTACCGGCCTGTCTGCGGCTTCAAGACTCGTGACCTCTACAAAACTCCAGAGGACTACCTGCCTACCCCAAGGACCAAGAATTCCTGAGGACCGTGGCCCTGTTCACAAAGAAACCTCCAAAAATGACTCCAGAACTCTCTGGATCGGCAAGTCCTGCCCACTCTGCACCCAACACCCACGGCCCAAGTATCGGTGGCCCACACCTCCAGAGAAGGTCCCCAGGCCAGTCCAACCTCGAGTCCACCCTGGGTTGACCCCTCCTGACCAACACAACAACTCCTGCAGCCTAAATCCAAAGGACGCCCGAATCGCGACCGGCTCCAGTGAGGATTTCAGATGCCTAAAGGCACCCCTGCACCTGCACCCCCTGGCCTTGGGGAATCCAACTGATTTTCCATTGATGTCCAGTGGGATCTGTACTTACCTGTCCAGCCATTGGTCTTCTTCAGCCGACTCTCTAGACCAAGCCTGCAGCTTCATTGTGAATCCAGAGTTACTCATTGAAAAGCATTGGGCGCCTGAGGCTGTGTTTGCACTCTGCACCCTGCTGCCCCTGTGCCACTGAGCATATATATGTTTGGTGCTGACCTGTTGCCCCTCACTGCTGCTGATCTAAACCCCCTGGGCCTGTGCCCTAAAACCGAGGGTACTTACCTGCAATCTGTTTCCTTCCAAGTGCCCCCAGACTCCATTGGTTTCCATTAGGCGCCCAACACCATTTTTGACCTCTGCACCCAGCCAACCCGGTGTTGCTGGTGGTGCACCCTTGGTGTCTTCTTGAACCTTGACCTGTGAACACCTTAGCCCTCAAACACTGGGCCCGTAAGTGAAGTAATTACCTGTAAACTATGTTGGTACTTTTCCTCCCCTAGGACTGCATTACCTTCAATACTTTTTGTCCTGTCTACTTTTGCTACTGAGAAGTATTGCTTACCTGAAACCTGTCTTACCTGTGATTTACAAACAAAGGGCCTGATTCTGACCTTGGCGGTCTTTTCGCAAGACCGCCGAGTTACCGCCGCGGTAAAGACCGCCGACCGCGGTGGTATGCCGCTGCGCGTATTCCGACCGCTGGGAGCGTTCTGCCGGAATACCGCCAGCAGCCACACTGGCGGTCGGCGGGAAAGTGGAGACTGGTCAACCTCCACCGCCACGCCAGCAGAACACCGCCCCCAGAATTACGACCCACATTTCTGTGTGGCGGTCTTCTGTTGGCGGTCTTCTGTTGGTGGTCACGTCCCTATGGCTCCCGTCGCCTCCCGGAGGACCAACGCACAAGGTAAGTTGATCGTCCGTGAGGGGAGGGGGTGGGGGGGTGTTGTGTGATGTGTGCGTGCATGGGGGTGTGTAGAGGGGGTGTGTGAGTGCGTGCATGCGGGCGGGGGGTGCTGCTGTGCCTTTGGGCAATGTGTGTAGTTCGGCGGGTGCGCATGTCGGCATGTATGTGTGCGGGTATGTGCCCCCGTTGTGTATGTGTGTGTGTAGGGGGTGTGCATATGTGCATGTTGGGGGTGCGTGCATGTCGGGGTGCGTGTATGTGCATGTCGGGGTGGGGGGGGCAGGGGGTTCGTTCCACCTCTGGGGGGTGGCAGGGGGGTGGAGGGTGTGGGGGGAGGACTCGTGGGGGGCAGTGGGGGGTGGGGGAGACCCCTATCAGTGCCAGGGAAGGAATTCCCTGGCCCCGATAGTGCCTACCGCCATGGTTCGCATGGCGGTTCCCGACCGCCAAAAACCGCGGCGGTAAGCAGGGTCATGATACGGTTGGCGGTCTTGGGTCGACCGCCGGGCCGGAGTGTGCGAACTCCAGCCCGTCGGTCATGACCGCCGTGGCGGTCGGAGTGGGGAAGTGGCGGTCGATCGCGGCGGTGACCGCCGCGGTCAGAATGCCATTTTTTGGACCGCCGGTCTGTTCGCGGTCCGACCGCCGCCTCTCCGCCGACCGCCAAGGTAAGAATCAGGCCCAAAGTGTATTTGATACTTGAAAGTGATACATTCTTGAAACTGTATTTACCTTCAACAAAGATTCTTCTGGTTCCAGAAATAAAGTAACAAAGTATATTTTTTATATATAAACATTGGACTGGAGTTAGTCATTGAGTGTGAGCCTTATTTCTTGACTGTGTTTCTAAAACAAAGGCTTAGCCCTACCTTCTGATAAGTCTAACTGCTCAACCACACTATCACAAAAGAGGGCATTAATATTAACTACTTTGACCTTTGTAAAGCCTCTGGGGAGCCACTGGACTCTGTACACACCATACCTTACTTTGGTATAGTATATACAGAGCCAGCTTCCTACACTCTTCCACTTGGATTGAAGCTTGGCTGGCTAGGAAGAGGAAGATGATTCAAGCCAAGGTGTCTGCTACTTCTGCCATTGACACAGCCGATACCCATAATATATGCCAGGGGCTGAGCACAGCCCCCGGCCCATCCTATTAAGTGAAGGTCAATGCTCCCAGACTCAAGGCCTTTGTCTCTATTCTGGGAGCTACTCAGTTCCTGGATGACAGTTTGAAGCTCAGACAAATGGGCCCTGATTCTGACCTTGGCGGTCTTTTCGCAAGACCGCCGAGTTACCGCCGCGGTAAAGACCGCCGACCGCGGCGGTATGCCGCTGCGCGTATTCCGACCGCTGGGAGCGTTCCGCCGGAATACCGCCAGCAGCCACACTGGCGGTCGGCGGGAAAGTGGAGACTGGTCAACCTCCACCGCCACGCCAGCAGAACACCGCCCCCAGAATTACGACCCACATTTCTGTGTGGCGGTCTTCTGTTGGCGGTCTTCTGTTGGTGGTCACGTCCCTATGGCTCCCGTCGCCTCCCGGAGGACCAACGCACAAGGTAAGTTGATCGTCCGTGAGGGGAGGGGGTGGGGGGGTGTTGTGTGATGTGTGCGTGCATGGGGGTGTGTAGAGGGGGTGTGTGAGTGCGTGCATGCGGGCGGGGGGTGCTGCTGTGCCTTTGGGCAATGTGTGTAGTTCGGCGGGTGCGCATGTCGGCATGTATGTGTGTGGGTATGTGCCCCCGTTGTGTGTGTAGGGGGTGTGCATATGTGCATGTTGGGGGTGCGTGCATGTCGGGGTGCGTGTATGTGCATGTCGGGGTGGGGGGGGCAGGGGGTTCGTACCACCTCTGGGGGGTGGCAGGGGGGTGGAGGGTGTGGGGGGAGGACTCGTGGGGGGCAGTGGGGGGTGGGGGAGACCCCTATCAGTGCCAGGGAAGGAATTCCCTGGCCCCGATAGTGCCTACCGCCATGGTTCGCATGGCGGTTCCCGACCGCCAAAAACCGCGGCGGTAAGCAGGGTCATGATACGGTTGGCGGTCTTGGGTCGACCGCCGGGCCGGAGTGTGCGAACTCCAGCCCGTCGGTCATGACCGCCGTGGCGGTCGGAGTGGGGAAGTGGCGGTCGATCGCGGCGGTGACCGCCGCGGTCAGAATGCCATTTTTTGGACCGCCGGTCTGTTCGCGGTCCGACCGCCGCCTCTCCGCCGACCGCCAAGGTAAGAATCAGGCCCATGGTCTTCTAGAATGTTACTTTATAGAAGTAGATTTTATAAAATATTTAGTTCAAAGCCAACCTTATCAATGAATTGTATTTGTAATAAATGTTTTGAAAAGTCCAACAGTTAACTTTTATTCTGGTACCTAGGAGGAGATAACATTACTAACATTCTTAACATTCTTAACATAATTTACTTTTAATATTGCATCCCAATGGTTTCATATGAAATAGCAAACCTGCTACATTCAAAAGAGCATTAACGACAATGTCACTGTAAAAACATTTTTAAAATTAAATGTTTACATGTGGTACTTTTAAATATCATGTACCTTGCCTCATGGACATTTATGGCCTACTTGGGGGTGATATTAATATTTAAAAGAAATGTTTAAGCCTGTAGAAAGGAGTTATTTTCACAAATCAAATTTGCAGTTTGAACAGTCACAGCCACGTTACTGGTGGCAGCCCTGCAGTCATGTTTTTCATTGTTATTTTAGTGCTGACACAATACGTGCTGCAGTTCACGAGTGACATTTAATTTACAGGTTCTGGTTACACTCTTTACTATATACTAAAGACTTATAGGTAAGTTAAATCTGCCAATTAGGAGTATAGCCAATTTTGGCATGTTTTAGGAGGCAGAGCACATAGTTAGCAAAGTCCCAGTGCACAGAGTGAAATAAAGCAGCAAAGTCAGTCACAAAAAACAGGGATGATCATGCAAACGGGCATTTTGCTCCAAAATTGATTAGCGTCAGACAATCTTCAATAAAAACATTCAATTTAGTCAACTGTCTGCCTTTTGGTACAAGGTCATTACTTCATTCTTTGTCATACTATGCAGAGAATAGAAGATTTTGTGACAAGCCCATGTGTATACAAGTCACAGCCTACTGTGCTTACGTTGGTTACTTCATTGTTTGTTTTCAAAGCATTTGAATGTTGGAGTTGCATGTACATCACCTTTGTGATTGTATCAGGATATAATGAGTGAGAAGACCCTGGGAGAGGGTTGTTGTTGCCTGGTGTTGATTCATATAATGAGAACCATTCATTAATAGTCCCTGCTTCTGTGTGTGGTGGTGTGCAGCATTCAGTAAAGCTGTCATCTTGCACTTACTTCCCACCTTCTGATTAGTAGTGTTCGGAAAGATGGCACCCATTAAGTCTATCTTGTTACTGTGATAATCCAGCATAGGAGATGGATAGTTGCTTCCACATGACCTGCTAGCATATGAATGAAGTTGCACTGGGTGGTTCATTAAAAGGTGGGAGGGATAATTGCCACTGCCATGCTGCAGGCTTAAGTGACATTGGCATCTGGTGTCAGTCTAGCATTGGGGAAAGTAGTGCTGCATGGACTGGGCTCAGCTGCAAGTGGTATCTTGTGTTTGGTGTCTGCCCTCAAATATATGGAGCTTCCACCAGAAAGGTTTTGGATCAGAATCCTCACTCTTCACGTCAAACTGGCAGAACATCGTTCAGGAGACTGATCAGTGGAAAATAGGAACCTAGTGATATGATGGCCCGATAAAGTATACGAGCGCTAGCAGCCTGGGAAACCTATAAATACAGCATAAGGTGCTGGCGCTACTTACCCAGACAAGTAGGCTTGCATGTCGCTCGGTTACATTTGTAGCATTCATCTTTATTTCTGAAGAAATGAAGGAAATGTTCGGAGGCAGATATTCTAAAATAAAAGCAATTCATATTCACTCAGGTATGCATGTATTGGTGTAAATTCCTGAGTGAGTTCTGTATCCCACAACATAGAGATTATCATATTTTGTGACAGTGCCTACTCATACACATTATCTCATACTTTTATGCTCACATATCACAGACATATACCTCTTTGTGTGATTTCAAGGCAGTCAAAATATAGTGCTCTCAATGTCTCTCCTTTTCTCTCAATAATGTATGCCTGTTTGTGTGACAGCAGGTGGAGGGTTGCCATCCAGTTAAATCTCCATTTAACCTCGGTTGTTTTTATGGTAAATTAGATTGTGGTTCATTCTGCCTTCATGCCAATGCCATATTTAGTAATTGCGGAGAGGCAATGCCCAGAGTGACATCCTGAAATCAGTCATAAAATCTATTAACCTCTGAATGTTGTGTAACCAACAATATATCTATATGACTGAGCGGGCAATTGTCTGTCAGGGCCGTTGTTAGTAATGGGTTTTTGGTTGGCATTCAGGTTACCCCCTGTTCAAGCAAGGACCCTCACGCTAGTCAGGGTAAGTCACACACAATCCAAATTATCCTGTGCCCACCCTCTGGTAGCTTGGTACTGAGCAGTCAGGCTTAACTTAGAAGGCAATGTATAAAGTATTTGTGCAATAAATCATGCAATAGCACAACAAAAAAACATCAAACATATATAATATTTATCTGATAAGATGCAGGTCAAAACGATTAAAATGCAATAAGTATATGTTGAGATATCACTGTAAAAGTGATATAAAGTGTCTTTAGTCTTTTAAAAGCAATCAATGTCTCTTTCAAGCACAAAGAACCTGGTTTGCATTCAAAATCTCCGCAAAGAACCGCAGAGGAGGAGATGCGTGGAAAACAGGGAGGTGTGCGTCGATTTCTCGGGCCGTACACGGCGATGCATTGTTTAGTTTTGACGCAGCAATGGCTGTGTGCCGATTTCCGGCGCTCGGTCGTGGATCCTCTTCAGGTTGCAGGGTTTTCTGACCCCCTGGGGATGATACGTGGATTTCCTGCGCTGACAGGACACAGTCACAGGGGCTGCGTCGATCCAGTGTGCGTTGCATGGAAATTTCTACCGCTGTGTCGATTCCTCTCTGGAAGTTGGGCTGCATCCTTCCGGCTCGGCTGTGCATCGATTCAGTAGGCCATACGTCGAATCGCCGGTCGCTATGCTGGCGCTGCATCGATCTCCTCATTGCAAAGTCACGCTACGTCATTCCGGTTTGGCGTGCCGTGAATTTTTCACCGCAGCGCAGGCTGTGCATCGTTTCTGGCAGGCTGTGAGTCGATTTTCGCCGCACAGGGAGTCCTTCTTGTAGAGATGAAGTCTTTTTGGTCCTGAGACTTCATGGAACAGGAGGCAAGCTCTATCCCAGTCCTTGGAGAGCACTTCTCACCACAGCCAGAGAGATCAGCAAGGCAGCAGGGCAACTGCAAGGAGGCAGTCCTTCACAGAAAGCAGTCAGGTGAGTCCTTTGGGCAGCCATGCAGTTCTTCTTGACAGGATGCAGGTTCTGGTTCAGGCTCTCTTCTCCAGGAAGTGTGTTGTCAGATAGAGTGTCTACATCAGAAGTGTCTACGTTGGTAGGGTCAGAGACCCTGCTTAAATACCCAAATGTGCCTTTGAAGTTGGGGAGACTTCAAAGAGTGGCTTAGAAGTGCACAAGGTCTGTCTGCCAGGGTCCCAGTACGGGGTGTGGCAGTCCTTTGTGTGAGGGCAGGCTACTGTCCTTTGACATGTAAGTGTCAAGCCCTTCACCCTCCCAGCCCAGGAAGACCCATTCAAAATGCAGATGTATGAAAGAGAGACAGAGTATCCTGTGTTTGGGGTGTGTCTGAGTGAATGCACAAGGGAGCTGTCAACTAAACCTAGCCAGACGTGGATTGGAAGGCACAGAAGGATTTAAGTGTAGAGAAATGCTCACTTTCTAAAAGAAGCATTTCTAAAATAGTAATTCAAAATCCAACTTCACCATTAAGCAGGATTTTGTATCATCATTCTGGCCATACTAAATATGACCTGGCTACACCTTTCAGATCAGGATCTACCACTCAAACAGTATATGAGGTTAGCCTCAATGCTATCCTATGAAAGGAGCAGGCCTCACAGCAGTGTAAAAACGAACTTAGGAGTTTTACACTACACAGGGACATGTCCTGCCTTTTGCCTACACAGCACCCTGCCCTATGGGTTACCTAGGGCATACCTTAGGGGTGACTTATATGTAGAATAAGGGGGGTTTAGGTTTAGTAAGTACTTTTAAATGGCAAGTAAAATTGGCAGAGAAACTGCACACAAAGGCACTGCAGAGGAAGGTGTGAAACATGGTTAGGGGGCTACTTACGTGGGGTGCATAACAAGTGCTGCAGCCCACTAGTAGCATTTAATTTACAGGCCCTGGGCACATGTAGTGCACTTAACTATGGACTTACAAGTAAATTAAATAAGCCAATTGGGTATGAGTCAATGTCACCATATTTTAAGAAGACAGCATATGCACTTCAGCACTGATTAGCAATGGTAAAGTGTGCAGAGTCCTAAAGCCAGCAAGCATGAGGTCAGAAAAAGAGAAGGAGGAAGGCAAAAAGTTTGGGGGTGACCCTGCAGAAAGCCCATTTCCAACATATCCCCTTTCCAGCCTAAAGCCAGGGTAGACTAATCAACACTCTGATGGACTTCCCTGCTTAAGGCAATAGAACATGGGCAATGGTCCACTACTGCGGCGGCACTTACCAGTTCTATGCCTTTCTGACTCAGTGAGGCTCCTCTGTCTACACTCTCTGGGGCTACTGAACTCACCCAAGGGGAATCCTTCTCACCACCTGAGGACCCCATTTGTGAAGCTCCTAATTTTAATTTGCTCACAGATGCATCCCAGTATGCAGATGGTACCACCATGGCCAACAAAGTGATGTGGCCCGTTCCATTCCTTGAGTCTGACTTCTGTCCCCAACCCAGGGAAAACTCTGTCCACAAGGACAGAAACCAACAGACGCCACTGACAGCTCTCGGTGTCAAGAGCCAGGTCCAAGATCATCAACTGCTATGGAGAGACCCTGAGTGGGGCCTTTGGATGAGCTTTTCCTCCAGCCGGGGGTAGGAAGCTCCCAAGGGGCACCTGAAGTATCTCAGAATGGGGGGCCTCAGCCCCACGGGTCTTACACCTCTTCTCCATTCTTACCAGTTCAGGGGTGGGTCCCTGATACTGGGCACTCAGCCCAGGGTCTGTACCCTGAGGCTGAACAGATGACAAGGGTGAGTCCTTCCTTACTTTGCCTTCACATCTGGACCCACGTACCTTCCTCTGGGGAGTGGTACTGCCAGACAGCTGAACTGTCAGGGCACTCTTAGGGTAAACCCTCTCAGTTCTCCTGACACTAGGGGTAACTCATTCCCCAGAATACAGTCAATGGGCAGCTGGGGACTAACTATGACCCGCCTCTGGGTCACCTCCCCACCCCACTCTAGAAACACCAGGGCCATGGGGCGGAAGAAATCCTCCCCAATGGCTGGAGTCACTCTACATACCTGGCCGGTATACTGCTCTGGTGACACTAGTCTCTCTACCATCATGGTAAGACTAGCCCCTGTGTCCCTCAGAGCGGTGACACGTACCCCATTCACTCCCACTTGGTGGAAGTGACGAATCCCACCCTCAGGGATCACCAGCTTACCCTCTGAGTCCACCTCCCAACTAAAGGAGATAAAGACATGGTCTACGACCTGCCCCTGGGGGCTACTTTCCCCTACGGCCACATTGGCTGCCCCTGCAGAGTCCCACCAGGGGGTGATTTCTTTCTTTGGACAGACAGAGTCCCCTTTCCTGTGTCCTAGCTGGGCGCACTCAAAGCAGAGGGGTTGGGAATGGGATGCTTTGGGCCACCGCCCACCAGAACCACCACCCTGCTCCTCAGATAGGGCATGGGAACCCTTTCCTCCCCCCTTACTCTGGGACTTGTCTGGGTCATCTCTAACCTCCCCCTCACTTTGTTAGGGGGAACCAGAACCACCTTTCGTGGGGTCACTCCCAGGTACATTTTTGGACACTCTGGTACTAGTCCAGAGGTCTGCCTCCTCAGCAAGCTTACTAGGATCAGTCATCTTACTGTCAACCAGGTACCTAGACCAAAGACTGAGCATATGCTCTCTCAGAATTAAATTAAATAACCCTGTGTAATCAGCTAGTTTGCTGCCCTGCACCCATCCATTCAGTGCCTTACCAGAGAAATCAAAACAGTCTACCCAAGTTTGTATAGAGAGTTTGATGCTGTCCCTGAACCTCTGACGGTATTTCTCAGGAGTCAGCCCAAATGGGGCAAGTAAAGGGTGCATATGTGTTTTGATCCCTGGGATCTAGTATAAGAAGTGTGTCCGTTTGCACAGCTGGTACATACCACCACAAACAGCCGTTAATTTGTGGGCACTTTGCAGACCCAATTCTTAACAAAACATTTCATTGGACAAGGTGGCATTTTCTCCCAACATAGAATGAGATTGGGATTTTCTGACCAGGACTGGGTTCGTAGAACTGGGCTCTATGATTGGCTGGCCATGACAGAAATTGTTTTGTTATGGCTACCATTATTAAATGCGGAGCTTTGGCCATACGTGATAAACACAAAATCAGGTACTTATATGGGTGCTTACTGTGCAACCTCTCTTCCACAGGATATTACGGGGGATCCTAAAAACGCCCATCAGTATCCCAACATCCCAATATGTAAAAATAAAATACAAAGTTTATCAAAGTCATGAGCCTGGGCTGGATTTCGGGACACTGGGGCCCCAGGAGGGATGCAGACTCTCTGGAGATTTCTGTACTCCAGAGAACATATTCAAGGTCTGTGGACTCAAAGAAGGGTTTAAAAAAAAATGCATGATGGTAGGGCCACAGGGCCTGGCCGCATGCAAGGTTCTGAGGTCAACACCTGATGCGGATGGCTTAAGGCTATGCATAGCAGGAGTTGGCTAAAAAGAGGGGTGAGAATAGTGCCATATAAAACCATGCATGTTGAATTCAGTTAACAATGCCCAAAAAATCTATCAAATGCTTTAAGTGTAAATTATTGCTTCATTTGCTCAGAATGCATTAACTTAAAAAATAACCTCTGAAATTCCCTGACAAACGCATAGTTAAAGCGGCTTTAAAAATGATTAAATTAATTTTGTAATTAAGTTAGTATGTCTTCTGGTGGTCTATCTTTATTGTGCTCTTCCAGTGAGCAATAAAGCAGAGTTAAGTGGAAAGAATAAAGGTTGTTCTTGTTCCTTTTTGGGTTGTGCACCCAAGCACTCTGACATGTTGTAATCTGTCTGTGGGCTTTTAACCACATCCACCGCACGCCCATCACTCGTTCATGGGCTTGCCTTTCAAAAATCCTTTAGCATCATTGGTAAATGCTTTACGTTTGTCCCTCCTTGGGGCAATTTTGTTACCGCCTTGGCCATCGACCCTGTTACATGGATAATTGACGTTTGCCAATATGTTTGACTGGGAGCAAACTTTTTTTTCCTTTTGTGTCTCTCCTTTGCGTTCACGCTTGTGGTGACCGTGGCGCTTTCAATTGGCTCGCTTATGTCAACTGTTTTACTTTTCATTTTTAATTCATGTTGCAAGAAAAGTCCGGTTAGGAATTTACAACGCTAATAACTCTAGCTCGAGCAAACCCGAGTCCCTTTGCATTGCAAATGCTTGTTTGATAACACTCGTATTTGTAAGCAGTTTCTTTCCAAAAATGATTGGGGTAACAGCCTTCCTATCCATTTGTTTTCCTTTCATTATCTACACTTCTGATTTAGTTTAGCAAATGTGTAAATAAGTGTTTATATCTACCATTTGCTACAAATAGTGTAAATAGGCTAACAATATCCTTTACCTGAAAGCTATATTTCGCCACAAAGTCACTTTTTCGGGGAAAACAATCAAATACAAATCGAGTTTTACATTAAACGTGCAAAATAATAAAAATATCTGTCTTGAAAACGTAACAATGTATATTACACAGTTTTTGTGTGAGGTCACCCTTTGAAAAAGGAACGCATAAACGAATGTTTTGTCGCACTATTTGTCGTTCCCATAATTCTCTTGTGTTATGGACCGAAAGAGATGTTCATATGTGAACGGACCTTAACCTTGTTTTTAATTTATTCGGACCATTTCATGAAAGTCAGCCCTAACCCGAATGGTAAAACTGTGTAATGAATTAGAATTAAATTAAACTAAAATAAAATAGATTATTTTGTGAAGAACATGGGTCCTCATTGTGTGACAGAAAGGGAGGAAACCACAATTAGATTACAAAAGTCATAGAATGAAGGAAAACAAACCAATTTACCAGGTCAAATAGAAGACGCCATGAGTAAGTTTGGAAATATCTTCCCTAAAAGCTACAGAACGTGTTACATTGGGAGGAAATTAATCTCAGCTGGTCTGGGGGACGAAGCACTGTTTTCTGCAGCTGACCAGGGTTTTTGAGAAGTGATTTGTAGACAGAAAAACAGGAATAATCAGTCTCGGAACGTTTTTATCCACCAGAGGCCTGTATTTAATTGGCAACAGTCAAGCAGTAAATGTTGAAAGGAATGAAGTGATAAAACTATTAGGTGCTGGCAGTTACTAGAGAGGAGAACCTAGTAGCCCAGAAACAAAGCAGTATTCCTACTGTCCAGCTTGTAAAGAAACACATATGGGAAAAAAGCACAAAGCCAGAAGAAACAGAAAAATATTGCTTTAGATAAAGAGAGAGAGAAAGTTAGGATTTTTAAATGGTTGAGATTTAATATTGAGAGCTGAGGTCAGATTAAAAAGAGGACACCAATGAACCAAGGACACCAGTGAGAAAGTGACATTAAGCAATGGCATTGAAAATACCCAGAAATGGCATGGCATTTAGGGGAAACACAAAGAAACTCAGGGGCAGATTTATGGAAAGTGGCGCTGCACCAAGTGCAGCTCCACTTTCCCTGCATCCCCTAGCTCGCCCCTACAGCCACCATGTGTGTGCCGTATTTAAAATATGGCACACCATGGTGCAGGGTAGGGGCAATAGTGTCATTGATGTACTCTGCAGGAGTAGCACCAAAATATTGGCGCTACTCCTACAGAGTACATAGGGCCCCAATCTAAAGAGTGGAAGGCCCCTTTTAACGCCTGCTCTTGAGCGTTAAAAGTGCCATAAAAAATGTCGGAAGGAAATCTCATAGATTTCCTTACACCATTTTTCCAGCTCCTCTAATGGTGGAACGCCCCCTTTGCATACATTATGTCTGGCGCAGGCATAATGTAGCGCAAAGGGTGGCACAATGCATGCATTGCGCCACCCTATAAATAAGGCGCCAGGGGCACTATAAATATGCCCCTCAGATCCTAGTCTCCCATTTGCCCCTTAATGATAATAAAGCATGAAGGATTCAAGGCGAACCATTGTGACAAACTCCATAATTATGCATGTCTTGGAAAGTCACATCTTAACATATTGAATTCATCCAGTATAAAGAAATAGATCCACTCAAAATCAAGATCACCAAACCATGAAAACAAATCACAAATCATACACCAATTGCCTCACGTTTGACTCACGGAAGCCTTGCTGAAAGACTGACATGAAGGGAGAGTCTTCAAGTGAAACTGGCAGAAAATCACATAGTTGTCCACTTCACAGTACTGCACAAGGGTGTGGATCCAAAAAAAAGGAATGCCAAGGTTGTGGTTTGTGAAATGAAGAAAACTTTATTTGCTGTACATCTTTGGACTAACCCGCTCATATATGGTAGGGTTGTTACAGGCCACATTCTATTTATATCGCTAGGGTAAAGTGAAGGTGTCTTTGTTTTGAACATCTGGTCAATGGTGTCACAAAGGATCTTAAAAGCACAGCGGACATCATCAAATGAAAGAAACATTTTAAAATGCCTATTATTGCTCACTGCTATAGACGCAAGATTGGGAAAAAAGTAATATTATTTCTGTCTACTCGGATGCCCCCTTAAATAACCCACACTAGTAATACTGTACACATGCTTAGATTGTGACCTTTTATTTCTACTAAAGTAGGTAAAAAGGAGACAATATTTAAATATTCAGGACACACGTACCTTGTATAAACAAAGCCATAGACTGAGTCCTTTTTTCAAAAGGTCATGGGATTCTGAGGTAACTTGAGGTATAGCTATAATGCAGAGTAGATGTTTTTTTTATTCCTTATAATCATGGTGACACTATCACGCTTCTCACAAACTGCTTAAATATTTGTTGTTCTGCTCTTTCATATGAAAGAAATAATATGTTTGAAGACCAGATAAATAAAAGTAGAATCTGTGGTATGAAATTAAGAACATGAAAAGTTGCTATTTTTTTTTTTACTTTTGAAAAAAAGCCTTTAGAATCAGTTTTACGTTAGTGCTAACGCGCCTGGTCCTTAATAAGGAAACTTACAAGGGGACGCTCAAAGGCCCATGAACCTTTTGGATCGCATGGAGTATCCTGATCACGTAGTGACGAGTGGCATCAACAACGAATGTAATCAATCAGTAACCACTAAGAGAATCGTTAGTTATTCAACAATTATAACCATAATTTCATGAATAACCACAACTCAATAAGCGTTTAACAATTTTTATTTCCCTATTAATTACAATTCTAATGCATTTGGCTAACTCAAACTTTATTTAATAAGCTCAAAATTAGTTTATTAGCACCCACCAATAACACAATCTATCAAAACTTGAGGAAACATATGTTTGAATGCTTCAATATAAGCCAATAGGATGAATATAGCAATATTAATAGAAGAGTTCAGTAAACCAGTCCGTAAATCATTTGTCACTGTCAAGTCACCCGAAAAACCCTTAACTAACCTAGATGGGCATAAGCATATGGGACTTCATGCAAAACAATTTAGAAAAACGTGAATTTGGAAAAACATCTAGCTAAGAGGAAAACTATAAAACAGCGCAGTTTGTACTTAGAAGAAAAGGCACAAAGTTAGTCAGTCTCATTTTCATAGCTACCTATCCACAGAATGCCTCCGCAAAAAAGTCAGTCTTTGTCTTCAGGTCATCAAATAAATCAGCAACGTATCAGGCTCTCAAGTGTATGAGCCCCATGACAGAATCTCGAACCGCGTGTCTTGACGTCATCAATTCTCTCCTCGCATCTCCCGCATCTGACGTTTTAGCCCCTTGTCATGACTTTTTATTAGAGTTTTCCAGTCCATCCCCCTAATTCCTAATTGGTCAGTCAATCGGCAGATATGACTCTAACCTATAATATTAATTTTTCAAATCTACGAGTTCTAATATTTCTTCTTTCACAGTTCACGGATTGGTCAACTGTACAATGTCTTCATCATCTGGCTCTTCAGGTATTGAAAATGTTGCATGTTCCTCTTCAGTCAGTGCTCCTATTGTTCAAGTCCTGGGAAAAGTACATATAGCCTACTCTACACATAATTGTATCCAATTGACTTCATCATCTCCTGTCAGTCAGTACATTGCAGAAAATTCTAGCTAAGCAACTTCAACATGGGGTGGTTCAGGGTCAGGTCATGCACAGGCTTCTCTGCAGTGCGCTAGAAATTCAGCTTCTTGTGTGAGGCCTGGAAAATACTAGGCCATAACTTCAGCTAAGTTAATTCTACAAATTAATGCATAACATAGGTTATACATCTCAATATGACATATTACTACATTATTCTTACATATTTTCATTATTCCACACATTTTTTGTTATTTTAGTACAACTTTCGCATAAGTGGCAGCCATACCCCGTGGGCACATTTTTAAACGTGCACATTATTTTGTCTACTATTAATTCCTTTACAAGCTTTTTGTTAATCAAAACACATAAACATTTATTAATAATTTTTCATTAGCATATCTGCGTCAATATTAGTCATATTGAGAAAAAGCTGTAGCTCAAAATCTGTAGAAATATGAAAAGATTCCTTCCTTCCAGTAGCGACCTATATGGTTGAAAAAATAAACATGTTGCCATTAATATCTAAGTTCATCTATTATTTTAAAAAACATGAAAAGGAAGAGCCAGCTATTGTTTTGTTTACATGGCAGCTATACATATGCTGTATGACCTGGCTTTCACGCAGGCTGCTGACTGAGGAGGCCTTGGTACATCAAAACCCAGCCATAATAACTTATTTTAGTTGAACAGCTATATCATTTCCTTATTAAATGTGACTAGAGACATAACAACTTGACTGCAACTAGAGATAGGTTTTCAGACAGGGTTTGCAGGCTCCCCTGTGGTATAATGATATATATTAAGGGGCAGATTTATAAAAAGTCTAAGGTGCAGCACCACTTTTCTTGTGCCCCTTAGCGTCCCTTATACGGCGCAGCATGGCGCTAGTCAGGGGGACTAGCGTCATAATGTTTTACACTGGACTGGTGCTATGCAGTATTAGTGTAAAAAATTATGATGCTAATCCTACAAAGTAGCCAGAGGCCCATTGTAACCAACTGAAGCCTCTTTTTAAAGCCTGCACTTAGCATGCATTAGAAAATGCCGCTAAAATGGTGCAAGGGAATCTCATAGATTCCTTTACTATATATTTACGGCCCCTCCGTAGCGTCGGAATTCCCCCCTTGCATACATTATGCCTAGCGCAGGCATAATGTGGCGCAAGGGGTTACAAAGTGGTGCAACGATTTTGCCCTTCTGACGCCACATTAGCATAAAAAAATGACGCTAATGTGCCGTTGGAATGGCGCAAGGCTGCCATAAATTGGGCCTATGTATGTTAGCTGGCAGAGGGTCATCCATGTACGAAGCAGCATTCATTAACTGTGGAAAGACAGGAGTGTCATTCTACAAAAAACAAATAACACGTTCCATGTGGGGAAAAAACTGGAAAGATTTTTTTTTTTTCTAGCAACATGGTAATGTATGAGTTTCATTTGTTGCGCGTAATTTTCTTGATTGTATGCCACAGCAGTTTCTCGTTGAGGGTTTATGCAATTTTTGAAGGAATAAAATGGCTCCTAAGAGTCCTTGTGCAATCTTGTCTTTTACATTGAGGCAATTTCCCCATCAAAGGGCGATGGAATAACATGGTGGATCTATGGTTAAATTCAATTTAGTGCACATGGGGAATCAATGTGCAATACCAGTAGCTATGAAGAGTTAATGTCATGTTGAATTACATTGGTTAAAGGAACAGATGCTAAAAAAATTACAGAGTTTCTAATAATGAGACAACATTCACTGAAGAGAAGCTCTTAAATGATCTTTGCAGAGATAAGTGAGGTATTGTACTGTGAAAAGGAGAATGGGGGGGGGGGCAGACAGGAAAATGGAGTAACAGCAGGACCTGCCGATCCAAGCCCGGGGACTGGCAGGTCACTAATGAGAGTTTATTGACTTGTGTCTTGTAGGATCCAACACAGACGTGAAGGGCCACCTACTGTGTTTCATCCTGTTTTTTTACGGAGGTATCTGTGGGAGATAAACATAGCTGAGATTGAATAAAATGTGACATGAGAAATCTTGTCAACTAGGAAAAAGCAGGCATATACTGTAAAGGAGCAATGGTCAATTGAAACCTTGCACAGCATAAGGCATGCGAAAAATACCACACGCCTGTCTAGCATCAATCACAGTTCCTAACAGCCAAGTAACCTGCAGCCACGCAACTTACCTAAAACTAAATACCTCAGAACATGTTTTTAAAGGTTACCATACCTGGCTCTCTAAATAACAAAACCAATGATTAAGGGCAAGAGATGAATGCACAGAAACGCACTTCCTGCGGAAGTCACGTTGCAACAGTGTTTATTTAATTCAGAAAGATACCAGCCAAGTACCAGAAGCTTCAAACTCGTGTATTTTCTGCTGTAAATTTCGAGCACTAATAATGTTTCTGATCTAAAGTGCCCGCGGAAGGACGTATTGGATATGTTCCCCTCATTGTTTGTCCTATCTTAAGAAACACTCTCTTGAGGTCAAGACTGCCACTATCGCACGTTTAAGGTCCGCCTCTTGTGGAGCACCAACTATTGCCCACAAGCAACAATGGCAACTCCTGTATTTTCTAGTATGAAACTTGGGAATGCCAGGCGGGAAATAAGTCATACTTAGCATTCTTAAATATCCACAATTAATGCAAATAATTTCAAAATTAATTACATTATTCACGTGAATTGCGAGGTCTGCAAATCATGCTATTTTTAAATAACAATTTTCAAACTCAATGTAGGTTACTTTCATGCAGATATCCGTGTGAAAACAATATAAAACATTATTACAATGCTCCTAAAAGTCAGAAAGCAAACCTGGGCCCACTTTGGATACAATTTCTCGATTCATCCTCTTTGTGACAATGACACACCGTTTGCGGTGCATTTCGGCAGGAATCAGCCTTGTTAATGGATTATCAAGCATCCCAACGAGAGCACCATGCCTTTGCCCTCCGGGTGCCGTATTGAAAGAGAAAATCATTCAAACGTATTGACAGAAATAGCACACATCATTTCGCCCCTCGTGATTCCCCACTTCGTATCGGCAAAATTCAAGTTCTCTAAAATCTCACTAAATTGACTTACTGTTTTGTTAATTAATGACTTAGGATTCATGCAAACTGCTGGGGCATTGTTTGTAATGAAAAAATAGGAAGTAACTAGTTTCAATGTAAAATAACAACATACCGTATCTAAATTGCCATGCAAAATATCTAATACACGCGGTTACTTCAACAGATTTGCACTCAAAGTACCTCAAATGGTACTTTAAGGTGCATTGTCAATTAATCAGTCAATATCATCAGGTGCAGTTGTAGCTGTAGAGACCCTGCACATAATTTCTGGGTACATAGTGTTTAGGATTTTCAGGATCATAAAATATATCCACCACACAGGAGGGACTTCTCATACTTCCCTAATTCAGGCTCTGGCAGCCCCCATGCCCAAGTGGGTTAGTTCTCCATATTAACAAATATAAGAACATAGAATGCATCCCCACCATTATTACCACCTAAACAGATCAGAGTAGCACACTCCATTTCGGGATCTTGCATAATATATTTATGTTTTCATGTACTTATATAATTCTCATTGACCAGTACTGGACCATAGGGGGTTGGTTTCAGTCATGTCTTGAGCTGAATAAAGTAGGCACTAAGAGAATAAAAAATAACCCAGGAACATATTCTAAAGGGATATTCAAAAGTAGAAAATAGTGGGGGTTTCAAACTGCCTCTGTGGTTGAATCACTTCTCGCTTCACGATCAATTGTTGCTTAATTCACAAGTCCCTTTTCTCCCTGTGTGCAAAAAACAGCATACAATACTTTAAAACATAAACGCACAGTTCCTCTAAATACATAGACTTTAAGGCAACATAGGTAGGCTTTCAGATTATGACTCTTATTACAACTTTGGCGGTCTTTTACAAAGACCGCTAAAGCCGTGGGCGCCAGAAGACCACAAGTGCTGGCGGTCTTCCGACCACCATATTACGAGTACTGAAGGATTTCCACCACAACGGTGCAGAGGTGGTTCCACAGCTGTTATCGCCATGCCAGAAGGATTCCGCCCACCGTATTACGAGCAGTAATACAGCATGGTGGTGTCCTAATGGTGCGGCTCTGCCGGCGGTGGAAGCTCCGGGTCCCTTCCCTGGCGGATGACCTTCTTGTCAGACAAGGTAAGTCGATCGTCCAACAGGGAAGGGTGGTGGGAGGGTGGGGGGTGTTGTGTGTGCATATTTGAGTGGGTGTATGTCTGCCTGTGTGGATGTAAGTGTGCATGCATGTGTGAATGTAAGTGTGCATAAAGATGTGTATGTGTGTGTACATGCATGTATGATTGTTGAAGTGAGTTTGGGTTGGTATGTTTTGTGTGAATGCGTGTTGGTGAATGAGTGTATGTATGCATGTTAGTGAATGCGCGTATATATGAGTGTTGGCGAATGAGTATGTATGCGTGTTGGTAAATGCGTGTATGCATGCGTGTTGGTGAATGCGTGTGTGCAGGGTGCGTGTGCCTGTGTGTGTGCATGTATGCCGGGAGGGTGGAGTGAGGGGAGGGGGTACTGTCATGGAAGGGTGGGTGGGGCCAGGGTGCTGTCATGGAAGAGGAGGTCAATGAATTGAAAGGGAGATTTGGGGGAGTCTTAGGAAAGGAATTTCCTGTCGCCGGAAGCCTTTCCTCAAGGGTTTTCGTGGAAGTGCTACCGCCGCGGAAACCCTGGCAGAAAGGTGATTCATAACACCGCTGGCGGTATTCAGTGGACAGCCAGCCCGGAGGTAAGGTCCTCTGGCCCAGCTGTCCTACTGCCCTGGCAGTACCAGCGGAGATGTGGCAGTTTGGTAGAGGCCAAACCGCCACACTCGTAATGTGGCGGTCTTTACTGCCAGCCCATTGGCGTTGAGACCACCACCACGACCCTGGCGGCCTGAAGACCGCCAGGGTCGTAATGAAGGCCTAAGTAATTTCACCTAGATGTAGACTAAGCTGTTTTTCAACGGTACTGGAAATTTCATTTTAAGATCTGTTATATATCAGGATTCCTGTTGTCTCAATAGAAGCACTCTATCCCCACCTGTTTGACCTGGTATCCGTGGCGTGGTTTCGCCTGTCTTTTTGCTTCTACTTCCTGTATTTCTGACTATGTGCTGGATTTCGTTTTTTGCTGGTTGTTGGTACCCTGGTCACCTTACTACTGCTGAGCAGTGCTAAAGTGCAAGTGCTCCCTGAGTAAATTGTGATGAAGTTGGTTATCCTGGATTGGCATATTTGATTTACTAGCAAGTCCATAATATACACCATGTGTGCCCAGGGCATATAAATCAAATGCTACGAGTGGGCCTGCAGCACTGATTGTGTCACTCACATGAGTAGCCCTGTATATATGTCTCAGACCTGCCATTGCAGTGTCTGTGTGTGTGTGCAGTTTTCAACTGTCATGTCAACCTGACAAGTGTACCCAGTTACCAGGCGCAAACCTTCCCTTTTATTACATGTAAGGCACCTCTAAGGTTAGCCTTAGGTAGACTTGGCAGGGAACAGTGTATTTAAAAGTAGGACATGTACATGTCCTGATAGTGAAATACTGCCAAATTTGTTTTTCACTATTTCAAGGCCTATCTCTCCCATACGTTAGTATGGGTATTGCCTCCAAATACAGTTTAATTGTAATTTCCCATTAGGGGCAGATAGAGATTTGGAGTTTGGGGTCCCTGAACTCCCAATTTAAAAATACATCTGTTGCCTTTTTGAAAATTCCACCTTTAGAATGTGAGCATTTTCTTGCTTAACCATACTGTGCCTCTGCTTCCCTGCTGAATCCACATCTCGGTCAGACTGACAGTTGGGCTGTTTGAGAATTCACTCTAGACAGTGACACAAAAGGAGCTGAGGTGTGTCCTGCATATCCTGATGAGTCTTCCTGGGCTAGACTGTGTGGGAGAAACTGACATCTACAATTGAAAGGGCTTTGCCTGATCCACGCAATACAGTCTCCAACCCCCTAGGGTGTGGCTGAGGCACGGCAAGGAAGAGGCAGGGTCTTGTGCACTACAGAGACTTTCCTTTCAAATTTCCCTACTTCAAAGGAAGAAATGAATATAAGTAGTGGACCCAAAACCCCAGACTTTTAGAGCACGTCTGGATCAAGAGGAACCTCTGCCAAGGAGAACAGCTGAAGAGCTGTGAGGAAGAGTACTGCCCCTTTGCTGTGTGTGGGCCAAGCCTGGACTTTATTGTGTATCCTGCTCGTGAAGTTTCTATAAGGACTTGGATTGAGCTTGCCTCCTGTCAAGAAGTTTCAGGGACATCAAAGTCTTCACCTGACAGCACCTGGGCTCTCTTGCTGAGACCCCTGACTTGCCAAGTGGTGCCACATCCAGTCCTTCGGCCCTTGGAAGGAGAAGCTGGTAGAACCTGAGTGGAAATCTACGCAGAGCTGCAGAAAAATCAATGCAGCACCTACCTCGCAGCTGTAAAATCGATGCAGCACTTGCCTCACAGCTTCAGAAATGGATGCATTGCCAGCTCAGCGCGGCTTCATCGTTATTGTGCATCAGGATTTTCTACCCATTGTCCCTGGGTGCCAAAACGTCAACATCACTGCACGGACTCGAGGCTGCCTGTCTAGAAATCAATGCACCTCTTCCCAGTGGGAAAATAATTAACGCACGGCCTCACTTGTGTGTAAGGAATCATGCATTGCTTGCTTTTCTGACGCACCCTCACCCCTGTGGCTTTATTCTTGATGCAAACCTGGTACTTCATCCTAAAACAATGCATCCATTGAGCATTATGGATTAAGACTCTTTTTTTTAACTTTAAAACAGGAGATCTTTACTTGTGTATGTTGGATTTTTGTTGTTTTGGTCTTGCTTGATTTAGATAAATAATGGTTATTTTTCTAAACTTTTGTTTAGTCATTTTGTGCTGTTTTCACTGTGTTACTGTATGTGTTTGTGCAAATACTTTACACATTGCCTCTGAGATTAGCCTCAGCCCAGGGCGTGAGCAGAGGTTATCTTAGGTGTGTGATTCCCTTATGCTGACTAGAGAGAGGGACCCTAATTGGACAGGGTGTAAACTGACTGTCAACAAGAGATCCCATTTCTAACATTGGTGATCAGCAGTGAAGATAGGACTTGGATTTGTACTTGACATACAGTGATTGGAGTACACTACTGTTTTATTGCAGACCATTACACAACAACATACTGTTTTTCTCTTTGATTTTTTTGCTTCTCTTTTTTTTCCTATTTGGGATTTCTCTGCCTCTTGAAACTTTGCCCCTTTGGTGAACCTTATTCACAAGCATGTCTAAGTCTGGGGAGCCTTCAGCAGTTGGTACAAATGTCATGTTTTTGCTGGAGAAGTTGGATACCGATTGTGTGTCTCAGCTCAAGCAGATTTGAAAGGAATTCAAGTGTCCAATCAAAAGCTTCACCAGAAAGGAGGAGCTGCAAAAGGTGTTGATGGCCTGGCTAGCAGCAAATGAGGGTGAGGAGCACACAACGGAAGAGAATGTTGCTGTGGGTGAGGAGGTGGAGAGCATACATGAAGTGTTGATGGATAACCAGGACCTGTCTGGAGGGAGGGCCTCCAGGGCAGGCAGCAGTGTTTATTCTGATGGTCTGACCACAGAGGAACTGAGGGTCAGACAGGCAGAGAAAATGAATCATTTGGAGCTTGAGAAGCTCAAGCTGGAATTGGCCAAGATGGAGAGAGAAGCAGAAGCTAAGAAAATGGCAATGGCCATGGAGGAGAGAAAAATGTTGTTAGCTCATGAGCTGAGCTTGAGTGTCCTGGATCAAAGGAGCAATTCCAGCACAGATAGTGGCAGCAATACCACAGTGCAATCTGAAAGGAGGGTGCACATTCTCAGAGACCTAGTGAAGGATTATAAGAGGGACTATGACATATACTTGTGGTTCAAGAGGTATGAGTCAGCTCTCCACATGAACATGGTCCATGAGGTACACTGGGGGAAGGTCTGTGGAAGCACTTTTGAGGTAGAGGGTAGGGAATCCTCAGGGGCTCACCTACTCTACCATGAAGGACACCCAACTCAGTCTGTATAGTCTCACTCCAGAGCAGTATAAGGAAAAGTTTAGGTCTTACAAGAAGGGGATTCTCAAACTTGGTTGGAATGTGCTGATTAGTTTTACAGAGTACTGGATGGGTGGGTGAAGGGCAGCAAATTAACAACTTATGAGGGGCTGTACAATTTGATTGCATGGGAGCACTTGTATAGTCATTGTTTTCCAGAGCTGCGCCAGCACCTGACTGACGGCAAGATGACTGACTCCAGGAAGCTTACCCAGGAGGAGGACCATTGGGAATGTACCATGGTCCAAAAGAGGTAAGGGGGAAACTCCATCAAGGTTGCCCAGATTCCCCATCAGAAGAAGTGGGGGCGTAAGGCTAAACAGGGGAAGTTTTTTTAAATGGCCCCAAACTAGTTCCTAGGGTAAGGATTCCCCTCCCCCAAGTGAGAAGAGGCCTAGGATCTCTACAGGGAAGCCAGGTGATCAGGAGGGTTACATGAGAGGGGGACTACAAGAGTCCCAAGTGGACATTGGCACCGACTGGTGCACAGTCACAGGGGTTGGTCAGTGTAGCGCTAGGGGAGGAGTAGGTTCCAGGTGAAGTGTGGGAGCCAGCTGAGATGACCCTTGTCTCACTAGGGGACAGTGAGAAGGTCCAGAGGACCCTTGTGCCTGAAAATACTAGGAAGTACAGGCAGTGGGTGACCATCAATGGACAGAGGATGGAGGCTCTGAGAGATGCAGGAACCAATGTGATTACTATCTGAAGAACAAGTGGTCCCCAATGTGTTTCACCAAGTAGGTACTGTGGGCACCTTTAAGTGCCAGTACAGGGTGGTGCAGGTTCCCTTTGAAGAAGGGGTCTCAGGTTCCTTGAGGGTAGCTGTGAGTCCAACAATGCCTATTGATTGTCTGCTGGGCTGTTGATTTTATTGTGAACCTGGTGTCTTTAGCTGGTTCAGGAACCCCTAAAGTGGATATTTACAGACACGAGGAGGGCATTGGAAGGGCTTGTAATTTTCATAGGTGATTCAGCAACAAGTTATATTTATGAATTTTGATTTGTCGGAGAACGATCTTCAATGCAATTACGTATACAAAATTTCTTGTGATTATTTTGCTAGAAGTGTAAATATCTTCCCCTCGGTGTGAGATGGAACGCAGGTCACTCTTGGAGATGATAGGTCTGCATGAGTGGGCATGCATGACCACTCATCTATGGCAGCCAGTAAGGGTGATCAGGAGGACCTGGAGCCTGAACGACTGGCTCAGATGCCTCCCAGGAAAAGGAGGGGCAAGAGGCATGGGAAACCCACCCCAGAAGTTCCCACAGTGTGGGAGGATGCTGAACCTGAGGGGGATGCCCCAGAACATACAGGGGAGAAACTGGCCTAGCTGGGGGATGTTCCTGAGCTGACCCATTGGCAGCAAGAAGGGGATCCCACCAGGAAGGAGTTCTGTGAGGCACTGAGAACATACCCTTCCCTTCAGGGTCTGTGATGGCAGGATGCAGACCAGGCAGATGGGAAGGAGTCTGGATCACATTGGATTTACTGGGAGGATGATCTGTATAGTGAGCCTAAGGTTGCTGAGCCTGGGGCAGCACGGTTGCTGCTGGTGCCCAAAAGCTTCAGAACCGTCTTGCTGGGTCTGGCTCATGATGTGCCCTTGGCAGGACATTTGGGGCAGGACAACACTTTTGAGAGGATTGTCACCCACTTTTACTGACCCCAAATGTGCAGGCATTCGGATGCACATTGTAGGTCTTGCCAAACTTGCCAGGCAAGTGGCAATAATGGGGGGAAAGGCAAGGCTCCCCTCCAACCATTCCCAGTAGTGAGCACCCCTTTTGAGTGGGTGGGAATTGACCTTGTGGGGCCTCTGGACCACAGGACAGCCATGGGCAACAGGTTCATCCTGGTCTTGGTGGACCATGCCCCAGAGGTCAGTGACGGCCCCCATGGTGGGCAGGGCTTTGATGGGTTTTTACCTGCATGGGGTTCCTCAAGGAGGTGGTGTCCGACCAAGGTACCAACTTCATATCAACATATTTGAAGCCTTTGTGGAAGGAGTGTGGAGTAACCTACAAGTTTACCCTTCCTTACCACCCCAAGAAAATGGGTTGGTTGAAAGGTTCAACCTCACCCTGAAAGGCATGATTATGGGTCTGTCAGAGCCCATGAGGCGTAAGTGGGATGTCCTCTTGCCATGCCTTCTCTTTGCATACAGGGAGGTACTGCAGGAGGGACTTGGTTTTAGCTCATTTGAGCTGCTGGATGTGCACCCTGTGAGAGGACCGCTGAGTCTGGTGAAGGAAGGCTGGGAGAAAGCCCCCAGTAGGTCCCCCAGGACATATTTAGCCATGTAATGGCATTCAGACACCAGAATGCACACTTTAGGAAGCTCATCCAGGAGAACCTGGAAGCAAACCAGGAGGACATGAAACAAGGGTTTGACCAGAATGCCACTCTGGTTGAGTTTCAGGCTGGCCAGAAAATGTGGGTCATGGCCCCAGTGGAGCCTCATGCTCTCCAGGACAAGTGGACCGGGACTTTTGAGGTGGTGGAGAGCAAGAGGGATGTTATCTACTTGGTGAAATTGCGTGGGTCTTACATGTGAACTGCATCAAACCATATTTTGGGAGGTCTGAACTGACTATACTCTTGGCAAAAGATGTTGGAATGGAGAAGGAGTGTGAACCTCTTCCTGAGCTCCTGTCTGCCCAAGAGAAAGATGGGTCAGTGGAGGGTGTGAACCTCACCCCAACACTGACCCTGGAACAGCAGAGGGACTGTTGCTAGTTGCAGGGGCAGTTTGCCTCTCTGTTTTCCTTGAACCCAAGAGTCACTCATTTCTGTACCCATAGTGTAAACACTGGGGACAGTCTACCTGTGAAACATAAAATCGATAGGGTGACTGACAAGGTCAGAGCCAGCATCAAGGATGAGATTTCCAAGATGCTAGCCTTAGGGGTGATAGAGTTCTCCAGCAATCCTTGGGCCAGTCCAGTGGTCTTGGTCCCAAAGGCTGCTGCCCAGGTGCCAATCATGAACTTACGTTCTGCATGGACTACCATTAACTCAAGGGCATCACTAAACTTGATGCACACCCCATCCCCAGAGCTGATGAGCTCATAGATCATCTAGGAGCTGCCAAGTTCCTCAGTACGTTTGACTTAACATCTGGGTACTGGCAGATCGCCTTGACAGATGAGTCCAAAGAAAGGTCAGCAGTTTCAACACCAGAGGGGCACTACTAGCTCTGGGTTATGCCCTTTGGGTTACAGAATGCCCCTGCCACCTTTCAGAGGTTGGTAAACAAGGTTTTAGTTGGGCTAGAGTATTTCAGTGCCACCTACCTATATGACATTGCAGTGTTCAGCTCCAGGTGGGAGGATCACCTGCTTCACCTCTGCGAAGTGTTGAAGGACCCCGCAGAAGACAGGCCTTAATATTAAGGCCAGTAGGTTCCAAATAGGGCAGGGATCTGTGGTTTACCTGGGACACCAGGTGGGGAATGGCCAGGTGGCACTTCTACAGCCCCAAATTGATACAATTCTGGCTTGTGAACACATCAGACCCTGACAGAGATGAGAGCCTTCTTATGCCTCACCGACAAATACAGGATATTTGTCAAGGGGTATTGCACTATTGTTGCCACCTTGACAGAGCTGACTTCCTGGAAGAAGCCCAAGAAAGAAATCTGGAGTGAGGAATTAGATGCCCTGAAGGCATCCTTTTGTACAGCACCCATGCTGAAAGCACCCGGCTTCTCCATGGAATTTATTGTGCAGACTGACACTTCATAGCATGGTGTGGGGGCAGTTCTAGCACAGCTAAACAAAGAGGGCCTAGACCAGTCTGTAGCCTCCATTAGTAGGAAGTTACTTCTTAGGGAACAGAGGTGGAGCACAATTGAGAGAGAAGCTTTCGCTGTGGTCTGGTACTAAAGAAGCTAAGACCCTGCTTGTTTGGGGCTCAGTTCCGGGTTCACACAGACCACAGGCCCTTAAGATGCTTAATGCAGATGAGGGTTAAAACCCCAAACTGTTGAGATGGTCCATCTCCCTACAGTGAATGGACTTTACGTTGGAACACCACCCTGGTACAGAACACACCAATGCTGATGGTCTGTCCAGATACTTCCGCCTTAGGGATGAGAACTCCCATGAGGTTGGGTAGTTCTCACACCTTTCAGCTGTGGAGGACACGTGTTAGACCTGACATCCTTGGCGTGGTTTTCCCTGTCTTTTTGCCTCTGCTTCTTATATTTTTCATTGTGTGCTGGATTTCGTTTTTGCTGGTTTTTGGCACTCTGGCCACTTTATCACTGCTGAACTGTGCCAAATGCAAGTGCTCTCTGTGTAAATTGTGGTTATGATTAGTCATCCAGTACTGGTATATTTGATTTATTAGTAATTCCCTAGTATAGTGCACAGGGCCTATAAATCAAATGCTACTAGTTGGCCTGCAGCACTGATTGTGCCACCCACATGAGTAGCACTGTAAACATGTCTCGGATCTGCCATTGCAGTGTCTGTGTGTGCAGTTTTAAACTCCCTTTCGACCTGGCAGGTGCGCCCACTTGCCAAGCCCAAACCTTTCCTTTTAGTACATGTGAGGCACCCCTAAGGTAGGTCCTAAGTAGCCCCATGGGCAGGGTGTAGTGTATTTAGAAGGTAGGATGCGAACTGGTGTGTTTTACAGATCTTGATAGTGAAATACTGCCAAATTCAGTTTTCACCATCGCAAGGCCTATCTCGCCCTTAGGGTAACATAGGTATTGCTTTAGATACCTTGTAAGGGTAATTTCCCAATGGGAGCAGTTACCGATATGGAGTTTGGAGTCCCTGAATTCACAATATAAAAATGCATCTGTTGGTAAAGTTGGTTTTGAGATTGTTTGAAAATGCCACATTTAGAAAGTGAACATTTTGTTGCTTAGCAATTCTGTACCTCTGCTTGGCTGCTGAATCCTCGTCTGTGTCAGACTGACAGTTGGGCTCTTTGTGAATTCACTCTAGCCAGTGACACAAAGGGAGTTGAGATGTGTCCTGCATATCCCAATACGTCTTCCTGGGCTAGTGGGGGAGGGAGGAGCTGACAACTGCACTTGAAAGGGCTTCGCCTGACCCCTCACAATGCAGTCTCCAACCCCCTAGAGGGGGGCTGGGGCAGGCCAAGGAAGAGGCAGGGTCATGAGCACTACAAAGACTTTCCTTTCAAGTTTCCTTACTTCAAAGGCAGAAATGAGTATAAGTAGTGGACCCAAAACCTCAGACTTTAAGAACACTTCTGGATCACAAGGAACCTCTGCCAAGGAGAGCTGAAGAACTCTGAGAAGGAGTACTGCCCCTTTGTTGTGTGCACTTTGATGGGTTGGCCTTCGGTTGCTGCTTCTGCCTTAGAGATGACAAAGACTGGACTTTATTGTGTATCATGCTTTTGAAGTTTTTCCAAGGATGTGGACTGAGCTTGCCTCCAGTTAAGAAGTCTCCGGGGCATCAAAGACTTCACCTGGCAGCTCCAGGGCTCTCTTGCTGAGACTCCTGACTTGCCAAGTGGAGCCACATCCAGTTCCTGGGCTCTTAGAATGAAAAGCTAGTAGAACCTGAGTGGCAGAAAAATCGATGCAGCACCTGCCTTGCAGCTGTAAAAAGTGATGCAGCACCTGCCTCACGGCTGCAGAAATCAACGCATCTCCAGCTCAATGTGGCTTTATCGTTACCATGTATCTAGGTTTTCCACACATCTGCCAAAACTTCAACATCACCACACAGACTTGAGGCTGCCAGTCTGGAAATTGACGCATCTCTTCTCTGCGAAGAAAGTATCAACGCATCGCTTACCCGGCAGGTAAATATCTGACACACAGCCTCACTTGCGAGTAAGGAATCAACGCATCGCTTGCTTTTTGGGCACACCCTTGCCCCTGTGTTTTTTTTTTTAATGCATATGATATACTTTATTCTAAAACAGCACATCTATTGATTCTTATGGATTACGACTCTTTTTAAACTTTTCAACTTGGTAGCTTTACTTGTGTATGTGGATTTTTGTCGTTTTGATCTTGTTTGATTTAGATAAATATTGATAATTTTTCTCAACTGCTGTGGAATCCTTTTGTGGTGTTTTCACTGTGTAATTATATGTTTGTGTTTGTGCAAATACTATACACATTGCCTCTGAGCCTGACTGCTTGTGCCAAGCTACAAAGAGGGTGAGCAGGGGTAATCTTAGGTGTGTGACTCCCTTACCCTGATTATAGGGAGGGTCCCTACTTGGACAGGGTGTAAACTGATTGCCAACTGCAGACCCCATTTCTAATACCACCTATTTTGTCATACTCTACTTTCTCTTTTGCCAACAGTTGTAGGAGGTCTCTGTTGCCATAGCAGTTTTTAAAAAAAATGCCTGGCCACTGGGTAATGCTTATCGATCTTGTCAATACCTCTCATATGTTCCAGTACCCATTCTCTCACATGGTGGTTTGTACTTCCTACATATCTTTTGTTACGGGGGCACATCAAAAATATAGATGACATGATCCATACTGCAAGTGATGAATTGCTATGTGGTCTTTTTGTTTGTGCCAAATATTCATTGATCCATAATGTAAGTGATGAATTGCTATACAGTGTTTTTGTCTGTGACAAATATTCAGTCAAGTTCTTGCTATTTTTGCCAGCTTTACATTCGCCACAGATAAACAACTCTTCATCTTCAATAGCATAGCGTGTGCTTAAGAGAGCTGCTTTTCTTATATGTAATTTTTTATTGTTTTCTGACATTGTTACCTATCACTCTGTAACATTTCAAGATCCACCTATATTTTTTAACAATTTTTGCAATCTTCTTTGTCCTGCTATTGTATGAGATTATCAGACGTATGTCATTTCAACCCTCTCCCTTTTATTCAAGCCTCTCCCTCTCTTTGTCTGTATCTCTCTCACACAGGATCTCCGCTTTTGATTTCTCACTTACTTTTTTTATGGTCCTTTCTAATACCCATTGTGGGTATCAAGGTTCAAGAAACCTTTCTATCATGATTGTTGTTTTTGTTGAAAAATTTCACTCTTAGTGCAATTACCTTCGGCCCCCAGTAATTCCCCATGTGGGATACTCCACTTGAGTGGATCAAGTAGGCTACTCTATTGTCCGCTGTGGGTTTATGATGTAATTTATTTAGTTGCTTAAAACATATGTTCAATTATATTGCTTTTATGAATACATTCATACATGAGAACACTGTAAAGTTTCCATTATTGGAAAATAAGGGGGACAAGTCATAAATATTTTCCCTGTCTAAGTTTATCTTGGTTGCACAAGAAGAATATGCAGGTGTAATTCCATCTGTGGGCCATCACCCGATTTTACTACCACTGTAAATCTTCGATTTTGCACAAATATCCATGCATGTCTTTGGGAATTTTTTAATTAACCTCCAGGAATTCAGAAATCTACACAAACCTTAAGAGCAGATCTTTGACATGTAGATGCCTCACTTTCAACCTTCTCTCTGTGAGTCAGGTAAAGGAGGTTCAGCAATTCAGACATTGTAAAGATCCAAGTACCAGTTATTAAAAGGTCATGCTACACAAGAAAAATGCACTTTGGGTAAATGTCAAGACACATGTACGAAATAAACTTATATCACTGGCAATATTTCATTTTCCACCAATGGGTCTTCTGGTTTTGATTTGTCTCAACAATTATAGGAAAAGTAAAAAATAAATGAAACCAGGAATGTATTTATTGTGTTTTCTGTGTGGATATAGTGTAAACAAAACTACCGCTTTGGCATCCTTTCCATCAATCTTAGGAACAACATCATCAGGGCAAATGTACCCCCTACAATACATTATAAGGATATCGTAATCCAGTAAGGAATTACATGACTGAATACTAAGTTCCTATATGAGATTCCTGATCTCCAAAGAGACGAGATATCCTTATAATATCTGGAGACGGTGATGTATTCCTCATAATAAATGGCTATAACAGCATCCTTCTCCAACATCATCTGTTAAGTCCTTCTTTCTTGCCTGTTATCTTGAAATAAATGTGGAATATGTACTGAAAAAAATAACACTCAAATAGGAAACTTCTCACTGGTTGAAATAAACTCTAAGTTGTTTAATGTAAGTAAACTAAAAAAATGTTACTGGCTAGAATATGCATAGACCTGAGGATAAATTCCTGTTTTCTTGTCATGAACCACAGACTACAATAAATGAACATACTGCTACAAATGTCTCCTCATCAGTTAAGTTCTGTGCAAGTATAAGGAAAGAAGATATAAAGAGAGAGCTGAACAGCTGTTTAACCCTTTGTGTGTTAAAAAAGGAGCTATCATTCTTCTTAGTTACATGCTTTTCCATATCTCTGAAGGCTCTGGAAGTAGACGCTGTGATGTACAACTGTAACATAATGTCTTACTGCTGTAGTGTTTTATATAACCTTCTTATTAGACATGAGAAGTTATGTCACAACTAGGCCAAGAAAACAAATTAGAGATTACTTTTATAAACTTAATCTAGACTTCCATGTGCATGCACCTGTACATTCCAACCTTGCACAACAACCCTTTTGCTAAGTTGAAACCTTCAGTTTATTTATAACTTATATGTCAACCCTAAAATATGCCCTAAATAGCCCATAGGGCAGGGGGCATTGTTTCAACAAGTAAGCCATGTGTTTTGAAGTCTTTCATGTCCTGGTAGTGAAAAACTCCCAAATTCGTTTTTCACTACTTTAGGGCCTTTCTCTCTGACTGGATAACATCAGGTTACCATATTACATTTAACTAGTGATAACTTATGATTGGGAGCAGGTAGAAATGCCATGGCAATACTAAAATGAATTACAATTGAAAACCCTCTTGAATGGCAAAGTTACATTCTAAGTCACAATTATGAACATGACACTTTTAGAATGTTGTCATTTTTTTGTCTTAACCGATTGGTGCCTGCAACCTGTATCCTGGGTCACATGACTGGGTGTAGATCGTAGTTGGCCTTTGTGTATTCCTTCCAGACAGTGAAGCGAAGGGGACTAGATGTTTGTAGGACAGGTCATCCTGCCAGGATGGGAGGGGCAAAGATGTTCCCTGCCCCAATTACATTTCAAATGGGTTTCCTCCAGCACTCTCACAAAGAACTTGACACCAGCCTATTGTCATCCCAGACCCCTTGGAGCCTGGGCAGGAGAAGGAAGAAACATCCACATCAGAACCAACGATGGATGGCATGAAGCCTTGCAAAGCAACGCCATGTAGGCCTCACACCAAGGAAAAACGGATAACTCTCAGCTGGCCAAACTCCATCACAGTCGGCCTGAACTTGTGACTTTGTCCTAGTCCAGCATAGCCAGATACCCCTGGGTAGTGCTTTGCACCTTTTGCCACTACTTTTTCTACATCTTTAAAATGGAATATCTCCTCTAGTTCTACTGATTGGATCTTTGTCAGTTTGGTCTCAAAATATTTCATAAAACATAATCTATTCCTTTATTAGTTTGTAATTTTTCACTTTTCACTTTATTGCTGTTTGCGTTCTGCATAAATACTTAACACATTGCGTCTGTAGTTTATCCTATTTAGTTTTAATGGGAATCTGGAGTTTAGCTTAGCCTTCTGGCTTGCAGGCCTGTGCCGCGTCACCCAGTGACTTTTAACCTACTTAGCTTGCTCTGCCTATTTATTTAATTATGTCTTTCAAAATGGCTGCTATGTTTATAGCTAGTAAAAAGTTTTTATTTTATGTTATCAGTACCACTCTGTGAAGGCGTCACTATCAGTGTCAAAGTTAAGTGAGATGCGTAGGTATTTACGTCATTTCCCTTTCCCACTTACGTGTGACAGGAACATAATGTACTTTTGGAGGGAATTGTTTATATAATTGCCGCCCAAAGCATGCCTTCTTATTTATTGTTTGGAAACATACCTGCGTCAGGGGTCCTAAAAGATCTGTATAAATCATACTATTGAAGCCATCTTTGCTGCATGTTGCCTTGCTGTGTGCCCAGACTTCGTGTCACCACGAAGTTTAATCTGAATACCTCATTCCAAGATAACAAGGGTTGGGGGGTGCTTCTCATGGACACAGAACTGGCAGATTAGGTTTATCACACCTAGCTCTCTTTAGGTTAGAGATTAGGTTCTCCAAGCTAAGGTTTTAGGGATATTTTACATTTCATGTTATTGCAAGATGGTGGGGGTCTTTGTATTCACGACTCTCATCTTTATAATTCTGCTTCTTGCATTATTCATTATCCTAATCATTGCAGCTCATGCATTTTACAGTAGATTGCAGTCTTGTTAATAAACCTACTGAAAACTTTACTGCATCTCCTTCATAGCCTGCGTGTGACTGAGACTTATTGCTCATGTAGGAAAAGGGTAATCTCATTTTAACCACGACTCCCCTGGGATGTCGCACTCTTGAGTCCTTTTGTAAAGGCTGCCAGAAATCACCTTTTACTGTTTGGGTTTTTGGTGAGGTACTGCTTGTTAGCCGGGAGGGTTGGGCTGACAGTTGCGACTGGTAGGATTGGCCTAGTCACCTACAAATAAAAGTGCTGTCATCCCTAAACCAGCAGTCTCGTCTATGAGTCCAATTACAACATGGCGGCACCAGCGATGGTGTTTTAGCACTAATTTATGGATGCCCTGAGTATCTCTGTCTCGCACTCAACAGGTACCCTAAGTACCATTATACAGAGACATCCGTGGTCTTGGGGATAACCCTTCTCAGCTGACCATGAAAACCTAACTAGGCTACAGGTTGTTTGAGCTTGAACTCTTAAAAGGACTTTTCTCCCCATATCGTGTTGCATCTCTTTATCAATTTTGCAGTATGGCTAATGCCATTGACATTTCCGTGAATGTCAGACATGCATTAACACTATATTTAATAGGGCATGGCTTAACAGATGAGGGCCTGAATGTCACATTCATTGTAGAAGCCAATGAAGCTTACCAAACAGAAACATTCTATTCCTGGTTTGACTTTCCTGAAGAGGATGGGACTATATACACGTTCCACACATACAAAATTGCAAATGTACCACAAGGGTACCAAGCATACCAGTATCTTGAAATACTGATTATTTATCAAGAACATCAGAACTGGTTTAATGGCACCCTACCACACGTAATACAACCTGTGAGATTAGGTCCCTTAGGTAATGAGGGATCAATGTGGCCAATGTTTGCCACATAAACACCACTCCCTGTGTTCAGAACATACAGGTACCTGATCTGTGTAATCTTTACCATGAGCTAGTAACATTATATAGACAACCTGTTCAGTTCGTAGTGCGAACTTTAAACACAACACCAGCACGTCCAGCACCACCACCAGCCGTTGGACACCAATTGGCCATTACTGGGTTTAACCCACAAACAGTACATTGTATCATGGACAGGGTGCCAACGGAACAAGAGAAAATCTCGTTCTGGATAACCCAGAAAACTAACCAGCTGGAAGCTGTGTTTTCACATACAGGACCACAGAAGAAACATAGAATTCTCACAATGTGTTTGCCATTCGGAATGGTTTCCTCTGTGGACGACTGCATCACATGGGGTACAGTCTTCATTGCAATATATACAACCACACATGGTACCCCGACACTTGCCAATTTATCAGAAGTGTTAAAACAAATTCAGAATGAACACATGGCAGTCTCCTCAAGAATACTCAGTAATATTAAAGGTGTAGTAGTAGCATTGGCTATCCACCAGCATCTTTGGGAGATTCCACACCTAGAACAGGAGAACCAGCTACTGAAAAGTATTTCCAATACTTATACTAGTATAGGACGCAATAGTTTGGGAGTCATGCCAAAAAAGCCTGAAATTCAAAGTATCACCCCTAAGGAAGGTACCAAACAAGCACAGAAGGGTTCTAAAAAGTGCTGGGATAAACAAGAACAAAATAAAGACGGACAAAGTCAGAGAGAGGAATCTCCACATCCGGAAGACTTCAAAAGAATATATAATCTCAGAAATAGAGAAAATATGAAAGCTTCTGACAGAAATACTGATTCACGTCCCTCGTGTTCTTTTCAGGACACACTGGATAGACGTAGCAAGAGAGTGGGCCAGACTCAGCAACGTGCGGACTATGTGAAAAAGAGGAAACACTCACAGCGGTCTTCAGACAAGAAAGAACACAAGTCCCCACAACAAAAGCCACACTTTAAAAAGAAAAAGGTATCAGCACTTTGAATTAAAAATGCCAGCAAACTGGAGAGCGCTGCTGAAGGACAAGACGTGGACAGTGACACTGCTGAACAGCGCGGCAGAAGTCACAATATGTCTCCAGAGTCTGAAAAATCATCTGGATGTGACAGCAACTGGCAACTTTATTGCAGCCGATATTGCGGACGTGCATGTTTTCCCACCCGACAGGGTTTATGATTTAAATATCCAAATTGAGGGATACATAGAGAGCACCATTAGTGTAATATTCTGGGATTGCCTTCGATGTGATATCCTGTTGGTCGAGGGAGACTGGCCTCCTGAACACATCTGCAAGCTCCCACATGGAGAAGATGTCACTTTGCCGTCTTTCTCTGGTCTTGTTCCAGAGGCGGTAAACAAGCCTACACTGTTAACTGTGCTATACTGCAACCATGTAATACCTATTAGGTCTGCACCCCAGCCTCAGCCCCAATATCCTGTTAAACAAAGCCAAAGCTCCAGCGAGGGAGATTCTCACTCAGCTCGAGTGTCAGGGTGTAATAGAGCCCTGTGCCTCTACAATGAATAACGTTGTAACGGGGCGTCCTCGGTGGATGGGGTTCACAGGTGCCCCGGGGGTACGTCCTTGGACCCTACCGGCCCCTGAGGGGACTTCCAGTGTCGAATTAGCCGACCCGGAAGTAGAATCCTGGCCTCAATATGAGGCGGCCACATCAGAATCCGCTTGGCCTTTAAATGGCCTGAAGACCACATGAGGCGGCGTGACCACGGGAACGGGGATCCCGCCAGAACCCAACACCACGACGCCAGGAAGGGGAACCCAGGAGGCAGCAACGCGGTGAAGCCGGCCACGCTCTGGGAGAGCGTGGCCTAACCAGCATCAAAGTCGGGACCTAAGTGCATTCTCATTCATCTCACAAAAATGCTTCTGTCATTTTTCCCAGCCCGTATAACATCAATATTGCATGCTATTGACCCCAAAACTTTTTCCTATGTGGATGATACCTATCTCACAGATGACAACCTAAACATTCATCTTGCCAGGGTTGAACGGGTCGTTTTAGAGTTCGCAGCCATTGGCTACAAGTTAAATTTTAGGAAAACTAAAATAGCCTTTCTCAGTGTATTGTTCCTGGGATATGAGCTATCAAATGAGGGAAAGAGCCTGGCCCGCATTTTTTAGAAAAATATGCTCAACTCCAACCACCAAACACAATAAAGAAACTGCAGTCTTTACTTGGTTTCTTCAACTTTGGCAGAACTTCCATTCCTGATTATGCACAACGCATCAAGCCACTCTATGACTTAATTCTCCCAGATTTCTCAAGCATACACTGGACAATTGAATACACTAGCATCCTTAGAGGATTGCAGCAAGACATGCTGGAAACAAAACACTTACCCACCTATGATAACAAAACAAAGCTGGCCATCAGAAAGACTGCTGGTGCCATTGGGTTCACTTATGTCACTCTTAACGAAGGCGACACAGTGCCCATAGCGTATAAATCACATTTATATTCCAATACAGAACAACGCTTTACACCCACAGAAAACAATTCTAACTGGTGTACACATGGCTATCATCAAGGAGAGGCCACTTGTTAAAAGGGAAACGCATTATTGTCGTTACCCGGGTGCCAGCCTTAGAGGGTGTCCCCAAAGCAAGCGTTCTTAATGCTAAAGCATTACATCAATGTTGGATTCAATGGGCAACCTCCCTGACTGCCACTGATGTTGATTACATATTTGACCCAACATTTCAAACTCAAGAATTTCTCAAATATGGACCGGAGTACCCCACATCTTTTAACATTATGCCACTTGACAGATACGACACTGTCATTTACCCTGATGGTTCAGCACAACCAGCTGTGGGTACAAAACATCAATACTCAGCCACTTGCACAGCCGTGAGCGGAGTGATGAAGGATGGTGTATTCCACCCTCACCATACCTACACGTAGCCCCTAGGGGGCTGCACAGCACAATTGGCTGAACTTAAAGCCCTCATCCTGGCATTGGAACATACGCACCCAATACACCATATATTGATAGTGTATGATTTGTATTACTGTGTCCAGTCTTACAAAAATTATCTCAATCATCAGCGGTTGAATGGGTTCAGAGACTCAAAGAGGAATGCCATAAAACACAGAACTCTGCGGTGGAGGGTGGCTGATCTTAAGAATAAGCTACCTGATGCTCATGTAGTCCGTACATGGGGCAACCAACGTGTAGGAGTACACGTTGAAATACCTTGGCTGATGAAGCTGCCCAATCCGTGGTAGCTACAGCTTCTGTTGCTGCACTGACTCTTTCTCAGATGAGATTGGATAATGACATTTTGGCTGTCGTGAAAGCCTCGGCTGAAGGCAAGCCTCTCCCAAAAGCATACCCTAATAAATATTCTTACCACATCTTTTGCAGCAATTCCTAGGATAAGAGATTGAGTGATCCCCAACCAGGACCAGAAATTAGATCTAATCAAAGCAGTGCATGAGGGTGTCTCCCCTGCATATGCTGGTGTTGCGACCACAATAGCACTCTTACAGAAATGGTTCTGGTGGCCAAATCTATACAAATAGACCAAGCAATATGTCCTTTGCTTCGACATTTGCCAGCAGATTATGGGCTCAAACATCAAACGCCCTCCAGAGACATCCCTCTTAATGTCCAATAAGCCACTACAATGTGTGTACCTGGACCATTGTGGTCCCTTACAACCTGATGGTGCTTCCAAATATATCTTAGTCGCTGTAGATTCTTGTTCTAAATTCCTGTGGGTATGGCAACAGTGGTCGATCTGTTACAAAAGACTTGCTGATCATTATCTGTACATATGCTGGTGCAGAATTCCATTCAGACCAGGGCCCTGCCTTTTCCTCTAAAGCATTCAGGGACACCATAAGGACGATGGGTGTTGAACTCCATTACTCCTCACCCTAACATCCTGAGGGTAATTTGGTCGTGGAGAGAAGGAACCAAGATCTAAAGCAGTCCTTAACAACTTGAGTATTAGGTTCAGGCTGCAGAGAGCTTCATCACCTATATGGGTTCCAGAAAGCACAGAGTAATCTGCCAAGATCGTCCTTGGGAGGACACACTCCTTACGAGGTCCTCTTTGGGAAAACTATGTATGTCCCAGATCTAGGTGGTCCTGGTTTGGTGGCAGCAGACACAACTTTTGACATAAATGAACGTCTCACTGTCTTACAGGAGTGTCAGCAATTTTGTGATGAGAATTCATAAGTTCTACAGGCTGGATTCCTAAAGTCAGCGATCTGTTTGTGAGAAGATTGCTGTAAAGAAGGAATTTGGCCCATCCTACAGAGCACCAGTCCCCGTCCTGGTAATACAAGGCAATAGAATTATCATCTTACCACCACTGCCAGGTTCCAAAGGCAAAAGATTTGTCTTCATTGACAACATCAAATAGCTCCATGTGGTCAGTCCTACACAGAAGACCCAGAGGTCCCTTGGGTAGTTCCTGGTTCCATCTCACTACTTAATAGGGCATACCTCTTCAAAGAAGAAACAACTATTCTGACTACGCCAGCATGTATAATGATGCTACACATGCCTCCTCGAGCAGGGGGAAGACGGAGAATGAGCTTCTGCTGATTCCTGTTACCACTTCACTGATAACAACTGTCCAAGATGTGGTTGTATTCTTCTCCAACTCAACACAAACAGACAACATCATCTACTATGAACCTCCATGCAAAGTGGATCAATCCACCAGTAATGCACTGGCTCCTGTGTCTGCAGAGACTGCTTCTGGTTATTTCATCGACCTTGATGACTTTCTTCAGCTTCATCCGCATCTGCAACTGAAACTGTTTCAAAGACACGGAAGCTGTACATACGGCTTTAAAATAACTATTTGATTCATCCTTTGAATTATCTATGGCTAATTCTAACATTGCTTGCCTTTCTGTTATTGATTAGTTTTGTGAATGTTTTTTTTTCTCTTGATAAATGGTCATTATCTTCCTGCACGCTCTTTTGTGGAGCCAGTAGGTGAAGTTTAAACTCCATATCTTTCCTCACATAAGGTCCGAAGAGACTTGTCCCTTGTGAACATTTCAGCAGTACCTGTTCCAAATGGGATTGTTTGTGATAAAGTTTCTTATTATATATACAGGTCTACTGAGGTTATTAAAATTTTATATGTCTTCAAAATTTCAATGACTGATGTAGTTACACCTGGTGTTGCTGGCTGACCTGCAAGATTACACTGTATTTGAAAGTGTTGATGTGTACACTAACGCAAAGAATTATCGGGAAATGTTCTGTTATAATAATTGGGGACATTACTACCTGAAACGAGACATAGATCAGTATTAGATTACACACAGTGGGAACACTGTTCAACTCCACCTGTGGGGAGCCCGAAGCACTATTTAGGTAAATTCACATACTTTTCTGGGCATGACATTACAAATGCAGAGTCATACTTTGTTAAACACAAAGACGTGACTCGGTCTAAATCGTCAGTCAAAAAATCAGTCACTTACTGTAATAATCTGTGCATCAGTTTAGAAAAAGGTCACCCAGTGAACATAATAAACAGTTTCAAGGCTTAACATCCCAGATTTTGGAAACGGCTCCTTAGTTAAACAAAACCCTGTAGCACAGGCGATGAGTATCCTGTTACTTCGTATTTGGGGAAGAGTCCCTGATGTGAAGGTTAAGGATCCCTAAACCATATAACGGGCAGTTCAAATGACTGAATTTACACATTACACGTATCAGGCCATGAAAAGTTGGTTTTCCTCTTTTGAGAAGTACATTGTGACAAACATGATGTAGGGAGACGTTTTGTTTTTTCCCCCCAAAGCTATTAATGGGTCTTGTGCCTCGTTATTTTCTGACTGTTTTTGATTGTTTTGGCTTTGTGTTGTCTAGATGACCGTGTTTCATTTTTCATCAGTTGTTGCACCAGTCTCCAAGCTTGTGTTTACCTAAGGAGCCGTTACAAATATCTGGGATGGTAAGCCTTGAAACAGTTTTTCTCCCCACCAAGCACTTTGTTCACCTTGTGTCACTGAATAATATATGGTGTATACAAGATAAGTATTTAGCTATATACTGTCTTAGAAATGGATTTTATTATGTTCACAGGGCGACCTTTTTCTAAACTGATGCACAGATTATTACAGTAAGAGACTGATCATTTTGACTGAAGGTTTAGACCGAATCACGTCTTTGTGTTTAACAAAGGAGAAGTTTTGAGTTTTGGTCCTGATGAAGCGTTGATGGATCCTTGATACCGTGAAGACGCGAAACATGTTGACCCACAACTAGAGGGTTTATGATATTTTCTTATCCTCTATTTGGTTGTTGTTGTGAGAGTGGATGAGCATGCCTACTCATTAAGCACTCCCTACTTGTTTTTTTTAACCTTGGCCGAAATCTTGTGCCGATAATAAATTTATATCACAGTCCTAGGTTTTTGAGCCAATTTTATATTCTCTCTCCTGCTTATATGGTGTTATATGCAGTCATAGTTTAAGATCTCTGGCAAAGAGCCCCTATTTTTTGGGGAGCCCATCAGACATTGCAGCGCTAGTCTGACGAGGAGCATCCCCTATGATGAAGCATGACATCCAACGGAATGTGTGAGGGCTCTTGCTCCTATGATTTAGTTTTCCCTGCTGTTTACACTTGGACCAGTGTACTTTATTGAGATTAATCCTTCCTCAATGTCACTGAGCAGGAACTGAATGCACAGGCTCAGGATGGTACCTATAATTCATCACTTTCTAGTCCCGGCGGGTGGTAATTGTGGCCAATGGACAGAATGGGTGTCAAGCACATTTTGTTAATTCCTCATGGAGTTTAAAGATTAGCCGGCCGGACCCTCATTTTGTCTCGAGTCAACACTCGGGTATAGTTACCACATACAGTGTGGGTAAACTGTGCCAACAATGGTGAAAGACTTACACCTAAGCAGCAGTAAAAGAACATCGTCATCTCCTTTCAGAGGAAATGGACTTGTAGGATTTCTTGATAGGTCCCAGAAAGCCCAGCTCTAGGAGATTCTTATACGCCATATACAATGAGACTGGGAAGATTTTGCAAATAGAAGTGGATGGAGGAGATGAGGAAAATTTGGAAAAGGCTTTAGCTTTTGTCGACAATGGCATCACTACTCTGTCCAACAGAATATACACTCTTAATAGCATAGTGTCATCTGGGATTGACATCATTCAGAATGAGAAGTCCTTTCTACATCATGGACAAAATCAGCTGCGGTCCATCATGCAGTTAGGTTGGATGTTGCTGCTTTTAATTTATCCAACAAACAACAGATAATGGCTAAAAGGGAAGCACGTGTCACCATGCTTCATATAGAAAAGTTAGAAAAGCTGCCTTTCATGGTTGCAGAAAGTCCATCAACAGTATGGCTCCTACATGTCATTATAAATCTGCCCATTTCCACCTTTCGTTTTACGAAATGCTTTAATCATCTTACTGTGGGAAGCTACGAGCGGCTAGGAGATAGCTATGTTAAAGAAGAGTGGGAGTTGCCTTTGGAGTACAAACGTCTGAACAGTGTGAATGCAAGAATACTGTTAGTTATTCAATGGTTTGCAAACAGGTGTCCCTTCATGGCCTTTGAAATGGGGAGGGCGCGAACTTGGCCTGTTTTCTGAAGGGTACTCTCGTCCTTTTGATTTGTCCAGAATTGCTTATACTTTTGAATGGAAGTTATGTTGTCCTAAACGAACTGAGCTGTTGCGGTATGAGACCAGGAATTGCCTATGCAATTTCAGTTTCTAAGATTGTAACTTGTTGTGGACATGTTCTATTTCCCCCCACATAAGAGATAAGAGTAGTGGAAATGTAGCCTCACATTGATACTACTAATGTAAATGATGACAAGCTGAGCAGACTAAAGGAGCTACAGTTCGAGAAACAAGTTGCGTTGACATGGGCTAGAGAGACATATGCTCTCCAGGTAGATAAAATCCCTGTTAAATACCAACTTCCCAAAGCACTTTGGAGAGCCTGTTTCAAGAATATTTAACGCTTCGAGCACTGCAGGGATTGTGCACTTTTTTAAGGCTGTTTGGTCTGTATTTCTTTCCATGTTCCAGACTGTCTTTGGAGTCATTCCATTGGCAATTCATTCACTCTTTTCAAGTGTGTTTAACGGCTTTCTGGTGACTTTGGCATTGATTGGCGGGATACTGCTGCTGCTGTTCCTGATACGCAGCTAAGCGGAGTGATGGAGCTACTACCACCAGCCCAGCTGTGCCTTGATTGCATGGTGCAGTTCATTGGTGCTCCGTTGCTGGAAGAATTGGAGCATGATTGGTCACTGTCAATCCTGCCAATCCTATGGTGCATGCAACCGGTCTTCCATTGCACCTGGTGCCTCCTTGAGTGTCTACCTTTGGTGTGCCTTTCTGTTCCGCCAGTGCCTCCTGTGGACTGAAAACTGCTAGTGTTTCCGATGAGAGTTCATTTACAGCTGTGCCCCACGAGACTGAGTCTGATTTGCGAGGTTACCTATGAGCTTCCTCTTGTTAATTATCTGGCTCCTTCAGGCACTTTGGATGGTACTCTCTTCACGGGTGATCCTGCGCTTAAGGCTGCTGCACGTCTGCTCCGTGGACCTGTCAGCCTATCCTGTCATCAATCTAACGATGTGGAGTCATTTCTGGAAGCACTTCTTTTCGATGATTTCTGAAACATTATTCAAGATCATGACTGTTAACTGATTGACCAGTGGATTTATTCTAAAGTTTCAAATGTATTATGTTATACTGCCTCATTAATAAGATTGGCTTTGGTCTGATGTGCTTGTCATGGTCGACATTTTTTATCACTTTGTATGTTTGTAGCTGTTTTAACTAGTTTTTTATATGATTTTAACTTGTTTTTAGCTCAAATTCATTTTAGTTTAGACTCATACACCTTCTCTGGCTTCATCACTGTGGCGTCATCCTTGTTCCTGCAATATAGAGGGTGTAGTGGATCCCACCTAGCTTTAATGGGAATCAGGAGTTTAACTTAGCCTTCTGGCTTGCAGGCCTGTGCCCCTGTCACCCAGTGACATTTAAACAAGTTAGCTTGGTCTGTCTTAGCCTATTTATTTAATTATTTCTTTCAAACTATCTGCTATATTCATAGTTACTGAAATGTTTTTATTTTACATTATCAATGCCATTCTGTGAAGGCGTCACTATCAGCGACAAAGTTAAGTGCGATACGTAGGTGTTCACATTATGCCCCTTTCCCAGTTACGTGTGACAGGAACATAATGTATTTTTGGAGGGAATTGTTTATATAATTGCCAACCCAAGCATGCCTCCTTATCTATTGTTTGGGAACATACCTGCGTCAGGGGTCCTACAAGATCTGTATAAATACATCTCACACAGACAAGGTTATCAGAGGGATTCTTACCAGATGCTATCGACGCCATCTATGCTGCACGTCACTTTGATGCAGACCCACCCTTCATGTCACTAGGGAGTCTGATCTAGAGACCTCATTCCAAGGTACCAAGGGATGGTGGGTGCTTCTCATGGACACTGTACTGGCAGATTAGTCTATCAGACCTAGCTCTCTTTAGGCTAGAGATTAGGTTCTCCATGCTAAGCTTTTAAGCATATTTTACATTTCATGTTATTGCAAGATGGTGGGGGTCTTTGTATTCACAACTCTCGTCTTTACAATTCTGTTTTTTTGCATTGTTCATTATCCTAATAATTGCAGCTCATGCATTTTACAGTAGATTACAGTCTTGTTAATAAACCTACTGAAAACTTTACTGCATCTGCTTCATTGCTTGTGTGCGACTGAGACTTATTGCTCAAGTCTGAGAAAAGGTTAATCTCCGTTTAACCACGACTCCTGAGATTTCGCACTCTTGAATCCATGTGTAAAGGCTGCCAGAAATCACCTTTTACTATTTGGGTTTTTGGTGAGGTACTGCTTGTGAGCTGGAAGGGTTGGGATGACATTTGCAACTTGTTGTAGGATTGGCCTACTTTCCTACAAACAAAAGTGCTGTCATTTCTAAACCAGCAGTCTCATGTAGGAGCGAGAGTCCAACTACGACACCTCAAAGTTAAGCCTGACTTATTTTTCAGCCAAGCTACTAGAGGGTTAAGCACAGGTTAATTTAGTGACTTTTGTGGTTCACCCTGGAAAGGCTTGTGGTTGTTTCCCAAGAAATGTTTTACCTCTCTCAATGAATAACCCAATCTCTCACAGAGCTAATTTCTCTCATACCAACCAAGATAAGGTCCCAGAGATTAACAAGCACCAAATCAACCCTTCAATGTAATTTGATGTTAACCCTTGAAAAAAAAGCTGTGAGGAGATAACTTAATTCTTCATAGATAGGACTAAAAAGGTATTGCTGTCAAGAACCTCATTAGGATCTCTTTCCAAACCAAGTAGCAATGCAATGTATAGAAAGTACATGAAAGCAAACTTATGAACACAACAGCTAATAGGCGACTTCATGGATCCAATCCCCTCCATGCAAATTAGTGATCAGCAATTACATTTTCTCTTGTTGGATGAAGTTGATCAACTCCTTTCTGGACCATTCCAAAGTTATAAACTGAATGAAAACAGGACAGGTAATTTGACTCTTAAAAAATCCACAGGCTGACACGGTACACTTGAACAGTTTCTACTTGATTACTAATCTCCTGTTCATGTGTCTCATTTAAATTCAAAGAATATATTGATTATCATAACCTGCTAGGCAACCTTTAGCCGAGTTTCAAAGCTGGCTTTATAGCATGCAAAAAGCCATTCTTCAGATCATGGTGAAGCCATAAGCCTCTTGTATGTGAGAGTGAGGAGATAATGCCTACCCACACTCCTCACGCTAGCTGCAATGTTTGACATGGTCAATCACAACCTTCTACTGAATAACAAACAGAAGAGTCCTACATTGGTTTTCCTCATAATCAAACAACCAGTCTCAACAAATTAAACTCAACAGGCCCTGTCAAATTTGGCTCCTGTTGTCCAAGGTGTACCCCAGGATCTATGCTATCTCCAAATCTTTTCAACCTGTACCACAATTCTAATACACCGAATCTACACCTACCAACTCTATGCTGACATTTCACAGCTATATTTAAAAGTGTCATCTCAAGAAGGCATACGCTTTCTAGATCAAACTCTAAAGGAGATACAAGCTTGGCTGTCCTTATAACACTTGAAGCCATATTTACTGAAAATGGAATTCCTCAATATCACACCCTCCCCAACCTTGTCCAAGACTGGATCGACTCACTAGGGCCCATATTTATACTTTTTTGTGTGCCACTTTTGCATCATTTTTTTGATGCAAAAGTGGTGCAAATGTACAAAATATAATTGTATTTTGTATGTTTGTGCTGCTTTTGCCTCAAAAAGTGATGCAAATGCGATGCAAAAAAAAGTATAAATATGGGCCTAAATGTTCTGAACTGCAAACTAGGGGTATGTGAAATGTACATAATTTGCTATCTGTGAAATTATGCAACATTTCTGTGTGGCGAGGACACAACCTATTTAGATATAACTGAGGCTGTGTCCGGCTCCTCCTGCCCATCCCATCAGTGACGGTCCTTAATTCACACCCAAGCTCCCATTGTGTGTGTGTCTGTCTAGGAGGAATAAGCAAAACCCACTGCCAACTACACCCAGTGATGTGACCCACAGAAAGGCTGCAGGCACCAAATGGCTTAGGCAAGAAAATACCAACTTTCTGAAAGTGGCATTTTCAGAATTACAATCTGAAATTCAACTTCATCATAAGTTAGGATTTTAAATTGTGATTCCAGAGACTTCAAACATGATGAGGTGATCTCGATCCATTTGGAAATTACACTTTTAAACTGTAATAAGGCAAATAAGGCAAATCTTTGTCCACAACTGGATTGACTCACTATGTTTAAAGGGCTACTTAAGTGGTTGGCACACTCAGTGCCGCAAGCCCACTTGTAGCATTTAATTTACAACCCCTGGGCACAGGTAATGCACTTTACTAGGGACTTATAAGTAAAATGAATGTCAATTGGAGATAAGCCAATATTACCTTGTTTAGAGGAGAGGGCACAAACACTTTAGCACTGGTTACCAGTGGTAAAGTGCATCACAGTCCTAATACCAGCAAAAAGGGGAGGAGGAAGGCCAAAGGTTTGTGTGAAAACCAACCTCATGCTAACAGGATTTGCTTGCAACTTCACCCTGACAGAATCTTTGGCAGCTGCTTGATTAGTGTTTCATCCCCTCAACCTGTAGCCCAATTTCCAACACCAGGGATAGCAAAAATAGTGTCAGCAGAGGTCACAGTGGCATGAATATGGGGACCATGAACACTCAAACTCATCAACCCAACTCTCTCCACCTAACCTTACGTCATACACATTTTCTTCAGGCTCTCTGTCTCTCTTGTGCCCTCTTTCACAGTATAAGTACTCAGTAATCTAACAAAAAGAAGAAAAAAAAAGCTGACACATTACAGTGGCCCCGTTTGCTACAGGTACAGTAGTAGCAGGCATCTTGTCCCTGGTGAAGACACTACCAGCCTGTCCAATGCAGCACAGCAGCCAAAGGGGTAGGACTAGAAGGAACAACTATGGGAGTGGGGGTCTCCTGGTCTTGCCAGACCAGAGCCACACTGAGTAGGAGGAAAATAGCTCTACATATTGCCTACATCCAAAGACTCAGTGCCCTGGCAGGTGGCCAAGTCAAAAAATGTCAGCCAGGTGCTCAGTTTGCTAGTCTTCATGTGCACCAACACCAAAGATGAAATGAGGAGTAGGGTGGACATTCACACCTCTGACATTCAGGGTAGTAAATAATAGAGCATAAGGCTTACAGCTGTTCAAACTACTTGCCACAACACTGCCCTTATCTACACATTGTCCCTTCTCCCCTCACTGCCCCTGCTCTACAACCATGTCCTTTGCCCCATTCATTTATGTACTCAGCCATTAAGACATTCAGCCACTTACACACCAACCCATGCACTCACTCACCTCATCACTCCACTTTTCCCATTTGTGTCCCTGCTCCTGCTGCACTGACTGTACTGTCTCACCACTGTGCCCCCACATACTGTCCTTTCCCCTTCATCTGTTCATGCACTGGCCCATTCTTCTAGCCAGTAGTAACTCACTCATGAATTATCTTATCTCTCACTTATCTGTTCATTCATTAAACCATGTAGTAATTCTCACACTAATGTTCTTACCAATCACATTTGACAGTAATCAATGCAGAAGCTTGTTAACTTGTGGGGGTTGGCAATCATTTCTACTCCAAAGTTTTGGCCACTCCGCGTTAGACGTGTAACGTGGCGTTCTGGCCAAATGCCACCAACCACAATGTGGTGTTTTTTTTCTCATGTGCAGCTTGCGGTGCCGGTAAGTTGGTGAGCACGAGAGAGAATTGGCATCCCCTAGCATGATTTTTGGTTGCTAGAAGGGCACCCGGTTAGAGTTCCTCTTATGTGGGGATCCTTTCTTGGAACATCAGCTGTTTTATTATAAAAACACTACTTTGACCCATGTACATTAGAAGGAGATTCCAGCCAGATGACCACAACTGTATGCTGATTACTGAGCACTTCGCTGCAGCTGCTTTTGTAAACTACAGGCCTCTTGCTCCCAGGAGAACCTGAAGGGCAGAATTAGAGCTTAACATGCTGTGCTCTAACATAGCCTTGGTAAGAACTATTTTTAACGATCTTAGTGACAATATGATAGCATTATTTTTATGTTTCACTCTCCTTGTCACAATTTTAATCGTATTGTGCTTCATGTCCTACTTATTGCAATACATGCTTTATTATTTAACATGCAATTACTTCAATAAAACCTTATTGAACTATACACTGCCTTTGATTGTCCTTGCATATGTGACACTAATGTAACTGAGAGAAACGGATGAGATCTGAGTGACCACGATTTCCCTGAGGAGTCATTTGTGTCATGTGCTAGGTTGCCCAATCATCCCCGCTCTTGGGTGGAGATGAGGCACTACTAGTTAGCCAGAACAAAACCCGGATTAGGCCGACAGGTGTCACATGGTGTGGGATTAAGTTCTGTCTCCCTAAGTACAGGTGATTCTGCCGCCCAAATCCAGTAGTCTCATTAGGGTGATAAGAACCTACGCAACACTATGATTTCATAGTCAAATAACAATTAATAACTGTTAGAAATTGGGTCACTACTTGGCAGAGGCATATGCCCCCTGTCCAAGTAGGGACCACAGTCCTAGTCAGGGTTACACCCCAACACAAAGTATCCTGTGCTCACCCTGTGGTAGCTTGGCACAGAGCAGGCAGGCTTAACTTAGAAGGCAATGTGTAAAGTATTTGTGCAATAACTCATACAATAACACAGTGAAAATACCACATAAATACACCACACAGGTTTAGAAAAATAGATCATATTTATCTGAATAAAATCAAATCAAAACGACAAACATCCAATAAGCACAAGTTGAAATATCAATTTTCAAAGGTTCCAAAGAGTCTCAGTTCTTATGAAACAGTGGTTATATCCTGGTAACATACAGAACCTGGGATGCATCAAAAATTACTATGTACAGGGGACGCAGACGAGGAGATGTGTTGAAAAATAAGGTGCTGCGTTGGATTTTCCGGTGCGGCACAGACGATGCATCATTTGTTTCCATGCTGCAAGGTGTCGATTTCCAGAACTGCAACCTTGGTTCCTTACTGCGATGTAGGGATATGCATTAAAAATCCTTGATGCGCTGTTAGAAGGAGCATGCGCTGCGGCGATCTGGTTAGCGATGCAGCCAAATTTCAGCCGCGAGGCAGGTGCTGTGTCAAGTTCTGCAGGTGTTGCATCATTATCTGACTCACAAGGATTTCCTGAAGGGGTAAAGTCTTTGTTGGCCCTAATACTTCAGGAACAGGAGGCAAGCTCAATCCAAGCCCTTGGAGAGCACTTTAGCAGAAAGGCGAGTCCTTTCAGCAGAGTCAGAAGCACCAGGCAAGAGGGCAACATGCAGAAACGGAGTCCCACAGCAAAGCAGTCTAGCTGAGTCCTTTGGGCAGCAGGTAGTCTCTCTGACAGAGTCCAGGTGTAGGTTCAAAAGTGTCTAATTTTGTGGGATCAGAGACCTGGTTTATATACCCCAAAGTGCCTTTGAAGTGGGGTAGACTTCAAAGAGTGGTTTTGAAGTGCACAAGTTTTCCTTTCAGCCCATTCTTGTCTGCCAGGATCCCTGTGGGGAGGTTATCAGTCCTTTGTGTGAGGGCAGGCCACTGGCCTTTGAAGTGCAAAGGAGAACCCCTCCACCCTTCCTGCCCAGGGAGATCCATTCAGCATGCAGATGAATGCAGATGTGACTGAGTGTCCTGTGTTTATGGTTGTCTGGGTTGAATGCACAAGGGGAGCAGTCAACCAGCAAAGACCAGACCTGGATTGGAGACAGGGCTGTAAGGCACATATAACAGTAAGTGCAGAGAAATGCCCACTTTCTAAAAGTGGCATTTCTAAAATAGTATATTATTGAACCCAACTTCATCAGTAAGCACGATTGTCTATTACCATTCTGGCAATACTAATCATGAAAGGGCTAATACTTCCAGATCAGAATCTTAATCACTTAAAAGTATATGAGGGCATTTCTAATGCTAGACTATGAGAGAAGCAGTCCTCACAGTAGTGTAAAACGAATTGGTGAGTTTTTCACTACCAGGACATGTAAAACACATACGTTCCTGCCTTTTACTTACATAGCACCCTGCTCTATGGATTACCCAGGGCCTACCCAAAGGGTGACTTTTATATGCAGAAAAAGGGGAGTTTAAGGCTTGGCAAGTAGTTTTAAATGTAATGACAAAGTGGCAGTGAAACTAAACACACAGAGGTCTTGCAATGGCAGCTCTGAGACATAGTTAAGGGGCTACTCATGTGGGTGGCACAATCAGCGCTGCAGGCTCACCAGTAGCATTTAATTTACAGGCCCTGGGCATAGGTAGTGCACTTTAGTAGGGACTTACAGGTAAATGAAATATACCAATTGGGTAGGAACCAATGTTACCATGTTTAGGGGAGAGAGCACATGCCCTTTTGCACTGGTCAGCAGTGGTACATTGCGCCGAGTCCTAAATCCAGCAAAAACATGGTCAGAAAAATGGAGGGAAGCAGGCAAAAATTTGAGGGATGACCGCCCTAATGCTGTCATGTCTAACAACAATCGATAATTTATAAACTGTAAGAGGGAACTTTCTTTAATCGTTTAGGTATTGTTGCTATTAATAGATATATTCAGAGCTGACTGAAGCAAAATATAACTAAGTTTAGCAGTAACCCATAAGTGCAACATCAAAATGTATTGCACAGAAAAAAAATATATACACGTTCCATATAAACGTTTGGTAATAAACCAGAGTTAATATACAAAAGTATTCCAACTGATGAAATAGATGTTCAAAAGCTGATTCAAGCGTGTCTTCTCATACTTTTCTCTGCAACATGCAAGTAGTAACCTTTTTACAATAACAGTCATTAAAGAAACATTTAAGGCGTTTTGGGATCGTGCTAAAATACTTCAGATTTACAAGAATTCCATATTTTCTTCTGGAGTAAAATGGCAATTTAGTGATTCCTTCATTCAAATCCCCTTGGAATTCTTGACTTTGACCTCTTAAATCGTGACCTCTATGTTGTAACAGTTAATGAAATCTCTTATCAGCATCCCTCCCTCACAGTGTGAATCACTGAAGTCTATATTGTGACAGGCTGTGGTTTGCACAGCATTTCCCCAGGACCCAGACAGTACCTCGGGAGATGGGGGTAGTTTGAACCGGTTATTGCTCCGGGTAATCACTGTTGCTGGAATAGCCCTCCCCTCAAATCAAAAGCAGTTAATTTATTTAATAAATATGACTGTATTTTTTTAAATAAATGGCACTGCAGACCTGTGCGCTAGCAAACAGCCTAACACATATTATTTATACAGAGAATTTTAATTGGAAGAGCGTGCATTAATTTCTAGATTTGAAGGCAAGTGCAGTGCTAATTAATTGTGGCCCATGAACACGGTTTTCTTTACATGATCACTGTAATACATTGAAACGAAATGCATGCATGAAATGTGAATATCCCTAAACTACTCAAAAAATACATAATTAGCGACATTCTTACACATGTGTAGAGATTTGGGGTTTTATGCGAATGGAGCTGGGCGACTCATTTCGATGGCTACGTAAGGCTGCCATGATGTTTTGACTATGTGCCTCTTGTTCGAAGTATTTTGTTTTAGAAGCATCACAGGGCTGCCTTAGTACAGGCTCGGCCTGTTTCATTGGGTGTTGGTTCAAAAGTACATTTTATTTGTATCAAGCCAGCTTCATTTGCTTTTTTGGCCCATTAGCGATCAGCTAAGCCAAGAGCAGTAATACTTCGAGCAAATTCACCTGGATTGGGGGAGTGTATTGAGAAGTACTTTGGGAATGAGAGCAATTCGAGACCCCACCAAATATATGGTGTGAGGAAAAGCTCGAAGCAAGCAAAGGTAACAATCCACATTCAATCACAGTGCTGCTAGCAATCTTCTGACTTGATTTAGAGTTGGAAGGTAATGGAAACCCTTTAGATTTACATAGGAAGTTTTCAGCGCATAGGATAAAACACTGGTGCATTTTCCCTCAAGATGGAGACCTTTCCTTAGGTGTATGATCCTCCCTCCAGATATAGGCCCTCATTACGAGTCTGGAGGTCACTTGACCACCAGACTCGCGGTTGCGATCAGGGCCACCACTGCTGTGGCGGTCTGACCACCACTTAACGACCCTGACCATCAGAGCGCCAGGGCACCGCTGTCTCCGCCAGGATCAGTGATCCCGATGGGCTGACGCTGGCAGAGGTTGGAATCAGCCGACTTCAGCGCCATCCTGCTGATTACAAGCTGGTTCTCTGCTAGGCTTTTCATGGTGGTTTCACTGCCATGAAAAGGCAGGTGGAGAACATGTGCAGGGGGCCACAAAGGGGTCCCTGCACTGCCCATGCACTTGGCACAGGGGTCCCGCTGACCAGCACCCTCGCAATGCTTATTGTGTGCATGGACAGTGAGCATTGCAAGGGTGCTGGTGCCCCCTATTGGTAGCGGCATTGCCGCCAGCTCGATTACGAGCTGGTGACAATGCTGCCACCACTTTCCCACTGGGCTGACGGGCGGAAACCTTGGTTTCCGCCCGTCAGCCCAGCTGGAAAGTCGTAATGGGCCCAGCGGGGAGGCAGCCACTGAGACTGCAACCTCCCTGTCGGAAGTTCAGGGGATGGTTCAAGCTGTCTGCTGAACTCATAATCAGGCCTTTAGTATTTCCTTCAGAAACTCTGGTGTTCCAGTTAACAGCAACCTCTAAATCAGGCTCTTAATTCTTCAGTAGACCAAAAGCAGTTAAATCGTACAATGATGAAGCCATCTATAGTCCGAAGATATTTTACTTTCTAAACCACACAGCAGTGGCAGCCATCGGCAAACAAAACTGGTGGGGTAAATATGAAACCAAACCCACTGACAGGCACTGGTTAAAAAAAACAACAAAAAACAGCATTGCCCTTAGGCTCAGAGCTAAAGCTCTCAATCGCTCTCAGTGCCTGTCAGTGAGTTAATTCAAATTAAAATAAATAAATAAATACTTACTTACCTGTTGGCCCTAGTTGGCTTCTCCAGCACAGACAGCAAGCTCCAAAAGCCTTGTCTAAGTCCCTTCCACCAACCAGGCACTGCTCTTATGTTGCTCAGGCAGGCACCATTAGAGCAGCACCAGGTTTGGCTGAAGCACCCTGGCCTGAAGCTCCTTCAGGCCCTGGAGGCCTGTGCATTCTCTCGACCCAGCTGTCTAAGACAGCATGGGTTGGGGTTTTTAAAGTGTGCACGTCCTGCTGGCCATCGCAATGCAGCCAGACAAAGTAACATGAGTACTTTAAACTGAAATGCACTGTGCCCTTTGTTTCTCCCTGCTGCCGGCCTGCCCTCTCAGGCTTGGCTGCTTGCCAGAATGAAAACAAATGGTAATACATATGTTTTGTTACCTTTTAATTTTTTCATGATTCCCTTCACTTTCAGTGGTGGGGTGAAGCTCCTTTGTCCTCATGAAAGCACCACTGCTGGCACACAGCATAGATCAGTAAAACAACCACAGATTATGATTAACAAAGGAAAAACCTGGTGCCTATTGGATCCATGGATGGGTTTGTACATCTCGCTATGAGATTGTTTCTGATGGGTATGATGGCCAAACAGAGGGGCCAGTAGGACTTTTTGAGACTTAAAAGGGGCATTAGAAGGTGATAGAGATGGTGCTACTTCTTTTTGTGTTGTGAGGATGAGGCCTTGATGCAGGAAGAGGCAGCACTGCTCAAATACATCAGTGCCCTGCACAACAATAAGGAAGGGATGGACACCTCTAAGTTGACCTTGGAGGAGGAGGTGGAAAGGAAGTTGGACAGACCATCAAGAAGGGTTCTGGCTGTGATAAAAAGAGACAATGTAGTGACAGGAGATTTACACTGCCTCCATTATTTCATGTATGACAGCAGCATTTCACCAATTTGATAGTTCTCAGTTTGCTCAATCGTAGCTCAGCTCTTCTCTGATCTGTGAGCCTTGTGAAAAAAAAAGGTTTTACATATGCTAACACAATGTAACTTCCTTTGCAAGATCCTTTGCGTTGTCTATTCTAATTCTATCTTTCCCTTGCCCTTAACTCTGCACTCATTGCTAGTGAGAGGCATTTGAACCAAAATAATAGCAGCCAAACAAGTGTAATTTCCTGTCCTGGACAACTCTTAATTGAACCCATCTGAATGCTGGCTCCAGCCAGTAGAGTGTGTATATTAAGTAAGTGTATAGAATACTGCAGCTTTGGTCGGCTCAGAGAGCAGAGCCTTTGTCTTCCTTTTTCATTCAAGAAATGTATTCTTGGGTCATACAGGTACATTGAAGAGAAAAAGTCTATACCCTTACTATTTTAAAGTTTATGTTTAAGACTAGTCGTGTTGATTCCTGGGTACTTGGGCCCACACTACTCACCCTTCTCATTGCAGAGATATGACTAGCAATCCTCTTTTCTCTGCATTAGAACATAGACGTAGGCTGAGTCCTGCTAGCACAACCTGCTACATTATCACTATTTGCAATGTCTCAAGCTAGCCTTGATGAATCCGAGAGAATTGGCCCCACCCTGCTGACCTTTCGCATATACAGAGGACGTCTTCTCCAGGTTGAGAGTGGATTATTACTGTAGATTGCCTTTGTTTCTTTTGTCTGTCTGCTCTCACTTTCCCTAAAATCTCCAAATCAAGCATTGAGACTTTGTGCATGCCTGGTAAATGTGGTCACCCAGAAGATTCCTCCTAGACTCAATGGGACGGTTTTGCATTACAGGTGTCAATGATTACTTAAATTTTATAATACTCCGTGCCCTGTTCTGACTGGTTGGATTTAGTAAAATAGATTTGAACCTACAGCTGTGTAGTGGATGCTAAGTCAAAAGGGGTGGGGGTGCAGAGAGTTGTTGGTACCATTCAGTGACATTGCTGGGTATCATTGCTTCTCCTGACATCTGAAGAATGAATATCAGAGGTATTTTCTAAGTTGAGAAGAGCATTGCATTTACTGTCCCATTTAACATGAACCTCATTCATGAACTAGCCAATAAGTGATTCAAAAGCCCCTGAGATTATCAACAAAACAAACATTAACAGTGAGCTGACATGGTTTGTTCCTATTTTGCAGCATTAATCACTTTGAAAAATGCCACTTGCATCAGTAATGCACAGCATTGTTTCTACAAATGGTTCTCTGCATTAAGATGTGGTATACTTCAATTCTGGTAATGAGGACTGAAACAATTGTGCTGTAAGACTGATTCAGATATGTTGCATCTTGCCTAGCGTGGTATCCGCTGAATAACTAGGCCACACACAGAGCTGTAAATCACAACTCTTTATTCCTCTGCGTGTACCTGTGAACTCGAACATTATAAAGCAAGCGTTCATATATTCTATTCTAGCTATTACATCACACACTGATACTGAGTCCTCGTGGAGCCATAAAGGTTCCTTTCTAAATCATGCAAGACACTACAAGAAGGAAGGATGAAACTGGATACAGCTGTAGTATGCCGTAGAATTGTGGATCCTACAATGTCCAATGAGCAATCCAACACTTAGGGCCTCATTACGAATTCGGCAGGCCGACCGTCAACCATCCAGACCTGTGGGGAGGAGACCGCAGCGGAGCTAGAGGTCTTTCCCCTTGCTCAATTACAATTTTTCCACCGGGCGTCATATTATGAGGTTTCTGACTGTCAGCCCGGTGGAAAAAGTGCAGCAGCATTGGCCTTGGCTCCCCAGGGAGCTGAGGCCAATGCCATCGCACAGAGGATGCCCCCAACACCCTCAGAATGTGCTCTGTCTGCCGTAGCAGACAGTGCACATTCCAGGGGTGCTGAGCAGGGGTGCCCCTGCACTGCCCACGTCGTCACAGTAGTGGGCAGTACATGGGCCCCCTTGTGGCCCCCATCAATGCTTTTCTGCCACCCTTTTCATGATGGGGACTCCACCATGAAAACGAAGGAAGAAAGTGGACTCCGTGATCAGCATGGCAGTGCTGAACTCAGCGCCACATGGCTCACCATGACTCCGACTGCTGGCAACCCGTCGAGATCTATGATTGTGGTGGAGGTCCCTGGGCGGCTGACTGCCCGGGTTGTAATCTGGTGGTTGGACCACCAGGAATGTGGCGGTCCAACCGTCACCATAAGTCTGGCAGTTGCAAGACCTCCAAACTCGTAATTAAGCTCTTAAACTTGATGCAATGCATGATAGGGACCCTCCACCCGCATAATGTGGCTTGTAGCCTCTGTCTCAATCTAGACTGAGTTCTCGTATCTAAACAGGGTCCCTGAGCTAGATACAGAGAGTAACACACAGGGAAGCAATACTATGAGTATAACGTAGTTTACTCTCCATTAACATAGCAAACATAGGAATGGAAATCTTAAATTCAAATATACAACATACAATATATTTCAATTTAGATATTTATTATAGCTAATTAAACATTCAGTTCGCACATAATATAATCAACATAGAATCAAGCAAAAAAATATATAATACAACCCCCTACCCTAAATGAAACATACATATATGAAAACATAAATAACATACCAGTAAATACGCAAAAATAAACAAATAACACAGAACCAAGAAAATCACAAAATAGTATACATACAAATTTACAACCGCCTCATACATGAGAGGATATTTAAACTGCACAATAAAGTTACTGCTTTGATGCTACAATTATGCGTTGTAGTTTGGATTGTATAAATTTCAACATAATAACAGCCAATTCAAGGTTATAATTTCCTGATTCAAATTCTCGTGTTACAGGCCTGATGGTAGCCAATCCTGGTCAGGGCTTCAAATTTGCCAATTTCAAACACTTCATGCCCATGAAAGAACTTAGATATCCCTTACTACAACGCATAATTGTAGCATCAAATGTTGGTATTCTGATGTATATGATTTGTGAATCTCTTTTTTCTAGATGCAAAAATGATGAATACTGTGCTAAATTACAAATGGTGCTAAATCCATATGATCATAAGGATAAATGTGGTTGTTTAAATTGTTTTACACAATGCATTTATTCTTTGTTTTCTATTTGATGTGGTCCAACCTTGCCCTTTCATAAGTATCCAAACCCCTTTGGTGCATTGACATTTAGAAAGCTGGCCTTTTTGTGTCCCAACCATTTGTGCCTTCTGCCAATGCCCTGGTTCACATGATTGTGAATGGCTCTGCGGTTGTGGTTTGTGTACTGCTCCCAGTCAGTAACATGAAGGGAGCTTAGGTGTGGACAGGGTGGGCCATCCTGGCAGGAAGACTGGGGGGGGAGTTGTACCCAGCCCCGCTTATACTTCAAAGTGCTCTGCCTCATTCTCACACAAAGGAAACTGCACCGAGCCCTGCCTTTTGTCACCCCAGACAGCCTTGAGCCTCGGCAGAGTAAGAGGAAGAACTTTTCAGAACCAGATGTAGGGATAGGACAGGAATTCCTCCCACACAGAGGCTGGCACCAGGTATAAAAATTGGACCTTCAGAGCTACTCTTTACCACACTCCTGTGCCATTACAGAAGAAGAACTGTTGTGATGCAAGATGACTGTCCTTCTGCTTGAGGGCCTGCCTTACTGTCTGAGAAAGAATACTGGGATTGATTGCCTTCATCAAAGGCAAACCATAATGACTCCAAGATCAGCTGGCTGACCTCTAAAGTGATCTACATGAATACAACAAATTTCAAAGGCCTCCCTGCAACTGCCCAGCTAACCTACTGCAACTGGATCTGCCTCAACCTGCATCTCAACCTCCCTGAGCCCTGCTCACCTCTGCTGAAATGAATCCCTGGCCACAAGAGGTGCCTCCTGGGCCCTTGGCTGAGTGTACTCAGGTGAAAGTCCTGAAGTTTGGGCTCCTTGAGATTGCAAACAGGCCCACTCACACCAAGACTCTGCCACCTCCATGACCGTGATTGTGAAGCTCCAGTGAACCCTGCTCAACCACAGCCAGTGGTGACCAGCAATGCAAAACCTCCACTTCAAGATACAGCATTGACAGCTTACGACAACCACCAACGTGTAGCAACAGCAACGACCATCTGTGATGCTCATTTGGCTCTTGGTGCTAAAGTGATGACCATTCACATTGCACAGCCTGCTTTTTGAGTTTCAGCGATGACTGCCCATGACTTTACATCTGCTCCTCGCACCTCCTCCAATGCGATCAGAACTCTTTGCGCTGGACTCGGAAGATAAATTCAATGGACTAACCTGATTCCTGTATCTGACCCATGCTCCATCATAGGCAACCTGACTTTGTGACTTTCCCCCAATCTAGTGTGACAAGATTACCTTGTTTGGTGCTTTGTGCTTTTAAGGCACTATTTTGACCCAAAACTGAAATTGCATATCTCTGGTTCTGATGACTGGATGTTTGTCATTCTGGTATCATTTTATTTATTAAATTTTAATCTTCCTTATTAAATTTTACTCCACGTTTCTAACTTCGTTTCAAATGTTTCTTGTGTTGTGTCATTTTATTACTGTTTGTGTAATGCATAAATACTTTACACATTCCTCCCATGTTAAGCCTGACTGCTTTGTGCCCAGCTACCAAATTGTTAAGCACGTATTAATTTAGTTACTTTTATGATTCACTCTGACAAGGATTGTGGTTTTTGCCTGATGGGGGCTTCCACCCGTCCCAACCAATAACCCCATTTCCTGGGATGGATGATTTGAGTTAGTAAGTGAATACAATTATTAAAATAACAAAAAGCGCATTGTACTCTGTAGCTTTGGCTATTGGCTTACATTGCCCTGCAACTTTGTGGAGGATATACAAATTGACAGGAACAGTTAAAACAAAAATTTAAAAAATTCCCAGCAAGCATGGTTATCCATGCTTGCTTTAATTTCACCCCTCGGTGAGCCAGGTCCCAGGGAGAGTATTATTTAATAATATAGGGGAGAGGATGCATGTGCCCCCTCTCCAGGGGACCACTACCCTGAAAGTAAAAATGGGGAGGGGGCCTCACGGCCTCCCTCGCAGATGGATTTCAACCCTGAGGACCTCATCTGTGGCCCCCTCACACCCTCGTCCTGTGCTGGTACTTTCCCCAAACATTCCATTAGTCATTACACCTTCCATGATATAAATCATTATCTAAATGCAACATTTCCATTGAAATTATTGATGAGAAAATTGTGCATGGCGATTGTAAACCAAGCCTCTGTGCCCATTGGCACAAAGTATGCTCATGGTCACTGCTGAGAGGAGCATGTTCGAGCAAGTGTCACCTCGGGGTTACCCCATCAAGATAATACAGCGGGGCTCGAAAAGTAACTTGTGTCTGCAGTGTGGGTATGGGGGAGGGGATGTGCTTTGTATCTTAAAGCAGAATCTGCAGCATCACCACTGAACAAACCCTTTTGGGGCCCTCCTTTCCTTTAGTGCTGTGTGCTACTTGCGAATAGGGAACTAATAATGATTATCATCTAACTTACCCTGCTGCATCCTGAATCCTGAGCTGTTTACTGTGCTCAGGTGATCTGAGACCTACTCTTTCCATTGTGCAGTTACCCCTATGACCTTCACTGTACCTTCTGGCAGCTCCACTGTGCGGGCTCTGCACAGGGAGCACCTCAGATGGTTCACCTGCTCCATGGCTCTCTCCATCAACTTTCCCCTCAGGGGCCATACAGTGCCCTAGCCCTGTAGCCCCATTGTTCAAACTCAGCACTGGTTGCATAAGCAGCAGGCAGGGGACATCAGTGTACAGCAGGGGCAGCTTCTCTTTTAGGGTTGGGGGCGTTGAACCCCTGCCTTCAAGTAGCACATGAAATTAAAATTGGCCACTATGCTTGCAGCACGCCCTCTGATGTTCCGGAACGGGTGTCTTAAAGAGTGTGGCCAATCCTGTTTATAGGCAGGTAGTGAAAATAATAGACTTGGACCTTATCATGTGTAGTGCGCATGTCAAGTTGGAAGGGTGTCTTTTTCTGTCCAGCCTGACATGTGCACTTGAAGCCTCCCGAACTCATGATGCATTAGGGAGCCAGGTGAACACAGGCACAGCCTCCCGGGTTCCCATGGAGCGTTGGATTCACCTGCCCCCTCCAATCCTGGAGATGTCATGCTGTTTACTGTCCTAAAAAGCATGAGAGTGTCACCTGGATTGGCTGTGCGGGTTGGCACTCGAGGAAGCTCAGGGGCAGGATACTTATAGAGCATGGCAAATCACTATGCAGCTTCCTTTTGTTGCTACACAGTGATTGGCTATGTGTCTTTGACTGTCTGTCAGTATGCTCTTTGCCTTCGCGCATCACGGCTGACGACACAGTGCGGAAGATATGGAGTTGAAAGTACTGCATGAAAAAGCAGACTGCTTGTTTCGTGCCCTGCGCCTGGAGACAGTTCATCTGGGTTCTGCAAAGTTTATTCAAGCAGGGCAGAGATAGGTAAATGTCCCTGTGGTTAAATAGCACTTAGTCCATCTGGTTAATCGGTTTTGTGAGGGCTTCCAATGTCTGGAGATAAGAGAACAAAGGTATAGCATCATACAAGCTGTCAAAGTGGCAGAGCTAGGCTTCACTTTATAGGCGTAGCTGAACATGTTATTTGCAGAATCCTGAAAACCTTGAGGCAGTAACTTACATTTCTGGCTGCCACTTCATAATAGGTGGACTGGGTCAGATCTGTCCTTTTCACCCCATACATTTACAAAACGTTTGGAGGCTGCAAGCCCCGGTTCATTTAATTCTTTAACGCCGGTCTGCAGTTGCAAGCAGTGGTTCTGTTAGTTATTTATATTTAATTATCTATCAACAACTTCCAGTTTTTCTAATACACCCTGCTACTGTATTTCATGGTTTCTTTGTGATGATTAACAGAGTTGTTAAACTGGCATCTATAAGCAATAATTAGAAATATACCAAAGTGTTGTTCCAGTTTTTGAAAATATGTTCAAAATTAGATATGGATTCATCAAGTAAGGCAAATGTCACTGTTATCAGGGTTTGCTAAACTGAAACGTTTGCCTATAGCTTTGGCGAGTCTTCAATTGCACGGGAACCAAATGAACATGTGGAGTAGTGATGTAAGGCACATTAGCAGCACTTGTAGCACTGCCATGCTCACTACAGCTAGGAAAACCGCTTCAAACCAAGGTAATTACATTTTGGTGCTTGGATGCATCAATTCTCACACTCCGACTTCAAAAGCTATACCACAATGTACGTATTATAATAAATATGGCTGCTACTGAAGTCTGACAGTATCTAATGCAAGGTCTATTGAATCTAACAAATAGCTTTTCTTACTTGCTATGTATGGACTGTGTTTCCCATGGCCTTACAATGTGACTGCAGCCCTAATCTAGTGCTGTCTTGCAGTAGGCCCGTTTAAAAAATGTGCACATACGCTTTCATTTTCTGGTGGCATACTTACTAGATTAAGGGCCAGATGTAGTAAAGGGTTTTTCCCATTCTATGTCAATGGGAAAATGTGTTCGTACATATGGCCCCAAGTCCTGGATTAACAAAGTGTTCAGAATAGCAGTGTATCCCATCTATCACTCTGCTGAGGAGAGAGGGAGAGAGATGAGGCCTGCATACGTGCTTCTTTAGATCTGCTGCCTTATAATACAAAACGAGTTTTCAAGGACAAATAAGCAACCATTGAGTGACTGCAGCAACAAATAGACAGAACCAGCTATGCCAGAGGTCTCCAAACTTTTTCATGCCGCGCCCCCCCAGTTGAAAAATACAAATCATTGGGCCCCCCCTCAGAATTTTTATGAAACATTTTATAAAGATGGCAATGTTTAAATAAGTCTAGACGAATTTAAACATTGCAGTTAAGTACTGTTTCCTTTTTTTAAACGCAATAGCATGTTTCTACTTAAAGCAAAACACTGTCATCTGTGTAATGCTTCTTTTGGCGAGAGTCTGGCGCCCCCCCTGGGATCACTTGAGGCCTCCCTAGGGGGGCCAGCCCCACAGTTTGAAGACCACTGAGCTATGCCAATGGTATTTTATATTTTAGCCAACAATGCTTGCTATCAAATATGAACAAAAATTGTCAAAGGCAAAAGGTCTGGCAGTTACTGACAACCTTTTGGCTTTGTCAATGCTTGCTTAGTTTGTCATGGGTTTCGAAAACCTTAATTGTTGGGAAAGTGCTGAGCTCTCGCTAGTGTGAAAAAATAGAAGTAGCTAAAGGAAAAAAAACATCTTTTGATCTCAAAAAACCTCACTACCATGGTGGTCTTCTCGTCTGTGATACTGAAGGAAACACATTTGTAAAGATATGCTTTTTGTGAAAGAGCAGAGTTACGGAACTCACACTGGAGTTACCCAATGAGTGAAAGGGTGAACCCCCTGCACTATGCTGTAAGGGTGGAAGAAAAATGTGAATGAAACAATAACAGATCAAAGAATGAAGAAGGATGGCAGAAGGCCTTATAAGTAAGTACATTATGCATTTAATTTTTGTAATAGTCAGTCTTGGCTAATGCCAGACCTAAGACATGCTGTCTTTAGTTTACATTCTTTAGAAAAGAGATGTTAGATTTCATTATCATTTTATTAAAAACAGCACAAAGTTGTGTTCTAGGTTTTGCATGATGAAGTCCTTGTACTCTCCTTGAAATGGTGATGAAGTTTTCTAATTACAACAGCCCTACCAATACTCTTTCAGGTCTATAATCACTTTAGAAGTGCCCCTTCAGAATTGCCTTTTAAATATATTGCATTATCACCAAATCCTGTGTATAAATATTTGCTGTAGAATGCACCATTTTGTCCTCTGTGTTTCAAATTTTTCTCTGGGTGTAGAACCCCCTATCATCGCTTCATTGACAGATGGACTTGCTCGCTTTGCTCACTTCATCACACTCGTCAACAGCTTTTATGCCCCACCACTTTCAAAAGTCACCAACCGCCACTTATGTACAGACCTGCTGTCATCGGAGCAAATAGCACTGCCGACTTCCTACACCTGAACACGTCATACGCCAAGCATGCTGGGGACTGTAGATCCCACAGTTCAGTATCTACATGGAAGGAAAGAAAAGACATGGGGTTCAAGAACTAGAAAGCCAACTGAAATAACAGGTATCTGGTTTTGGCACTTTGCTGCACGTTGTGCGTTCAGAACAAGAGTCACATCGACAAAGCAGTGCTTAATTTGTGCTTGTAGTTTCCGGTGCGGAGCACCAGCACTTATTTTTCAGGGCCGCCGCTTATTTTTCTGCCTCAAGCATTTATTGCAAGAAAAAGACACATATGGGAAACCTGGAGGAAGAGAAAAGCAAAAAAGTGTCACAAAGGGAGAAAGCAGTAAGCTGCAAGAGTGATCTGAAGGGGCGGGTAGTGGCTGTAAATGGATTAAAAAGGCCTGAGATTGCTTCAGAATTACGCTGCCTCAGTATTCCATGCTCGCACATTTAATTGCAGCAGCCGTGTTTTTCAGAGGCGAGCTTTCGGCACCGGCACGTTTTTATTTATAAATTAAGCACTGTGACAAAGGCACCATGAAGACACTGACAGAACCAGGGAAGGGTACTGTACAGTAAGAGAAAACACAGGAAAAGGGCACTGTGATGCCAGAGACAGGAACAGTACAAGAGAAGGGCACTTTGATTTAATAGATGGGACAGAACACTGTCCCATCAAAAACAGGTAACCAGGGTTGGGCACCGTAAACTCTGGTATGCGGGGGTAGCTGAGTTTTGTGCCAAATTTAGCGCTCCAAGTGAAGCGCAGAGTGGAAAAACTCTGTGATTTCCACCGGCTGAGCAGAGTTTACCACCCACTCTGGGGAACTATGAGCCCTCTGACCCCCTCAGTTCTGACTGGATTAAATATGAGCCATCATGGTTACACTTAAGAGCACATAATAGAGACTCTTCTACCACAGTCTGTGCAGAATATTTTTTATTAAAAAATTTGTTTTCACTGATATTTTTTTAATATGCTTCTTGTGTACATCGTGAGTAAATTGCTGCCCATGAGTTAGCAATTTTGGCATTATTAAAGGCTCAAGTAAATGCTATGGATATTGGTTTAGCCTTTTATTCAAAGTTCCATTTAAATATGGCTTCGGAAATTCCTTGCAATAATTTTGCACATTATACTAGTAAGCTTGATGTTTCACTTTAGCAAAACAAACAAGACTCGTGGTTAAATTAACCGACATGCCATAACATTATCTACCTTTATTTCAAATGTAACGCCTAATTTCTCTACTATTTCGCTCCATTTCACCTTATGCCTGCCAACTCCCATGCTTCCTTCTATGGTCTCCTGCAGATACCTGAAGCAAACTATGAAAGTACAAGTACAAAAGTATAAAAGTACACAGGGGGTGAAATAGAAGTAAATAATATGACATCACAAAATATATAGCATAATATGCCGAAAGCAGTGCTTTGTGACATGTTATCTTGTACTATCCATACTGTTGTCAAAAACTGGTATACCTGTTAAGAATTTAGAGCCTTTTCAGAAATATTTGACATTCTACATCTCAAAAAATGTGTTATATAACCATTAAATCTGTGAAGGAGGCAAAAGTAATGTAATGGATACATTAAAGAATTTTTATGACACACTTGACCCATCCAGTTGCTTCACATTAGTTCCTGTGAGCATATTGTGTAGCCATTTTAGTTATAGCTCCATGCACATTAGTTTAGCACACTAGGCCTGCCGCTGTACACTTTAAACTAGATATATTTTATTCAGCTTCGTTTATTATTTTAACAATAGCCACATTTGCGGTCTAGTTTTGTTTCTCTATATCTAGCTGTTTCTTGCCTAGGCCAACACTGGGATTTTAAACAAGACATTTCTTTCACTCTGTGCTTCTCTCAAGGCTGCAGTAAGATAGGTTGCCGGTAAACGTGGGAATGTTTTGTCTCTGGTATTCATAGAAACATATACAGTCTTACGTAGGGAAATGTTCTCAGAACAGCAGCTGTTTTATTAGAAAAACACTTCCCAGTCTCATACATGCTAGAGGGAGATTCCAGCCAGATGACCACGACTGTATGCTGATTGCTGAACGCTTTGCTACAGATGCTTATGCAGACTTCAGGCCTTGCTCAGGTATGGGGGATGGTGTCTTCCCAGGGGAACCTGAAGGGCAGAATTAGAGCTTAACATGCTGTGCTCCAATATAGCCTAGGTAGGAATTAGTCTATTGACTCTAGTGACAATATGGCAGCGTTATTTCTATGCTTTACTCTCCTTGTCACTATTTTAATCCTGTCAAGCTTTATCGTCCTGGTTATTGGAGTACATGCTTTATTGTCTAAGATGCAGTTGCTTCATTAAAACCTTATTGAAACATGTACTGCCTCTGCTTGTCCTTGTATTTGTTAGACTAATGTAACTGAGAGAAACGGATGAGATCTGAGTGACCACGATTTCCCTGAGGAATCAATTGTGTCATGCGCTTGGCTGCCCAATCATCCCTGCTTTTGGGTAGAGATGAGGCACTGCTAGTTAGCCGGAGCAAAACTCTGATTAGGCCGACAGGTGTCTCCTGTAGTGGGTTAGACTCATCACCCACATAGCAGGTGATTGTGCCGCTCAAATCTAGTAGGCTCATTAGGATAATGAGAGTCTACGCGACAAGTGCGTCTGTTCCTATTTGGTCTTTTATATTTTAATTGATAAGGGGATGCGCTAGAAGTTCAACGGACCTTTTGACTACGCTTGGAGTGATTCCACCATACACCATAACTTCTACACAAATATCACAACCTAATCAATAAACACCATCAAATGCTTTTGGAGTCAATAATTTTTACGCGCCATGAATAACCACACCCTTTAGTAAAGTTAACTGTTCATGGCCCTAGATTAACAATGCTAACATCATGTAGCTTAGTCTCAATACCAAATGATACATGTATACAAACAATGCAGGTTTACCAAAACTTCTGAAGAATCTCAATTTAACTAAAGCATTTATAACTAAAGTCTTGAGGATTACAGTACAAATCATTAACAGTAAAAAACGAAAAACAGAAATAACTTACATCTAGGCTCAACAGAAGGACAGATTCAATTATTTGTTAATGATAATTGTCAACATATGGGCACACTAACTAACCTTCTAATTAGAATAGGATGTTTGGGCTTCAAGCGCAATAGTTTTTGTCAAAGTAATTTAGAAAACATCTAACTATGGCTCTATCAAACTACCAGTTGGTACTTAAAAGGAAAACACATATACAGCATGTAAATTATACATGTCATTATATCTCTCCTCAATGGGTCAGCAAGAGGCGGTCTCTTCGTCAGGTGAACATCTTTCTGGACAGCATCAGCAATGGGACAGTGAAAGGGAATGGCTCAGCTACGGTTGGGCTCTAAGTCAACTGAGCCATTTAGTGACATTAAGCAAAGGAATCAACATTAACACAAATTAACAAATACATGGAACTATATTGCTCCACACAAATAGGACTCTAATAAAGACAAAAATAAATGCTCTAAAGAAGTCAGAAAAAGGACTGCAAGACATCAGAATAGTGACTGACTTCTCCCAAGTGCAAGCAGGCTAAGTTAAACTCGCATTAGGTATCTTCTCAAGCTGCCATTGGTCAGAAAATCGTACGTTCACAGTTAGTCCAATAGAAGTTAATACCCAAATCTAAGATATAACTAAACCTTCTGTCAGATGTCAATGATTGGCTCCTCTTCTCCTGTTCCCATCGTCAGGCTTGTCAGGTAACTTTCTTGTTGCAATCCTAGCTGTAATCAGTGTGGCCAATGTTCAGTCCTGGGAGCATCTTCTTCTCACGCATCAAACGTACAATGTATCTCTTTCTAGTGTAAGGCAGCTCTAATGAGAAAATCTAAAACATTTACAAATTGTTTGGTCAGCACAGTGTGAACAATGAAAGCATTAAACCTCTGGTCATACATTTCCCACTATTTTATTAAATATTTCAGCTTTACATGAGGTGGTGCAGACTAGGCCCAAACCTCGGTAACTTAAGGCTCATAGTAAATAAGGCAAATACATAGCACAAAATCATTAATGTGACACATTACTACAATTTTCTCTACACGTGCACTTCTACTAATAATAATATGCATTCACTAAAAGCATTAAGTATTAAATGGCGCCCACTCAAGTGGGCACATTTTCCAAGTTGCACATTATTTTCTATGTTAGCCTAATTTCATGCAAATTCTTAACGCATAGTAAATCAAAAATCATTAATAATTATTTCAGCTTTCGCATTCATAAAATCAACTAATCCTTGAGGTTACTCACTAATCACAACTAACTGAAAATGACTGTTATGGTGAATAATATGGTTTGCTCTACCTGAAGTCCCTTAACGCTGGGTAACTAGTGCCCACTTACATAGTGAATACAGATAGCCAGATTCAGCTGCTGGTTATTTGATAACTTACATCCATTTAGAAAATGTGAATAACTGGGTATCATTCCCAGTGCAGTTCTGTTTCCTTTGTATATTTTGCTGGCATAATGGCATGCCTGGCAGCTCTGCTGACTAATAAATCCACTGAAGGGATCTGTATTTGACGTCAATGTCACTGGCTCTAATCCTGATGGGTCCTTTCATCCTCCCGAGCGAGGCTGATAAACTCCCATTATCTGGCAATAGCACTGAGATTCCGATTGTGACGAAGGTGATCTGCACATATACTCCTTTTACATTAATTTGGAGGTCCACTAGGTAAGTGGCCTCCCCTTTCCGCTCCTTTACTTCAAATGGGCCAGACCAGCGGTCCTGGAGAGCTCTAGGCTCTACTGGCTCCATTACCCACACTTTGTCTCCAGGTTGAAACTCTACCAGGGTGGCCTTCTGGTCATACCAGCGTTTCATTACCTCTTGACTGGCCTCAAGGTTACTTTGGGCCTCTTTCCAGAAGCGGGTCATCTGGTTGCGGAGGGCCAACATGTAGCTGACTACATCCTGAGGGGGTGCCATTGGAGCTTTCTCCAACCCCTCCTTGACAATGCTTAAGGGTCCCCTGACAGGGTACCCATAGAGAAGCTCAAAGGGACTGAACCCTACCTCCCTCTGGGGGACCTCTCTGTAAGCAAAGAGAAGGCATGGTAAGAGGACGTCCCACTTACGCCTCATGGCCTCAGGGAGGCCACCAATCATGCCTTTCAAGGTCTTGTTGAATCTCTCCACAAGATCATTAGACTGGGGGTGATAGGGTGTGGTGAACTTGTAGGTTACACCACACGCATCCCACAGAGACTTCATGTATGCAGACATGAAGTTAGTGCCGCTGTCAGACACTATCTCCTTGGGGAATCCCACACGGGTAAATATCCCCATCAGAGTTCTGGTCACCACCGGTGCAGTTACGGTCCTCAGAGGGATTGCCTCTGGGTAACGGGTGGCATGGTCCACCAAAACCAGGATGAACCTGTTGCCTAAGGCAGTTTTGGGGTCCAATGGACCAACAATGTCGATGCCCACCCTTTCAAAGGGGGTGCCAACGACAGGAAGGGGAATCAGGGGATGTTAACCCTTTTTCCTGCTTTACCACTGGCCTGGCAGGTAGGACAAGATCTGCAGAACTTATCTGAGTTTGTCCTCATTCTTTCTGGGCCAATAAAAGTGGGTGACAAGCCTGTCAAAGGTCTTGCCTTGCCCCAAATGTCCTGCCAGGGGAATGTCGTGAGCCAGACCCAGTAGGAAGGTTCGGTAACACCACCAGCGTACGTGCTGCCCCAAAGGCCGGAACCTTAGGCTCACTGTAGAGGAGATCATTCTCCCAATATATGTGGTGATCGCCAGAGGCTTCACCTGCCGCCTGGTCTGAGGCTCGTTTCCTCAGACCTTCCAGAGTGGGACATTCTTTCTGCGCCTTGCAGAATTCCTCCCTGGTGGGTCCACCCTCAACTTGCCAGCCAGCAAGCTCAGGTAAGTCACCTAGGGTGGCAATGTCTTCCCCAGTTGGCTCGGGAGCCTCCTCCTCAGGAGCCCCGTCAGCCACTGTGGGAACTTCTGGGGCCGGTTTCCCGTGCCCCTTGCCCCTTGCCCCTCCTCTTGGCAGCTCTCTGGGCCATTGTTCCAGGCTCCAGACGCCCTTGACTCCCCTCTCGGTCAGCTATGGACCGTGTGGTCATGCAGACCCACTCAGGTAACCCTAACTTCTCCAGCTGAGACCTGAGCTCCACTTCTTTCCAAGCAGTATTCTCAAGATCATTGCCTAACAGACAATCTACAGGCATGGCAGGACTCACAGCTACTTTCAGAGTACCAGAGACCCCCCCCCCCACTCAAAGGGAACCAGAGCCACCGGTAGGTGACTCTCACGATTGTCAGCGACTATGACCTGGTGGAATGTATTAGGGACTATCTGCTCTGTTGACACCAGCTGACTCTTGATAGTAGTCATACTGGCTCCTGTGTCACGCAGAGCCTCCACCTTCTGCCCATTAATGGTGACCCACTGCCTGTACTTGGAAGTATTTTGGGGCATGTGGGCTTTGGGCACCATTTCTCCTTCTCCCAGGGACACTAGGGAAATCTCTACCTGTTCCCCAAAGCTATCTGGGTCCATCTCCCCCCGAGCGCTACACTAGTCAACCCAGGTGTCTGTCCGGTAGTGGACGGTGCTCTCTTGGAGCACTGGGGGTTGCCTTTAAAGTGACCATACTGGTAACACTCCATGCATTTGGGGTTGGATTTTCCTGACCTATCATATGTCCCTGGCTTTTTCCCAAATCTGGAAAAGGAAGGGTTGCCACCCCCTCCCTGGGAATTCTTTTGGGGGCCTTTGGAGAGTTCCTTATCTGTAAGTTTATCCTCTTTCTTCTGTTGGGAACCCTGACCACCTTTGTGGGTGTCCCCCTGTGAGAAAGTAGCCTCTTTCTAGCCTTGTTACCACCATTTTTGGCCTGTTTGTGAGTGTATGTCAGGGTGTTTTTACTGTCTCACTGGGATCCTGCTAGCCAGGGCCCAGTGCTCATAGTGAAAACCCTATGTTTTCAGTATGTTTGTTATGTGTCACTGGGACCCTGCTAGTCAGGACCCCAGTGCTCATAAGTTTGTGGCCTATATGTATGTGTTCCCTGTGTGGTGCCTAACTGTCTCACTGAGGCTCTGCTAACCAGAACCTCAGTGGTTATGCTCTCTCTGTACAAATTGTCACTAACAGGCTAGTGACCAATTTTACCAATTTACATTGGCTTTCTGGAACACCCTTATAATTCCCTAGTATAGGGTACTGAGGTACCCAGGGTATTGGGGTTCCAGGAGATCCCTATGGGCTGCAGCATTTCTTTTGCCACCCATAGGGAGCTCTGACAATTCTTACACAGGCCTGCCTCTGCAGCCTGAGTGAAATAACGTCCACTTTATTTCACAGCCATTTTACACTGCACTTAAGTAACTTATAAGTCACCTATATGTCTAACCTTTACCTGGTAAAGGTTAGGTGCAAAGTTACTTAGTGTGAGGGCACCCTGGCACTAGCCAAGGTGCCCCCACATGGTTCAGGGCCAATTCCCCGGACTTTGTGAGTGTGGGGACACCATTACACGAGTGCACTACATATAGGTCACTACCTATATGTAGCTTCACAATGGTAACTCCGAATATGGCCATGTAACATGTCTATGATCATGGAATTGCCCCCTCTATGCCATCCTGGCATAGTTGGCACAATCCCATGATCCCAGTGGTCTGTAGCACAGACACTGGTACTGCCAAACTGCCTTTCCTGGGGTTTCACTGCAGCTGCTGCTGCTGCTGCCAACCCCTCAGACAGGTTTCTGCCCTCCTGGGGTCAAGCCAGGCTTGTCCCAGGATGGCATAACAAAGGACTTCCTCTGAGAGAGGGTGTTACACCCTCTCCCTTTGGAAAATGGTGTGAAGGCAGGGGAGGAGTAGCCTCCCCCAGCCTCTGGAAATGCTTTCTTGGGCACAGATGTGCCCAATTCTGCATAAGCCAGTCTACACCGGTTCAGAGACCCCTTAGACCTGCTCTGGCGCGAAACTGGACAAAGTAAAGGGGAGTGACCACTCCCCTGACCTGCACCTCCCCTGGGAGGTGTCCAGAGCTCCTCCAGTGTGCTCCAGACCTCTGCCATCTTGGAAACAGAGGTGCTGCTGGCACACTGGACTGCTCTGAGTGGCCAGTACCACCAGGTGACGTCAGAGACTCCTTCTGATAGGCTCCTTCAGGTGTTGCTAGCCTATCCTCTCTCCTAGGTAGCCAAACCCTCTTTTCTGGCTATTTAGGGTCTCTGTCTCTGGGGAAACTTTAGATAACGAATGCAAGAGCTCATAAGAGTTCCTCTGCATCTCTCTCTTCACCTTCTGCCAAGGAATCGACTGCTGACCGCGCTGGAAGCCTGCAAAACTGCAACATAGTAGCAAAGACGACTACTGCAACTCTGTAACGCTGATCCTGCCGCCTTCTCGACTGTTTTCCTGGTGGTGCATGCTGTGGGGGTAATCTGCCTCGTCTCTGCACTAGAAGCTCCAAAGAAATCTCCAGTGGGTCGACAGAATCTTCCCCCTGCAACCGCAGGCACCAAAAAGCTGCATTACTGGTCCCTTGGGTCTCCTCTCAGCACGATGAGCGAGGTCCCTCGAATCCAGCAACTGTGTCCAAGTAACCCCCACAGTCCAGTGACTCTTCAGTCCAAGTTTGGTGGAGGTAAGTCCTTGCCTTCCCACGCCAGACTGCATTGCTGGGAACCGTGACTTTTGCAGCTACTCCGGCCTCTGTGCACTTCCGGTGGAAATCCTTTGTGCACAGCCAAGCCTGGGTCCACGGCACTGTAACCTGCATTGCACGACTTTCTAAGTTGGTCTCCGGCGACGTGGGACTCCTTTGTGTAACTTCGGGTGAGCACCGTTTCATGCATCCTCATAGTGCCTGTTTCTGGCACTTCTCCGGGTGCTACCTGCTGTTGAGAGGGCTCATTGTCTTGCTTGACGTCCCCTCTCTCTCCTGACGCAATTTGCGATATCCTGGTCCCTCTTGGGCCATAGCAGCATCCAAAAACGCTTACCACACGATTTGCAGCTAGCAAGGCTTGTTGGCGGTCTTTCGGCGGGAAAACACTTCTGCACAACTCTCCACGGCGAGAGGGATCCGTCCACCAAAGGAAAAGTCTCTAGCCCTTTTTGTTCCTGCAGAAACCTCAGCTTCTTCTGTCCAGTAGAAGCTTCTTTGCACCCACAGCTGGCATTTCCTGGGCATCTGCCCATCTCCGACTTGCTTGTGACTTTTGGACTTGGTCCCCTTGTTCCACAGGTACCCGCGACTGGAAATCCATTGTTGTTGCATTGCTGGTTTGTGTCTTTCCTGCAGTATTCCTCTATCACGACTTCTATGTCCTTGGGGGAACTTTAATGCACTTTGCACTCACTATTCAGGGTCTTGGGGTGGGCTGTTTTTCTAACCCTCACTATTTTCTAATAGTCCCAGCGACCCTCTACAAGGTCACATAGGTTTGGGGTCCATTTGTGGTTCGCATTCCACTTTTGGAGTATATGGTTTGTGTTGCCCCTATTCCTATGTGTCCCCATTGCATCCTATTGTAACTCTACATTGTTTGCACTGTTTTCTAAGACTATACTGCATATTTTTGGTATTGTGTACATATATCTTGTGTATATTTCCTATCCTCTCACTGAGGGTACACTCTGAGATACTTTGGCATATTGTCATAAAAATAAAGTTCCTTTATTTTTAGTATAACTGTGTATTGTGTTTTCTTATGATATTGTGCAAGTGACACTTGTGGTACTGTAGGAGCTTCACTCGTCTCCTAGTTCAGCCTAAGCTGCTCTGCTAAGCTACCATTATCTATCAGCCTATGCTGCTAGACACCCTATACACTAATAAGGGATAACTGGGCCTGGTGCAAGGTGCAAGTACCCCTTGGTACTCACTACAAGCCAGTCCAGCCTCCTACATTGGTTGTGCAGCGGTGGGATAAGTGCTTTGAGACTACTTACCACTCTTGTCATTGTACTTTTCATAAGAGAAAAATATACAAAACAAGTTCAGTGTGTGTACACATAACTAAAAAAAATTGCATTCCCTCTTTTCACTCTTTTCTAAAGTGCTGAAAAGTACTTCTAAACTTTCAAAAAGTTCTTAAAAGTTTAAAAAGTTTTTTCTCTGTCTTTCTAAAAAGCTCTGACAAACTTTTTTCTCTTTTTCTATCACTTAAACTATTTCTAAAATGTCTGGCACAGGCCAAAATGTTGACCTGTCCAAAATTGCATATGACCACCTTAGCTGGAAAGGAGCAAGGAGTCTCTGTGTAGAAAGAAGTTTGAGTGTAGGGAAGAATCCTTCCTTGGAATTGTTACTTAACATGCTTAGAGAACAAGATAAGGCTAAAAGTGCCCCATCTGTTGAAAAAGTAGCTAATGGTTCCCAATCTGATTCAGGGACTCCCCCAGGAAAAGATTCAGGAAAGAAACTTCTTAGCCTGCCCATTACTAGACAGTCTAGCATAGTTGGTACTGAGGTGGAGTCACATCATACAGATGATGTGCTCTCACATTACACTGTCAGCCAAGCTGTTAGGGTGCCCTCTGTAAGGGACAGGTCTCCTTCTGTTCATTCTCATCATACTTCTGTGTCTAAGAATGTCCCTCCCACCAACCCTGAAGACAGATTGTTAGAAAGGGAGCTCAATAAGTTGAGGGTGGAACAAACCAGACTGAAGCTTAAAAAGCAACAGCTGGATTTGAATAGACAGTCTTTAGAACTAGAGAAGGAAAGACAGAAGTTGGGTTTTGAAACCCATGGTGGCTGCAGCAGTATTCCCCATAGTCATCCTGCAAAAGAGCATGATTCCAGGAATATGCATTAGATAGTTCCCCCTTATAAGGAGGGGGATGACATTAACAAGTGGTTTGCTGCACTTGAGAGGGCCTGTGTTGTACAGGATGTCCCTCAAAGGCAGTGGGCTGCTATCCTATGGCTATCATTCAGTGGAAAAGGTAGGGATAGGCTCCTTACTGTGAAAGAAAGTGATGCCAATAATTTTACAGTTCTTAAGAATGCACTCCTGGATGGTTATGGCTTAACCACTGAACAATACAGGATAAAGTTCAGAGAGACCAAAAAGGAGTCTTCACAAGACTGGGTTGATTTCATTGACCATTCAGTGAAGGCCTTGGAGGGGTGGTTACATGGCAGTAAAGTTACTGATTATGACAGCCTGTATAACTTGATCCTGAGAGAGCATATTCTTAATAATTGTGTGTCTGATTTGTTGCACCAGTACTTGGTGGACTCTGATCTGACCTCTCCCCAAGAATTGGGAAAGAAGGCAGACAAATGGGTCAGAACAAGGGTGAACAGAAAAGTTCATACAGGGGGTGACAAAGAGAACAATAAGAAGAAAGATGGTGACAAATCTCAAGATAAGCATGGGGATAAGGGTAAAACCAAAGATCCCACTTCAAATCTTAAACACTCTTCAGGGGGTGGGGATAAAACAAATTCTTCCTCTTCTTCTCAACCTACACAATTTAAAAAGCCTTGGTGCTTTGTGTGTAAAAATAGAGGCCATAGGCCAGGGGATAAGTCCTGTCCAGGTAAACCCCCTGAGCCTACCACCACTAATACATCAAGCTCTAGTGCCCCTAGCAGTAGTGGTACTAGTGGTGGGACTGCTGGCAACAGTCAAGTTAAGGGTGTAGTTGGGTTCACTTATGGGTCCATAGTAGAAACTGGGGTAGTCAGTCCCAAGACAGTTTCTGTCACACCTAGTGGCATTGGCCTTGCCACACTGGCTGCTTGTCCCCTTACAATGGATAAGTACAGGCAGACAGGTTCAATAAATGGTGTTGAGGCCTTGGCCTACAGGGACACAGGTGCCAGTATCACTTTGGTGACTGAAAACCTAGTGGCTCCTGAACAACACATCATTGGACAACATTATAAAATTATTGATGTCCATAACTCCACTAAGTTTCTTCCCTTAGCTATAATTCAGTTTAGTTGGGGTGGAGTTACTGGCCCTAAGCAGGTGGTGGTATCACCTAGCTTACCTGTAGACTGTCTCTTAGGTAATGACCTAGAGGCCTCAGGTTGGGCTGATGTAGAGTTTTATGCCCATGCAGCCATGCTGGGCATCCCAGAGGAATTGTTCCCTCTCATTTCTACTGAAATGAAAAAGCAAAGGAGAGAAGCCCTGAAAACTCAGGATCCCTCTCCATCAACAGGTAAAAAGGGTATCACAGTATCCCCTAACCACCCTACCATTCAGGATAACATTCCTGTGGTGGGAGAAACCTCTCCTGGGGTGGCACCTGTTCCAAGGGAATCATCAGCTGGCAAAGCTGGACCCCTGAGGTAGAAGTACCTCTCTGTGGGATAACTAACTTTGGTGACAAAAAGAGCACCATTTTAGTTAACATGGAGCATCCCTCCAACCCTCCCAGAGAAACTTTAGTGCAGAAACCCTGCACTGCCTCACAACACTTAGGACAGCATCCCTGCCCTAGTGTGGAGCTCATAGGACAGCATCCCTGCCCTGCTCCAACTCAAGAGAAACAGCATCCCTGTTCTCTCTTCCAGCCATATGGACAAAGTTTTTGCCCAGCTATGGCTTTACTGAGACAGCATCCCTGTCTGGCATTTCCATCATTACAAATAGGTTCAGTGGATAATTCCCACTGCTCTAAACTAAAACTTACTGATAGAAACTCTGAAAATACATCTTCACATTGTTGCTTAGCTAAAAAACTTCAAACAGGGTGGTTTACATCCCCACAGGGAAGTAACCATATAGTGGATGATAAAGGGAGTAACCAGTCTATTGCAGAGCTACTCTCTACTTATCACCACTTAGACAATAAAGTCTCAACTGGCCAAGGTTAGCCTTATTGTCCTTCGTTTGGGGGGGTTGTGTGAGAAAGTAGCCTCTTTCTAGCCTTGTTACCCCCATTTTTGGCCTGTTTGTGAGTGTATGTCAGGGTGTTTTTACTGTCTGACTGGGATCCTGCTAGCCAGGGCCCAGTGCTCATAGTGAAAACCCTGTGTTTTCAGTATGTTTGTTATGTGTTACTGGGACCCTGCTAGTCAGGACCCCAGTGCTCATAAGTTTGTGGCCTATATGTATGTGTTCCCTGTGTGGTGCCTAACTGTCTCACTGAGGCTCTGCTAACCAGAACCTCAGTGGTTATGCTCTCTCTGTACAAATTGTCACTAATAGGCTAGTGACCAATTTTACCAATTTACATGGGCTTACTGGAACACCCTTATAATTCCCTAGTATATGGTACTGAGGTACCCAGGGTATTGGGGTTCCAGGAGATCCCTATGGGCTGCAGCATTTCTTTTGCCACCCATAAGGAGCTCTGACAATTCTTACACAGGCCTGCCACTGCAGCCTGAGTGAAATAACGTCCACGTTATTTCACAGCCATTTTACACTGCACTTAAGTAACTTATAAGTCACCTATATGTCTAACCTTTACCTGGTAAAGGTTAGGTGCAAAGTTACTTAGTGTGAGGGCACCCTGGCACTAGCCAAGGTGCCCCCACATGGTTCAGAGCCAATTCCCCGGACTTTGTGAGTTCGGGGACACCATTACACGCGTGCACTACATATAGGTCACTACCTATATGTAGCTTCACAATGGTAACTCCGAATATGGCCATGTAACATGTCTATGATCATGGAATTGCCCCCTCTATGCCATCCTGGCATAGTTGGCACAATCCCATGATCCCAGTGGTCTGTAGCACAGACACTGGTACTGCCAAACTGCCTTTCCTGGGGTTTCACTGCAGCTGCTGCTGCTGCCAACCCCTCAGACAGGTTTCTGCCCTCCTGGGGTCAAGCCAGGATTGTCCCAGGATGGCAGAACAAAGGACTTCCTCTGAGAGAGGGTGTTACACCCTCTCCCTTTGGAAAATGGTGTGAAGGCAGGGGAGGAGTAGCCTCCCCCAGCCTCTGGAAATGCTTTCTTGGGCACAGATGTGCCCAATTCTGCATAAGCCAGTCTACACCAGTTCAGGGACCCCTTAGCCCTGCTCTGGCGCGAAACTGGACAAAGGAAAGGGGAGTGACCACTCCCCTGACCTGCACCTCCCCTGGGAGGTGTCCAGAGCTCCTCCAGTGTGCTCCAGACCTCTGCCATCTTGGAAACAGAGGAGCTGCTGGCACACTGGACTGCTCTGAGTGGCCAGTGCCACCAGGTGACGTCAGAGACTCCTTCTGATAGGCTCCTTCAGGTGTTGCTAGCCTATCCTCTCTCCTTGGTAGCCAAACCCTCTTTTCTGGCTATTTAGGGTCTCTGTCTCTGGGGAAACTTTAGATAACGAATGCAAGAGCTCACCAGAGTTCCTCTGCATCTCTCTCTTCACCTTCTGCCAAGGAATCGACTACTGACCGCGCTGGAAGCCTGCAAAGCTGCAACATAGTAGCAAAGATGACTACTGCAACTCTGTAACGCTGATCCTGCCGCCTTCTCGACTGTTTTCCTGGTGGTGCATGCTGTGGGGGTAGTCTGCCTCCTCTCTGCACTAGAAGCTCAGAAGAAGTCTCCCATGGGTCGACGGAATCTTCCCCCTGCAACCGCAGGCACCAAAAAGCTGCATTACCGGTCCCTTGGGTCTCCTCTCAGCACGACGAGCGAGGTCCCTCGAATCCAGCAACTGTGTCCAAGTGACCCCCACAGTTCAGTGACTCTTCAGTCCAAGTTTGGTGGAGGTAAGTCCTTGCCTCCCCACGCCAGACTGCATTGCTGGGAACCGCGACTTTTGCAGCTACTCCGGCCTCTGTGCACTTCCGGCGGAAATCCTTTGTGCACAGCCAAGTCTGGGTCCACGGCACTCTAACCTGCATTGCACGACTTTCTAAGTTGGTCTCCGGTGACGTGGGACTCCTTTGTGTAACTTCGGGTGAGCACAGTTTCACGCATCCTTGTAGTGCCTGTTTCTGGCACTTCTCTAGATGCTACCTGCTGTTGAGAGGGCTCCTTGTCTTGCTCGACGTCCCCTCTCTCTCCTGACACAATTTACGATATCCTGGTCCCTCCTGGGCCATAGCAGCATCCAAAAGTGCTTACCGCACGATTTGCAGCTAGCAAGGCTTGTTGGCGGTCTTTTGGCGGGAAAACACTTCTGCACAACTCTCCACTGCAAGCAAAATCCGTCCACCAAAGGGAAAGTCTCTAGCCCTTTTTGTTCCTGCAGAAACCTCAGCTTCTTCTGTCCAGTAGAAGCTTCTTTGCACCCACAGCTGGCATTTCCTGGGCATCTGCCCATCTCCGACTTGCTTGTGACTTTTGGACTTGGTCCCCTTGTTCCACAGGTACCCGTGACTGGAAATCCATCGTTGTTGCATTGCTGGTTTGTGTCTTTCCTGCAGTATTCCTCTATCACAACTTCTATGTCCTTGGGGGAACTTTAGTGCACTTTGCACTCACTTTTCAGGGGCTTGGGGTGGGCTGTTTTTCTAACCCTCACTATTTTCTAATAGTCCCAGCGACCCTCTACAAGGTCACATAGGTTTGGGGTCCATTCGTGGTTCGCATTCCACTTTTGGAGTATATGGTTTGTGTTGCCCCTATCCCTATGTGTCCCCATTGCATCCTATTGTAACTATACAATGTTTGCACTGTTTTCTAAGACTATACTGCATATTTTTGGTATTGTGTACATATATCTTGTGTATATTTCCTATCCTCTCACTGAGGGTACACGCTGAGATACTTTGGCATATTGTCATAAAAATAAAGTACCTTTATTTTTAGTATAACTGTGTATTGTGTTTTCTTATGATATTGTGCAAGTGACACTTGTGGTACTGTAGGAGCTTCACTCGTCTCCTAGTTCAGCCTAAGCTGCTCTGCTAAGCTACCATTATCTATCAGCCTATGCTGCTAGACACCCTATACACTAATAAGGGATAACTGGGCCTGGTGCAAGGTGCAAGTACCCCTTGGTACTCACTACAAGCCAGTCCAGCCTCCTACACCCCCCCAGGTACCTTCTTGGACACTCTGGTGCTAACCCAGAGGTCCGCCTCCTCAGCAAGCTTCCTGGGATCAGTCAGCTTACTATCCACTAAGTGCTGGCGCGTATAAGTAGTATTAAGCATATGCTCTCTCAGAATCAAGTCATATAAACGTTTATAATCATCTACTTTGTTGCCCCGCGCCCATCCATTCAGTGCCTTACTGGAGAAGTCAAAGAAATCTACCCATGTTTGTGTGGTTTGTTTGGTGCTGTCCCTGAACCTCTGACGGTATCCCTCAGGGGTCAGCCCAAACTTGGCAAGTAAAGTGGCTTTCTGAAGTGGGTATGTGTTTTGATCAAGTTGATCCAATGTGAGAAGTGTGTCCCTCCCCAATGGTGGTACATAACCCCACATAGCTACCCCCCATTGCCCTTCAGGAACCTCATGAGCCCTTAGTGCAACTTCATAAGCAGCTAACCATTTATCTATGTAATCTCCCACCACAAAACTGGGCACCACATTTTTGGGTATACGAACCTTCTTTTCTCCAGCAGGTCCTGTCAGTATGCTGCCACCATTATTGCTGGATTCAGACTGCTTTGCCTTGAGATCCAGCTCCTTGAGACTCAGTTCATGAGCCAATAACAGTTTCTTTTCAGCCAAGGCTCTCTCAGCTGCAGCTTCAGCTCTTTCAGCTTCAATCTGTTTGGCTGCTCTTTCAGCCTCAGCTTGCTTGGCTTCTCTCTCTGCCCTTCTTTCCTCCTGTTGAGCCTCAATTTTCAGTTTTGCCATTTGCAATTGGAACTCCCTTTCCTCTCTCCTTTCCTCTGCGGTCAGGCTTTGCACAGAGACACTGCTCCCTGGTCTGGAAGGGGGCACAATTGCAGTGGTAACACCATCCACAGATAGTGACAAATCCTCTGAGGGGCCATTTTCTGGCTCCTCTTCCTCATCATCCTCTTCTAAATGGGCTTCTGCCCAGGCCCTCAGCGCCACTTGAAAGTCCTCCTTTTTGGAGGCCCCTTGGGTGGGTACCCTCATTGCCCTGCAGAATCCTTTTAGTTGTTTGACCGTATATGTATCCAACAGGACTAGGTCAAAGTCTCCTATCTGAGACCCAGTCAGAGACATGTTGAGTGAGGATTTAGTTTTTGAAAATTGTCAGGAAAAAACGAATTTGCAAAAAGAGATAAAAATCAAGTTGACCTTCAACTGTGGGTAGGTAGTGAAATACTTAGCTACTGTGTGTCACTGCACAAATACAAGTCCTATCCCACCGCTGCCACCAATGTTAGAAGTGGGGTTTTTGGTTGGCAGTCAGGTTACCCCCTGTCCAAGCAAAAGCCCTCACTCTAGTCAGGGTAAGTCACACACAATCCAAGATTATCCTGTGCCCACCCTCTGGTAGCTTGGCACGAGCAGTCAGGCTTAACTTAGAAGGCAATGTGTAAAGTATTTGTGCAATAAATCATACAATACCACCACAAAAATACACCACACAGTGTTTAGAAAAATATATAATATTTATCAGGATAATTGTAGGTCAAAACAAAATAAAGTTGCAATGTGAATTTGTAGAGATATCACTGGAAAGTGATATAAAATGTCTTAAGTCTTTAAAAAGCAAACAAAGTCTCTTTCAAGCACAAAGTACCTGGTTTGGAGTGGAAAATCTCCTCAGAGGGCCATAGAAGAAGAGATACGTGGAAAAAGGGTGTGTGCGTCGATTTCTCCCCAGCACACATGGACTTGCGTCATTATTTTTCACGCGGCTAAGTCGTGCGTCGTTTTCTGGCGCGCGGACAGTCTCTTTCTGTGGATCGCGGGGATTACCAGATGTCCTGGGTCTGTGTGTGGATTTTCCTGCTTGTTTTCCGGTTGCGCGTCATTCTGCGGGGCTGCACGTCAAAATTACGATCTCACGGCAGGCGTCGCATCGATTTCTCCTCTAGATGTCGGGCGGCGTTGTGCTTGCGAAGCCGTGCGTTGAAGTTCCGGTCGTCCCGAAGGCGTCGAGTCGATCAGCGTCGGTGTGCGGCGTTTTTCTCGCCGCGGAACAAGCTGTGCGTCTAAATTTTCGGCGCACGGAGCGTCCAAGTGAAAAAGAGAAGTCTTTTTGGTCCTGAGACTTCAGGGAACAGGAGGCAAGCTCTATCCAAGCCCTTGGAGAGCACTTTCACAGCCAGACAAGAGTTCAGCAAGGCAGCAGGCCAACAGCAAGGCAGCAGTCCTTTGTAGAAAGCAGACAGGTGAGTCCTTCGAGCAGCCAGGCAGTTCTTCTTGGCAGGATGTAGTTTCTGGTTCAGGTTTCTTCTCCAGCAAGTGTCTGATGAGGTAGGGCAGAGGCCCTGTTTTATACCCAAATGTGCCTTTGAAGTGGGGGAGACTTCAAAGAGTGGCTAAGAAGTGCAACTGGACCCCTTTCAGTTCAATCCTGTCTGCCAGGGTCCCAGTAGGGGGTGTGGCAGTCCTTTGTGTGAGAGCAGGCCCTCCACCCTCCCAGCCCAGGAAGACCCATTCAAAATGCAGATGTATGCAAGTGAGGCTGAGTACCCTGTGTTTGGGGTGTGTCTGAGTGAATGCACAAGGAGCTGTCAACTAAGCCCAGCCAGACGTGGATTGTAAGGCACAGAAAGATTTAAGTGCAAAGAAATGCTCACTTTCTAAAAGTGGCATTTCTAGAATAGTAATATTAAATCCAACTTCACCAGTCAGCAGGATTTTATATTACCATTTGGGCCATACTAAATATGACCTTCCTACTCCTTTCAGATCAGCAGCTACCACTTCAATACTGTATGAGGGCAGCCCCACTGTTAGCCTATGAAGGGAGCAGGCCTCACAGCAGTGCAAAAACGAATTTAGGAGTTTTACACTACCAGGACATGTAAACTACACAGGTACATGTCCTGCCTTTCACCCACACAGCACCCTGCTCTAGGGGTTACCTAGGGCACACATTAGGGGTGATTTATATGTGGAGAAAGGGGAGGTTTAGGCTTGACAAGTACTTTTAAATGCCAAGTCGAGGTGACAGTGAAACTGCACACCCAGGCCTTGCAATGGCAGGCCTGAGACAAGGAAAAGGGGCTACTTAAGTGGGTGGCACAACCAGTGCTGCAGGCCCACTAGTAGCATTTAATCTACCGACCCTATGCACATAGAGTGCACATTACTAGGGACTTATAAGTAAATGATTAGTCCAATCAGGTATGATTCAAAGTTACCATGTTTTAAGGGAGAGAGCATATACACGTTAGCACTGGTTAGAAGTGGTAAAGTGCGCAGAGTCTAAAAGCCAGCAAAAACAGTGTCCAAAAAGTGGAGGGAGGCAGGCAAAAAGTTAGGGGTGACCACCCTAAGGCTGTCAGGTCTAACACTGACACTAGTGTCACATGATCTAGAAAAAAAAACAAAAATGGCCGCAATGAAGGTGAATGCTGTCTTAATTCACAGTGTATCAATGGACAATGTAATTTACAATGTACTATATTAATACACAGCAACAATTATATTTCATAGTGGGGTGCGGGGTAGCAACTAATCAGGGACCCCCTTTCCCTTCAGTGGGTATTAATTCAACCCAAGATCAATAAATATCTGTGAGACAGGTGAAACTCAGGGGCCCCTCTTCACATTCTGCAAGGGAGCCCCATCATTTTGTGTTAGGCCCCTGACATGAAACAGGAGGCACACACATTTTTGTGAAAAATCCATATCAGGAAAAGGGTTTTAAAAATGCCTCACACCACCAGAGTAGAGGCTGGTTACAAAGTGATACAGTAATTGTGTTGTGACCAACCTTCTTTCTCTATCAGGTCCATATTTTTGTTCAATCCAGACTTCACTTTGTTGTCTGCACACTGGTGAGTACGGTTCCCTGAACATAATTAAAATGTGGATTGTAAGTCTATTTATAAACCGTCGGTTGTCATTTTGTTGTGATTGTGTGCATGTGTGTTTTTATGCCTCATGTTAGCCTTCTTTTCCGAATCATTAAAAAACAGAAAACAATTGCTTGGTCCAAAATGAGCGTTTAGGGAACTTTCAATGTAATAATGCTGATGCTAGCTGACTTCTTTCTCTGTCATGCTTCCTTGCTCAGAGAGCCGAGAGAATTGTGGGGTGCTAGCCTTCAGAAACAGGAAGTAATATTACAATTTAATTCATCCGGATTCTGCAAAATAGATTAGAACCATCTCTGTTGCTTAAGGAAGCATGTGGCACGTATATTAATTAGTGAACTGTGTACTTCAGTATTAAATCGCGAGCTACCTTTAAGGCAATATCTTTCTTACAGCCTTCTGCAAGATTTCTATAAATAATGCTTATCTTAACTAACCTAGTTTCGCTCTCTTGCTGGGAATGAACAACTCATTGATTTATAGGTCTTGGGGGTCATGTCAGCAGTATGCGACCTGCAGAGATCGGCTCTCGGCCCTCTTAAATTATTTTTCTTCTCACAGTGATGTTACACTAAGGACATCTCCTTCACTCTGTGCTCGACACTAGTGTAAAACACACGCCCTAATAAGTTTGTTTGAATCCCTGTCTCCTTGGTGCTCCCGGAGCATTATAACGCAAGCCTATTGAGCATCCACCTTTCTCATGCAGTTCCCTAACTTTAATTGTCCCTCATCCTTATGATGAGCTTTTGACAAGACTTGTAGCCTGGAGATCGTGTGGACGAAACCACATCCGGTGATACAAACTAGAAGTGTTTATCACTGGTCTTAAAGTTACAAATACTGCAAAAGTACTTTAAAGTTTATAAGATTAGTTATGGAAGTTAATGAACATTGAGCCAACAAGTAGAAGAATTTAAAGAAAATAATATATTAATCAAAAAACATGCTGTTCTTCACCAGACACTTCACTAAACAAATATTAGATATGTTTGAATCTTGAAATCTTGACACCTTTGGCAACACCAGATGTATTGTAATTTATTCTGTTACCCTTATAAATTAGTATGTGACTACATCCAAAAGCCACAGCGTACAAGGTGCAAACACCAAGTACTGATGCCGTGAAAAAACAAAACAAATACTGGAACAATAGACTCAAAAGGAAAGACTACCAAGTTACTAACTGTTAGACCTGACATGCTTGGCATGCTTCTCCCCTAAATTGTTGCGCTCCCCCCATGGGCCTCCCACCCACACCCCCCTGTCAGGGTTGGAAGGGGAATAGTTTTCCTTCCTCCCCTGACCCCCCCCAAACCCCATCAGTAACGTCTGATGATGTCAGCACGCAATCGCAAGGGGGGCAGAAACCACTAGACACCAGGTATTTTTATTTTTGTTCGTCAATTTCAGGCAAGGGAAGCAACCCCTTAGGCAAAGGTCGTTCCCCTGGGAGCAAATTTATTTTAGGCCATTTCTGTCCCACTTGGCCCGAGGATTTTTTTCCCCCGCCAATTTCACGCAAGGGGAGCGAGCCCTTAGGCAAGTGTCGCTCCCCGGGGGGGGGGGGGTATTTTAGGCCACTTCTTGTCCCCGTGGGGGTAGCTCGGCCTATTTCTATTATGCCAATCTGCCCCTGGGGGGAGGGGCAGAAACCACTTAGGCATTGGTGTGTGTTTTGTTTGGGGGGGCAGCCCCTTGGGCAAGGGTCGTTCCCCATGGGGACACATTACTGTTGGCCATATCTGCCATATCTCCCCTTGTGGGCACATCAGCCTATTTTTGGAAGGCCCATCTGCCCCCAAAGGGGGCAGAAAGCCCACCAGAGACCAGGGAAGATTTCTTTTTTTCAAAATGAGTGTGGGGGTATGGCCATACCCCACCCCAAATAAATGGGGCCAAAGTTGTTCTGCCCACCAGTGGGCAGATGGGGCAATTACCCCCGATACACACCAGAGGGGCAGAGAGTCTACTAGATGCCAGGATTTTTTTTTTTAAATATAAAATAGTGAGGTGGTGGCTACCAACCAGTATGGGCCTGGTTGTGCCCCCACCCCAACGGATGGGGGTAACAGTCTTTCAGCTCTCCCCCGCACACTAAAACATCTTATCCCACAGCAAGCAAAAGGACATTGATTATTTTGGGTTTAGGTTTTACATTTGGGCCAAGAGAGCTTAGCTAACTCTCAGAATCATCCGACTTGGAATTGTGAGGGCTGCACTTTTTGGACTTTGGGATGTTGCCATATAGAAAAAGCCACAAGACCGAGACACATCTGAAAACTAAATATCTGGGTGATTCCAGAGTGGTGTGCTTCACATGCACCGCGCCATTTTCTTACCCACAGTGCCCTGCAAACCTCCAACTTTGCTGGAAATCACACATTTTTCCCACATTTTTGTGATGGAACCTTCCAGAATCTGCAGGAATCCACAAAATTCCTACCACCCAGCATTTTCTCATCTATACCGATAGAAATTCTGCCCCACTTGTCAGCCTAAAAATGTTTTTTCTCAAACTGTCCTTTTGGACCTGCTTTGGTTCCCCCTCAATTTCGACATGTTGTTGGCTCTTCCCTGTCACAGGCACTTGGTCCACCTACACAAGTGAGGTATCATTTTTACCAGGAAACTGAGGGGAACATTGAGTGGTAGGAAATTTGTCCTGGTGTGGTAATCCCACACAGAAATGTGGGATAAATGTGATTTTTTAGCTAAATTTGAGGTTTGCTGAGAATTCTGGGTGAGAAAACATTGGGGGATCCACGCAAGTCATGGCTCCCTGGATTCCCTCGGGTGTCTAGTTTTCAGAAATGTTTGGGTTTGGTAGGTTTCCCTGTATGGCTGCTGAGCCCAGGACCAAAAATGCAGGCCCCCCCCACAAAAATAGGTAGTTTAGTATTTGATAATTTTGATGTGTCCACATAGTGTTTTGGAGAATTTCCTTTCGCGGGCACTAGGCCTACCTACACAAGTGAGGTACCATTTTTATCTGGAGACTTGGGGGAGTGCTGGGTGGAAGGAAATTTGTGGCTCCTCTCAGATTCCAGAACTTTCTGTCACCGAAATATGAGGAAAAAGTGTTTTTAGGCAACATTTTGAGGTTTGCAAAGGATTCTGGGTAACAGAACCTGGTGAGAGCCCCTCAAGTCACCCCATCTTGGATTCCCCTAGGTGTCTAGTTTTAAAAAATGTGCAGGTTTGGAACATTTCCCTAGGTGCCGGCGGAGCTAGAGGCCAAAATCCACAGCTTGGCACTTTGTGTTTTGGGGCATTTCCTGTCACGGGCGCTATGCCTACCTACGCAAGAGAGATACAATTTTTACCGGGAGACTTGGGGGAACACAGAATAGCAAAACAACTGTTATTGTCCCTTGTCTTTCTCTACAATTTATCCTTCCAAATGTAAGACAGTGTATAAAAAAGACGTCTATTTGAGAAATGCCCTGTAATTCACATGCTACTATGGGCACCCCAGAATTCAGAGATGTGCACATAACCACTGCTTCTCAACACCTTATCTTGTGCCCATTTTAGAAATCAAAGGTTTTCTTGATACCTATTTTTCACTCTTTATATTTCAGCAAATGAATTGCTTTATACCCTGTATAGAATGAAAACCCATTGCAAGGTGCAGCTCATTTATTGGCTCTTGGTACCTAGGGTTCTTGATGAACCTACAAGCCCTATATAACCCTGCAACCTTAAGAGTCCAGCAGATGTAAAGGTATATTGCTTTCAAAAATCTGACATCGCAGGAAAAAGTTACAGAGTAAAATGTTGAGAGAAATGGCTGGTTTTTTACCTCAATTTCAAAGATTTCTTTTATTTCAGCTGTTATTTTCTGTATGAAAACCTCGTAGGATCTACACAAATTACCCCTTGCTGAATTTAGAATGTTGTCGGCTTTTCAGAAATGTTTAGCTTTCTGGGATCCAGCATTGGTTTCACACCCATTTCTGTCACTAACTGGAAGGAGGCTGAAAGCACAAAAAACAGTAAAAATGGGCTGCTTCAGGGGAACCCACAAACTCTGGGTACCTCTAGAATCCCTAGAATGTTGGGAAAAAAGGACGCAAATTTGGCATGGGTAGCTTCTGTGGACATATGAGGGCCTAAGCGCGAACTGCTCCAAATAGCCAAAAAAAAAAGCCTGGCGCCTGAGGGGGAAAAGGCTGGCAGGAAAGGGGTTAAAATCTAGCACACCCAGTATCGCTGGGCACGTACACACCAAGCCTCAACATAAAAACAGGACTAGGTGCAGCCATATTAGATGGAAGAAATACAACAAAGAGGGTCGATCACATGTGAACCGGTTCCCAAAAATAAGAAAGGAATGAACGCAGTCATCTTGAAATGGAAAAATACAAATGTGCTGATCTGCTGCATCCTGCCAAACTTGATCCAATGTACAAAAACAGAAAATAATCCCAAATACTCTAGGGATATCTCCATAAAAAGTTCTTCATGAGTACTTGATAATAAACACCGACATGGCAATAAATAAATTTTAAGTGTAGCTAACCACAAAGATAGAATCAGGGTCACAGTTTATTCAGATTTAGCAAGAAGACTTAATGGAAACCTCTTCGCAGGCAACTAAACATGTGTACCAATCTTAATAAGGTTGATCGGCTATACAAATTAAAAATAGCATAATGCGACCGCGAGTATTTTAAGAATACAGAGAAACTACAACCGTGCCTTAACACGGCTATCACAGGCTAAGCATCCCAAAAGACACCTTCTACACTTCAGTTATTGAAATAAATAGCTTGTTGCCATGGAATTTCATTGTTCAATCTATATTTATGGTCTCCAACTTAAGGACCCAAAACACTTCTCTGTTGCATACTTGCTCTGTTCCTGGTTTTTGAGTCAATCTTCTCTAAAATAAGCCACCTAATAGCTTCTTGGTTATGATTGCATAGAGAATAATGTTTGACAGTTGGTGCACACAATTTTTGACTGTGGACTGCTGAAAGATGTTCTGTAAGTCTAATTGCACGGGAGCAGGCTGTCTCCCCAACCTAATTAGCAAGGACAAACTAAGAGATACACAATATTCGTAGTTTTACAATTGGTAAAGGTCTTCAAAAGTATTGTGCATTTCTGAAGTTTGCACTGATCAGTCTCAATAGCAGAATCAAATACTTTACACTGTGTGCGTTTATAATTGCCTGTTATGGGGGTGCTCCCATGTATAGTCTTCTGTATGAATTTATTATTAGACTGCATGCGTGATTTAACTACATGATCTTTAAGATTTTTATTTCGCCTAAATGCGATCATCGATCTTGACAACTGTTGGTTCTGTTCATTGCCTACATTTAAAATATGCCAATTTCCACATATAATCTAGCAGATTTTCTCATTCACATGTGAGTGTCACTACTGCGTACCAGTTTGGATTCAGTATTGCGTTGTCTGCCCTGCAACAAATTATCCCTATCATGGTAACAGGCTGTTTTATAGGCCTTCCAAACCAATCTCTGGGGGTAGCCCCTAGCCATAAACTTAGCTTTCATTTCTGCTGCTCTGCGATCACAGTCATATAAATTGGTACAATTTCTATGCAACCGAAGGAATTGACCAAAAGGGATGCTTTGTGGTAGACTTCTTGGATGAAAGCTACCAAAATGAAGCAAAGTGTTTTGTGCTGTATGTTTTACATAAAGATCCACTTCCAATTGGATATCATTGTCACTGCTAACCAGTGCTAAAGTGATTGTGCTTTCTCCATAAACCATACCTGGGAGAACTGGCTTATACCCAATTGGTACATTTAATTTATCTGTAAGTCCCCAGTAACGTGGCACTACCTGTGTCCAAAGCCTGTAGATTAAATGTGCGTCATGGGCCTGCAGCACTGATTCAACCACCTAATCAGCACTTTAAACATGTCTCAGATCTGCCATTGCAGCCTGTCTGTGCAGTTTTTTAACTGCCATGTCGACCTGGCAAAATAAACCCAAACTTTCCTTTTTAATACATATGAGTCACCCCTAGTGTAGAACTTGGACAGCCCAGAGGGCAGAATACAGTACATTTCAAAGGTAGGACATGCACTCTGAAGTTTTACGTGTCCTGGTAGTGAAAAACTCTTAAATTCATTTTTCACTGCTGCAAGGCCTGCCTCTACTATAGGATAACATTAGAGTTCCCTTATTACATTTAATAAGTGATAATTGTGAAATGGGAACAGGTAAATAGTTCATATTTGGTGTCTTTGCAACTGTAATGAAAAACCCTCTCTCATGGTTAAGTCGGGTGTTAAATTACAATCCTGAAAATGCCATTTTTAGAAACTTGGTGTTATCCTGCCTTAGCTAGTTAATGCCTGCAACCTGCCTCGGGGTCACATGACATTGTTAACACTGAGTTTTATTTATTAATTAAAGAATATTCATGTATTCTGATTGGATTTGCATAGAAAATTTATTAATTTAGGGAGAAATAATGCACACATATAAAATGCGCCCACCTGATTGGCCACCAGTGTTCGCAAAGTGTACTTATTAGTAGCTTATTAATATGAAATGCTGAGCTTATGTTTTATTAATGTAGTAATATGTCATATTAAAGGTTATGTATTAGCTTTATTAATCGTAGGCTTTAACTAAGCGAGGTCTTGGGCCTGGTTGCACGACCTCATGTCAAGCTGCATTTTTTAGGCGACTTATAAAATGGCTGCTTAGAGAATTAAATTGTGATTTTACACTGTAAAAACTGTTTTACCTTGCTGACCGAAGTGATGTCCAATTGATGAAGGCTGTCACAGCTTGCTGAACCACAGAGAGGCCAGATATAAGATTATGTTACTGATTGTTATGTCTATTTGCTTTTGTCACTAGGTACCAACCAGTACTTTTGATAGAGCCATAGGTAGATGTTTCACAAATTTGTGTTGACTAAATAGCTTTTGCATGAAGTCGAAACATGCTATTCTAATCTGACGTTAGCTAAGGTTTTCACTGATGAGGTTCGCTACATGTAATAAAGGTTGATGTCTTTTCTTTGCTGAATCTAAATGTATATTATTTTGTTGGCGCAGTTATTCATGCTATTAATTTGTACTGTAACCTTAGAATGTGTAGTGGCTCAAGCTTTGGTTAGATTGCGATTCTTTCAGCCTTTTGGTCAGCCAATATTGTTTTTGTGTGCTTATCATCTGATTTTGAGACTAAAGGCCAGATGTAGCACAGGGTTTTACCCATTCTGTGTCTATGGGAAAATGTGTTCGTACATATGGCCCTAAGTTACGGGATATTTGCATTGTTAATATAGAGCAATAAACATTCTAATTTAGGCATAAAGGTGTGATTATTCATGGCCACAAGCTCATGATGTGTGGAAATTACTGACTCCTATTGATGTCATTGATTGCTATTGATTTGGATTGGTACGGGTTACATGGTGACCTAACAAGAGTAAATGGCGCTGTTTGTCATATATCCAATATATTCCCAAAGCTACTGATGGTGCAATTAGAAGAAGATCACCCTCTGCTTCTTAATTTCAGTGACAAGTCACTGATAGTTACTTGTATATATATAAAGCACACATCACAACCGGTCCATGAAATCAATGTCCATATCTTGATTCCATAATCCAACCGCAATTACGCGTTTCTTTATTCTTTGAATCTTGATTTTCCAGTCACGTGGTATTCAGTCATTGACCAACATCCAAGCCAACACGTGTTTCGTCAGGGTTGTACCCTATGACTTCCTCAGGGCTGTAATTAATACATATATTGTAAATTATTCACACAATGCCATATAAACCACAACATCCATCAGAAAATTATTATGTGTGTTCATCCCTCATGCAAAGAGTGGGTAAATGTACATTTTACCAATCCATACCAATCCTTCTAAAAAATATATTACCACTACTAAGTGAAGTCTGTGCCCAAAATCATCGTGCAATAACAAAAAGGAAAAAGACGAAAATAACGAGGCAACCAGGCATTTTTAAATTGACCACTCAGTGCCTACTCATTTACAAATAATTCACCACCTCGCAATAACCACAATCAATTTTACACATAAATATTACCATATCAGTCTTCTCAATTACAGCATGGTCCCCCAATGTGAAAGCATTCAGGAGTGTAAGTTATAATTAGTATTTAGCAAATAATTAAATAAACTACAGTGAAAATTAATAAAAATAGATATAAAATAAAGAAATTTCTAAACAAAAATAATAGTAAATATAAATGAAAAGGCAACCCTCCACCTTACGATCAATACCTACTTGATCTATGATTATAATTCTCTTGAGTTTCTTGTGAATATTGATTGATGACTCCTAAAATAAAATCAATGTAATTAAGTCACCCCATAAATCTCTAACAACTGAGGAGTAAGGGCCCTAATGTGTACAATATTAATATCCCATCCTATACTTTAAAAGCGTAATTGCGGTTGGATTATGGAATCAAGATATGGACATTGATTTAATGGACTGGTTGTGATGTGTGCCTTATATATATGCAAGTATGGGTTACATGGTGGGAACTACTCAAAGCACAGTCAAAAGGTCCATCGCCCTATATGCGTCTCCTTGTAAGATTACTTAATAAGGTATGACGTGCTAACACTGTGTGTAGCTGACAGTTGGACTTTGTGTATTGCTCCTAGACAGCCACACACAATAGAGAGCTTAGGTGTGTCTGGATGGGCAGTTGAATAGGCTATGTCCACCCTCCAAACACCCCTTGCAGGATGTCTGTGGACTTCAAAGGGGAATCTCTAGAAGCTTCTCCCACTTCAAAGGAAGGCCTTGGTATGTGTGTGTATGTATATATATATATATATATATATAGTGCAACAACCCTTTCCGTGCGCCCCTTAGCACCCCCTACCACCACCATATGTGTGCTATATTAAAAATACGGCGCACAATGGCGCAGGGTAAGGGCCACTAGCATCATTTTTCATGACGCTATTGATGTACTCTGCAGGAGTAGCGCCAAAATATATGGCACTACTTCTGCAGAGTACATAATGGAAGCCCTTTTTAAAGCCTGCTCTGAGCAGGCGTTAAAAGTGCCGTACAAAATGTTGCAAGGAAATCTCTTAGATTTCCTTGTGCCAGTTTTACGGCCCCCCCTATTGGGGGAAAGCCCCCTTTGCATACGTTATGCCTGGTGCAGGCATAATGTAGTGCAAAGGGTTACAAAGTGACGCAATGCATGCATTGTGCCGTTTTGTAAATATGGTGCTAGGATTTTGCCCTTGTTGGGCCACATTAGAGTAAAAATAAATGACGGTAATGTGGTGCAAGGTGGCACTCAGGGCTTATAAATATGCCCCAAAGTGTCTCCAAGTGCTAGTTGGCTGGGCTCTTGACTAGAGCCTCAAGGACAGAAGGCTCCAACTACTTTGAACCCAGCACCTGGACTCTGTCATCTGTGATTCCTACCCTGCCAATTGGTGCCACCGTAGTCGTGGACCCTTGGAAGTGGGCCTGTAGGTGATCTGCCAGCCCGATGGACTGAGTAGAACTGGTGCATCTCTTATGCTGCGCCACAATCCCAAGCAGAACCAATGCATTGTCTCTGCTGTGAGGATTCTCACAGCTCAAGGACTCTGCATCCACCTTGTAGCCTGCATCAGAACCACTGCTGTTTGAAGCTTCAGTGACACAGGCCCTTACATCGCAAATCTCTTGTTGATGGCCCGTGCTACATTGTGGTCAGCCTGAACTTCTGACTTTGTACCGCTCCTACGCGACCAGGTATCCACAGTTGCCGCTTGGTGCTTTTTTGGCTCTATTTTCACTGAAATCTTTACAAATTGCATATCTCTGGTTCTTCTGATTGGAGGGCTGTCATTTCGGTTTTGATTTATTTATTAAAATGTATTTTATCTTTCTAAATTTGTTTGGGAATTTCTTTGTGTTGTGTTCTCACTTTATTAATGTTTGAAGTGCTGCATAAATGTTTACACATTGCCATTAAGTTAAGCCTGACTGCTTTTATGGCAAGCTACCAGAGGGTTAAGCCCAGGTTAATTTAGTTACTTTTTGTGGTTCAACCTGAAAAGTGTTGTGGCTGTTACTTGAGAAGGGTTTCAACCCCCTCATCCAACATCTCAATTTTTCACACAGGAATAAGTTTACCAGCAGGTAAACCTATATGCCTAAAGGAAAGAATATCCTTCTGCAGTTACAGACTATAAAAGCCATCTTAATTTTCTTTCGTTCTGATAGGGAGGCTGTTATAGGTACATAGTGTCTCAGGGACACACAGAGACAGCAGCAGACAATGTGTGTTTTAGAATACTTGAAATCAGGTGCAATTTTGGGCTACATTGATGACTAGAAAACAGGCAAAGTTTCAGATGGGACCTGAGTGATCAAAGTGGTAGTTTCAACATTGAAGGCGACTAGGACAACCAAGAACTCTTGTGCCAAAAGAGTGAATCTTGGCATTGTAGCTGATGGTCCACAGGGGGTAAAAAAATGTGCCAGCCTGTCAATCTTTATCATTTGGTTAATTCAAACTGTTACATTTAAACATTATGTAAAACAAGTGACAATATTTTTAAAACACATTCTAGATCTCTGCTGAAATCAGGTTCATCAAAGAAACAGATCAACAAAATCACATTCACATCAAAGACGTAGGCCAACATGGGGTCCAGGAAAGTGCTTTTTCAAAAGTGCTTTATCAAAGCAATGGACTGTGTCCAGGAAGCTCTCAACGGAATGGCTTGGAGAAATTGTAAAGTGCTTCTTTAAGAAGAACCAAGATTTTGTGTGCAAAAATTAGACTTGTACATAGACTTGGGTCGATTCCAAACCAGCATAATATGCAGCATTTTCAAAGGAAACGAAAATCAGGATAGGCGAACCCAATAATATTTAACCCAATGTAGTATGACTGGAGAATGATGGCCCATGTCTGGAATATGACTCGGAAATCATTTTTGTCTGATGATCTGGCCCATCTGGAGTGGCAATAGTTCAGAAGGTGCTGACAAATTAGCAGCTCAGTCGTTTATTCTTTAATGACTAAATTCCTGGTTATGTTTAGTTGTGGTGCGGATACTGTAAGTCAGTTGGGCCACACAGTACCAAAACACCACTTTCCTTTGTCTCATGCATAGTGGCACCAGTACTGTCCCAAGGTTAATTGCAGATCAGGTTTACTTGATGCGTTTAAAGCAAACAAACAAAAATTATGGACATAATGTGGAACCAATCAAACATTCCCCCCCAGTCACAGATCTGGTTTTAATCCATCAATTATTTTGCCCGTCACATTAACCCAGTTTGGACCAGCCAAATGCAAATCATTCTTGACCCAGTTTCTCTTGCACAGGCAGTAAGGATGCAGGTGTTTTAGTACCAAAGAAGCCTAGTGAGTTATGTGATTTTATGCACCAAGTCTCCTCCTTGACCTGATGAATTCAAGGAGCTCACATATAAGAGCTTAGTATTTGGAGTCCGTAGGGATTATACCTGGCCCTGCCTTTTTGCCATTATATCGAACAAGCATTTTAAATGAAAGCAAGGGGTGGAATCCAATAAACAACAGCTGCAACTGTGACAGAATTAGCATTATTATCAAACGTGAGCAGAACAGAGTCATATTTTCAGATCTGTAACTAAACCTGTCCTTCCACACACCTGTCTAACGTAAAGAGGAATTTACTTAGTCTTCTAGTGACTTTGTGTAGGTCCTATTACTCATGGCTATTCTTTATAAAAGGATATGAACTCACACTTACAGATACTTACTTCATCATATGTTTGCTCCACATGCTAGACGAAAGTGGGTGGCTTTTGTTCAGGATTTTTTTCCCTATCTAGGTGAGTATTTTCTAAGACTGGTTCATCATAAATTATAAAGTGAGTTACATTTTTTAGTGGTGGGAGTATCTCATAACTATCCTTATACAGAGTATCCCTATATAGACTTAAAAACCTCTTGATGCTAGATAGTAGTATGAGAGAACAACCTTAGTTGCAGATTGGGAAGATAATGCACATCTCCTACACTGATTTGCTTCTCGCCATCTCTCATTTCTGTGTAAAAGATGCATTTTGAAAGAATAAATAATTTAACTCTATTATTGATCTAAAACCCTTCTCGTCCGAATGTTGTCAAGGTAATATAGTGTCATGCACATTTGGTGGAAATTAAGTCAATCATTAGTCGGGTTTAAATCTTAATAATTCTTATGGTGCTTTGAACATTAACCATTTGTGTCATAGATTACCCTTGAGGGTGCTAATTTGTTCCTTAAAAACAACCATGGGCATTGATCCCAAGGCCCTTATTTGGTGTCTTGCTAGTTATCAGAAATGCAACACACACACACAGATGAAATGGTGTACCATAGCTGTTGCTATTCTTTCCAAGATCTGGTAGTTTTTAAAGTGCTAAGTATGGACCAATCGTTAGAGGATTGGAGAAATTGTATTGCACATTTCTGTGAGTGCACTAAAGATTTTAGGATTAACATTATTGTGTAAATTTCACTTTGCTGACGTGTGAATGTTCATTTTTCTGTTAACATTTTTCGACGTGCCATTGCTTTTGCATTGTCTTGTTTTTATATTCACGATTTTACTTGTTTTTTACACCATTTCTGATTTTGCATTTCCAGGCTAGTGTGCCTCTCAACTGAACAACATGTGATCATCTCTTAAGTGATGGGTTTAGCGAAGTGCTACGAGGGCACATAAAACTCAGACTGTATGACATACAAATATGAATAAAGTAATACACCTATATTACGTATCGTATTTATTCCCAATCCCCAACCCTTCATGAAAATGTTCTCTATTCTTGCTTTTTTAAGAGAAAGTTGTGCTCCTAAACGTTGTTTCCCTATATAATAATTTTCCAGCAAGCTTTTTTTCTGCTTATATCATGATATTTGAGGAACATAATTAACTCGCTTCCACAACGGACAACAAGAGAGCCGTAATTCAAGACACCAAATTATTCTCTTTTTCTTTTCTTTGAGCTCTGCATTTGTCTCTTACATGTTCGGATGTGAGTAGCAACATGAAACCAGGGTGATACTTGGCATCACACTACATAGTTAAAGATTGTTGCTGCAGTATTCTGTCCCACTAAATCTGCCTGTTTGGTAGGAGGCAAATTCGCAGGCATCACGCAGTGTAAATGGGACCAAAAAGGCACAACTAATGAGCATCTACTCGTGCGAACAGATGCTCTTATGTACACGATCTACCTGGCAATGACTTAATAGTTACCACAGCCGGACAGCTGGAAATTGCATCTAAGGCTAATGCTATTCTATTGAGTGAAGTGTCATATTACAATTAAATTCAAAAAGCAGAATTCTCAAGTGGCTGGTAGTGACAAGTCATGATAAAGCATCTAAATCAATTTCCCAATGTAGGTACTGAACTTTGAAAACCCACAACGATCTTGTTGTTTCAGACGTGAGAGCCTTAGGGTGGCCTTCCCCTCAAATTGTTGCCTTCCTCTTCCACTTTTCTGACCTTGTTGTTGCTGTCCTTAGGGCTTTGTGCACTTTATCACTGCTAACCAGTGATAACGTGCATGTGCTCCCCCACCCCAAACAAGGCAATATTGGCTTCTCCCCAATTGACATGTTTAATTTACTTATAAGACCCTAGTACAGTGCACGACAAGGGCTTATACATTAAATGCTACTTGTGAGCCTGTGCAACTGATTGTGCCCCCCATCTAAGTAGCCCTCTAACCATATCTCAGGCCTGCCATTGCAGAGCCTTTATGTGCAGTTTTACACTGCTGTGTCGACCTGTAAGTCACCCCTAAGGTAGGCCCCGGACAAACGAGAGACCAGGGTGCAATGTATTTAAAAGGCAGGATGTTTACTTTTAAGCTTTACATGCCCTGTAGTGAAAAATTCCCAAAGCCTTTTTTCACTACTAGAATGCCTATTTCTTCCATATGTTAGCATTGGGATTCCCTTATTACATTTCATAAGTGTAATTCACAATCTGTAAGAGATAATGTTTTCAAGTTTGGTGTCTCTGGAATCACAATTTAATATCACAACTTATGGTGCAGTTAGATTTTAAATTGTATTTCTGAAAATGCCACTTTTAGGAAGTTGGCATTTTCTTACATTACCCATTTGGTGCCTGTTGCCTGACTCTGATCACTTGTCTGGGGTGGTTGACAGCTGGGCCTTGTGTATTCCCCCTAGACACCCACACACAATGGGAGCTTAAATGTGACTTGATGGGCCTTGATGTGCCATCCTGACAGGATGGGAGGGAGGGGCTGGCCACAGCCTCACACTTATACCGGAACAAACTATGCCCTGTCCCCACAGAACCCCCGTAACCCTGTGCAAAAACCCCTGAAGTTAGTCTGGAGCCTGGGCAGGAAGGGAAGGACTGCTGTGCGCTTCAAAGGCCTATCTTTGAAGTCTCCCCCATTTCTAAGGCTAAACTGGATATACGTACTGGACCTCTGACATCATCAACTCAGTACACTTCTGGATCTGTGACTCCTGTGCCAGGAAGAAGGACTGCCACTCTGCTGGACTGCTGCTTTGCTGGACTCCTGCTTTGCTGTGTTGTCCTGCTGTCTGTTGTTCCCCTTCCTGGATGAGAAGGACTGGACCTGCAACACCTGAACCCAGAGTGACTCCAAGGGCCTGCTGATTGGTCTCCTGATCCCAAGTCTCAGGAACATAAAATACTTCCAACCAACCTTCTGCTGCTCCTGGACTCTGACCTCTTTGAGTCTGCCCAGACAATTTGAGCTACCCAAGTTCTAGACACTTGCAAATCAGGCATAAGGTGCTTGCTCCAGCAGAACCATTGCATATCCACCTTTGGGTGGACAGAACCACTGCATCTCTGCTGTGGCTTGGACAGAACCAGCGAATTGCTCTTGGAACCAGCTCTGCAATGTTGACTTCGGCGCAGTTCTCCTGCTCCCCATCGATGACAGCCTCGACGACACCAAACTCTGCATCGCAGCTACTATGCTTACTAGAACCAGCACATCGTCTTGATGCCAACGCGGCTGGCACTTGCACCTGAACTCCATCACATCTTGGCTCAGATCCATCGCCACTGCTGCATAGGGAACTTTGATACATCTCCTTGACTGTGTGGGGAAATCAACACATCTCTTCTACTGTGGAAATCGACAACGATGTATTGCACCTAATGTGCCCCGTATCTTTGTTCCCGATGCAACAAGGATTAAAGTACTTTTGTTCAATTAGGCTCATTGAGCCCCTGTATCTGGCCATGCTCCATTGCAGTCACCCTGAATGTATGACTTTGTCCTGGTCTGGTGTGACCAGATATCCCCGATTGGTGCTTCCTGCTTCGTAGCACTGTTTTACAGTTTTATCTTCAAAAATTCATAACTCAAGTTCTACTCATTGAGTTTTTGTCATTTTGGTCTTGTTTTATTAATTAACTTACATTCTATTTAACTAACCAAATGGTGAGTTTTTTATGTGGTGTTTTCACTGTTTTACTGTTTGAAGTGTTGCCCAAATACTTTACACATTGCTTTTTAAGTTAAGCCTGACTGATTTGTGCCAAGCTACCAGAGGGATGGCACAAGTTAATGTAGGGAGTGTTTGTGACTTACCCTGACTAGGATTGTGGTTCCTGATTGATAAGGGTGCATACCTTTGTCAACCAGAAATCACATTTCTGACAGTAAGTTTACAGATCACATGATTGTGACTTATAGGGGTTGCGAGAACACATCTCCTGATTACGAAGAAACTGCAAAGATCAAACCTATGCAGTCAAAGACTAGAGGTATAACAGTGACAGTTCTTTAACATGCAACCAAGCAGTGTAAGATAGGTTTAACACATAACAAATATCTTACAGTCCTGAAGTGGCAATGCCACAGTGCTGAATGCAAAGGCTGCCCACTTTTTTTTTAACCATAGCCTTTTTCTTCCTCAATCTTACAGTTCCTGTGTCTTTATCTTATTCCTGCAGTTGCTTTTTTATCAGTAGTTTCTCCTCTTCTTACTGTTTTCCTATCCTTTTTCTCCATTTTCTACCTTTTTCTCTCCTTCTCTAACTTACAGTTCATTATCTTGAAAAATAAGTCGCCTGTCAAAAACATGTGTGCTGTCCTCACCACCTGCAACCATCTGCATAAGTTAAGCACTGAGTGCAGCCCTGTAAGTTTTCCAATGCATTTGATTACATAATTTAAACACCTTTACTTTATAGTTTTATTAAATTCAATAGGATGGATATTTTAGTCTTCCAGCCAGGAACTCAATAAATGCTTGCTAATTACCAAGACTACTGCGTTTTAGATCACCCACAGAAATAGCTAAGTAAGGTAGGCATTTGCATACAAAATGCAAGCAGGTCAATGGTACCAACTAATGCTCGTCCAAGACAATTACATGAGTCATTAGGTGCAGGCAAATTGGGAAGCTTCTCAAACATTGGGTAGGCCAGTAATTTAGAATTCTGCAATACAAACTTTGGTGATTAAAAATTTGCATACTCAATATGCTAAACTGTATTCTGTTATGGAGAATATGTTGATTCCCATGAATATTGTAGCAATGGAATGTCATGAACTATCTAATGTATTTAACAATTTGATTACATTTATGATAATAAAGTAATGGGAGCAGCATTTTAAAGTAACATAGAACCTCATGTAGAGATTGGCCGATGGGATACTCCGTCATAAACGTGATGGGTATTCTGTCTGCAGTATTATAATTGTATTATATTGTACGTCACTTGTAATATGGCAAATGGGATGTCTGTCACATTTGTGACAGAGTATCTCATCCACTAAAATCTAAATCAGGCCATTAGCCTGTTAACTGTGGAAAATATTTGGTTAAAGATGTATTCTACATCTTGAGACACAAATAGAACACAAACATTTTTATATTTATAATAGATTGTTTATAACACTATATTTCATATATAACAAATCCTTATATTGATGATAAGTGCTAGTCATGTTTACAATTCCAAGCAGATCTAGTTGATCTTCTAAACATGACTTATAAATGTTAGTTATGTAAAATATATTTGACAAACGTTTGGGATTTCATCAAATATTTAATGAAGGCCGATCTCACTTTAAAATTACATAATATCATTTTTTTAGGAGGTTTAAATTTGTTCAAGATGGTAGAAGCCTTTGTGTCCCTGTGGCTATGAACAGGAGGCCAGAAACCTGGTGGTCCTGGAACAGTTGGAGAGCCAGTCCTTGTCCCCAGGCAGAAGGTAGCAGAGTACCAAGACAATCAGGGCAGCAATCCAGCAGGGAAGCAGTCCTTCAGAGCAGCAGTCCAGCAGAGTGACATTCCTTCCAGCAATACAGCAGTCCTTTTACCTGCCAGAGAATCCACAGGTTTAGAAGTGCACTAAAGATTTGGTATCTGAGGTCCTACTTTTATATCCTGGTGCTTGGTTCTGGAAGGTGGGAGAAGCTTCAAGAGAGTGGCTTTGAAGTGTATAGAATTTCCCACCTCCTCTCAACTGGCTCCAAGCTGGTGACAATGCATATGTAGGACCATTGGGCCCTTTGTGTGAAGACAGAGCACTGCCTATTCTGCTGCCTGTAGAGCTGCACTCAGCTCGCCACCCCTGATCAACGTGCCAGCAGATGGCTCATTGAGGCACACCTAATACCTCTATTGTGTGACACAGTCTGTCAGTTGCACCCAGTCATGTGGTTAAAAAAGGCTAAGGGCAGAAAAATGGTAGATTTCTAAAAGAGGCACTTTTAAAATTGGGATTAAAACCTAAATTGACCATTTAATTAGGGCTCTTCACCACAATTCCAAAGGCACCAAACATGGCATAGTTACCAGCTCCTAATTGGAAATTACAGTTTATTAAATGTAATAAGGAATCCCTAATATTAATCTAATGGAGGGTTAGTCCTCCTAGTAGTAATAGACGGGTCTTAGACATTTTTACTACTAGGACATGTAAAACTTAAAAGTACATGTCCAACCTTTTAATTACACAGCACCCTCCCCTATAGGCTACCTAAGGCCTTGGTAGGGCTGGCCTATATGTGATAAAATCGGAGTTTAAGGCTTTGCAAGGGGGTTTTAATACCAGGTCAACATAGAAATTTCAAACTGATTTCAGGATGTAGTAGAAGACCTGGGACATGTTTCAAGGTCCTACTCAAGTGGATGGCACAAAGAGTGCTGCGGGGCCTACTGGTAGCATTTAATTTATAGGCCCTGGATATATTGTATGCCACTCTACAAGGGACTTGCAGGTAAATTAAATATGCCAATTGGGTATGTCAATCCAACCATGTATTAATGAGAGAGCACATGCACAATCATTGGTTAGCAGTGGTAACGTGCCCAGGGTCTTAAGGCCAACAAAAAAGAATTAAGCAAAACGTGGAGGGTGAAGGCAAAATGTTTGGGGGTGACCTTGCATGTTCAAGTTCAACAATAATGTGTTACCAGGGAGATACAAATTAGAGAGATGTATTGCTGTATTTGGCATTCCAATATATTACTTTAAATGTTAAGCAATTCAATAAGCTTTCTTTTAAAGGATAGGGGAGCATTATATGTTACAATCATAGGTTAGCTACAGTTGCTCTCCGTTCTTTGCTGTTATATAATAAAAGTATGGTAATGTGCATCCCTTTCACAATATTTCTGTCAGCTACTGTAGATTATGAACTTCCTATTTCATTTATAGACCATGAGCTTTATAAACCATTTCATATTTTACTTATGTCACTCATATATATGAGGTTATGAATTGTATTAGTCTGACTTAGTTATTATGAAATGGTTACTCTCTTGTTGTACTTTTTAATCGGTGCACCTAGATTATTTGTAATATAGCTTTCTGTTTAGCTTTTTACTACTTACTTTTTTTCTTTCTTTTGTCCTTCGTCTCTGTATCTGTAATCTTTTTTTCCTTACCTTTCTATTTTCTCTTCTTACTGGAAAAAAACAAGAGAAAAATATATATAGACGCAAGGTCTCTTTTAATAACCAACATGCTGTTACTTTTATTGTTACTGAACTTTGGCATATTACAATTGTATTCTTACTGTGGTTTATATTTACACATACATGTTTCTAATCTTTATTTACTACACTAAATTATGTAATTATTGTTGTTTGTAGAGATTAGAAATGGATATTTGTTTTACTGATGCTTTTTTCACATATAATTGAAAAATATTGTTCAACATACCGCAAATAAGGATTTGTAGATCCTCAAGGCCTTTGTGAGCCAAGTGGCATCTGTGCCGGTGAAATTAAAATTCTTTAGCAGTTGAATGCAGTTCCACAATTTTTGATATGCCAAAGTAGCACGCTTTCACTTACAGGAAAAAATAAGTAAGTCTTGTGAAAGCTATTTTCATTAACATTTAAAAATCTGTAACAGTCTGCTAATATGTTATTCTCAAATGAACTGTTGTCACTCCACATCTCCCAAACATGTGACACAAAGAAACAGAAGATGCTGACTTAATGCAATAACGTTGAAGTGGATACACAGATAAGGCATGTTACTAATTGTAGTATGGATTGAGTTTTTGTGCCTTGCATTGTAAGGCAGTAACAGAACAATAATACAAATAAATATTATTTGACAAGCTAAATGGCATTCTACTCTGTGACAGGGGTTTCCGCAGGGATGTTTCACTGGGTGCAAATGAGTAGGGGCCTGGAAAAATGGAGTTGGAAATTGTAACGATTGTTTAATGGGATGGAACAGTTGCCAGCCTACGGTGGAACGTGTCAGAGAGGTTGTCAAGATGTATGAGCAGGATCTGCCATAGAGACTGTAAGGGTAGAGAAGAAGGGGTGGGGGCACACATTTAGGGGTGAGGTAAGAGCTGAGGCAGAAACAGGGAAAGAAGCCAGTTAAAATCAGAAAAACGACGCATGTATGGTAATTTGGGATGGCAAGTACTGTCTCTTTCAATAGTGTGTAAGTTCAAGTGTGCTGACCTCTGTGTGATTATAAGGTCATGACTTTAAAACCTGGCAAGGAAAACTCATTTTCCATAATTCTGGCGTCAATAAATTAAGCGCCATTAACCATGGTGAAATATGGCAAAGCATCATCTGTAATTTACAGCAATTAGAAATGGCAGACGTGTGGCTTTACGTGTAACATAGGAAACAAGCTATTTTTGAAAATGCTGTGTTTTGGCATATTTTCACTCACGTTGGATCCTTCTAGGTTGATTGCTGCATTTTAAACAGCACACAATGAAATTCTAATCTGCACCATAAAACACTTGCTGGAATTGGTTGCAGTTACCTCGACTCCATCCTTTGAGCAAATATCTCACCCGCTCAGGTGGTGCCCACTTTCTTGCAGAAAAGATGTACTGTGACTTGAATTCCCAAAATTCAGAAAACATTAAACTCCAAAACTCTCAGCGGCAAGGATTATACATTTCTTTTCACTTTTAGTTCTCTCAGCAGCCATTTAAAACTACCATACAACCAGTAAACATTTTTAGTACCACAATTCCAACGAGTGCAGGAGAGAAACATGATGTCGAATCGAAAATCAAGTTTCCTACATAATCTCACTGGAGAATCACAGTCTCCAAGTAAAGTGTATTATTCTTCGGAGGTATGAAACTGCCCATTTTGTTTCCCAGCATCCGGGTGTTGGTGAAGTGTAGCGCTACTATTCAGAAAACCAATATTGTAAACCCAACTAAGGCATGAAAAGGTGGGACTGTTCAGCAGTCCTGTACAAGATAGCTGGCATCCTTTTTGTGAAGTAGCAAAATGAAGTTGTGGAGCAGGAGCTGACCTGGCTTTACATAGTCACTGACACGTCAGTCCAAAGACTGATGAATGAGGCCCTAAAACTCCTGGACCATCAGTTACCCTAGTTAGCCTTTAGCTACCTTTTTAACCCTTTGCCTATAAGGAAGACAGTTTGTGAGGCAATGATACCTGTCGGCCCCAAGTGGAACTGCGACAACCCACCAAGGCAAAGAAGAAAAGGGACACTGAGGGTCACTTAGACATTTTTGACCACTTACCAGAAACATTCCCCACTAGAACATGTTTCTTGAAACCCATTTACTACATACAGGAGGCTGTTAGCCCTGTGTTCTTGGTAACTTGGATAGCTCTCAAAGTGTTCTCTCTTTGGGGGAGACCACTGAGATTGAAGAGGCGGTCAATGATGGGGACTAGAGAGATGAATGAAGTGAAGACACTGGGCCCAGTAGCCCTTGTGGTGTAGTTTGAGATGCCAAATGCTTCCACAGGGAATATCCTGACTAAGGCTGTTCATTTGATAATTATGAGCCAAATGATCTGTTCTACCCAAGAGCATGAGAGTGGATTCACATCTTATGTCATTAGCAAAATAAGTATATGCTAAGTGCACTCAACGTTTTCAGGGGACAAGATTACCTTTATTCCGGAGACTGATATTATTGTGGGGAACTTTCTGGCTAGGCTCATCAAAGATCCTAATAAGTGGATTGTTAGGTCATGTGCAGCATGCCATGTGCACCATACCAGCACAAACGTCTGGACATCTTGGGCACCCTAACTATGGTCCTGTGTATGACCTTTGAGGCCAAGGTCTCAGGGAAGCACGCAGTCATCAGGTTGCGCTTGACTGGTACCTAGGTGCAATTTAAGGCCAACCGCGATGGAGGACAGGTCAGACACAGTGATCAGGTTCAGCTTCATGAAACGTTTTTAGGGCCTTAGACTTAGGGCCTGATTTAGATCTTGGCGGAGTGGAATACTCTGTCATAAACCTGATGGATATCCCGTCGGCCATATTACAATCCCATTATATCCTATGGAGATCGTAATAGTGCGGATGGGATATTTGTCACATTTGTGACTGAGTATTCCATCCTTGGTGATCTAAATCAAGATTCACTCCAGCAGAGGCTAGTAGCAGAGTCTAGGGCAGATCCAATTGGAACTGGTCAGCTGGGCAGTTGCAAGGATAGTGGCCTCTGGAATCTTGATGTGTCCTTAGCTCAAACAGGAGGTCAGCCTTTTGATCCTTGGAGTCCACATATTTGGTCGAGGTACCAGCAGGTCCTGTCTTCAGGGCTCTTCAGTCCAGAGACAACAGGTCCAGTACTCTTCTGTTCTTTCACAGGTCCATAGAGTGTTCTGAGAAGGGTACTGTGGGTTGTTCATTTAAGGATGGTACAAGCCTGGTTGTGGGAAGGTGACTCCTGACCCCTCCCTAACCAATGTGATAAATGTTCCCTAGGGCCTTCCTACCCACTTTTGCATCACTTCCTGCATGCCCTACTGTAAAGAATCCCACAGTGCCCCTCTCTGGACAAAGCCAACATAGTGGAACCTTTCTTTTCTTGTGCAGAGATCCTGCACCAACCGCAGGTAGGCCAGGGAAATGAGCAACACCTCCTCCATTGTCACTCACAACTATTACTGGGACAGCTCCTCCCCCAACACGCATAGTGTCTGACTGACTAGGCGGACAAAGGAAGTTGAAGGACCCAGGTCTAACAATAAGTGGCATGCCATTTTCATCATGGCGAAAGGGGAGCAGAGGCACTTTACATCTGATTAGCAGGTGTGAAGTGCACTTAGTTCTACTGCCAGCAAAAGCCCTAAATACTAAACGGTGACTCAACAGAAGGAGCAATTTCCACCACTTCTGATCAAAATAATCCCAAGATATAAGATTAGGCATTGCCAGTGGCAGGTACAGTGGATCACTGCTACTTTTTTGGTATCCTTTCCTAATAGAAATAAGCAACTTCGAGGCTGCTTTTACTTCACTTGACAAGGGTCAGGCTTCCATGAAGAAAGTTTGCCAGTAAGGTTTTTTTACCTGAGCTATTCAAAGTATAAACCACTATAATGGCTGTCTTGCCAATCCAGGTAGCGGGGAAGGGGACCCCTCTGGCAAGATCCAAAGAAATCGAGGGGATTATTCCCATCAACCTACTCTGGCCAATGAGGTGGTGGAAGCAGAGGTTTCTGTGTAACCAGCAATGCATCAGGAGGCTTTACATATGTTTTTCCCTCGTTAGACTCGAATGACAGAAGGACTCATTCATCTTCAAGTGAAGCTAACAGGGTTCCCATGAGATCTTCAAATGTTTGAGGGGTTCCACATAGTGCGCTGTTGGTCTCTAAGGCAATAGAGGAGATCGCCATCTCTGAAAATCTCAAGTGAGGAGAAATATCTAATAAATGAAGAGGTGAATAAAATCCTGTAAAAAAGATATGATTGTAAAAATTATTCACTTTTTGAATGTTATTTTCAGAACAGGTTTTTGGTGGAGAAAAAGAGCTAGGACCTTCAAACAAGGATCAAACTTCAGCCACTCAATGACTGATTTATCTGCCATAATTTAAATATGGAGGACAATCCCCCTTCCTCAAACATCCTGATGGCAAATGACTGGATGGCACACTTTGACCTGAAGGATGCATACCTCACGGTCTTCAATTGTGCACTGTTATGCATGCTCCTCCAAATCATTTGTAGGAACCAGTTGTATGAATTTGCAGCCCTCCTCCTTAAGGTGGTTTGCATCAAGATTGCTGATGCGAGTGATGGAAATCTAAGATCCAAAGGAGATAGCTATTAGATTACCTGGGTGATAATGTATTGATAGCACAGTGAAGTCAACGGCTGTGATTTCACTTAGAGATGAAGATTTCCCTTTTGCAAGGTCTGGGCTTTGTGTTAAAGTCAAATTTGATCCCCAGCCATCAATGATATTTGTGGTGATTGTGATAGATTCAATGTTTGCAACATTGAACTGCATCAGGATACTCTTGTGGATGATAGTGCACTTTCCTAGTACACATGCTAAACAAAAATAAGGGAAACCTTCGATATCCTTGGGACCATAGGTAAGTAATATTATGAAAACAACAATGGTCCCAGGGTAACAAGATTAACATGGAATATTTCATGTACTGAGATCAAAACAATATGTTAATATTTTGATATAATGTAGCCCAAATAACCAATACAATTACAAAAAAAATACTCAGTGGGGTGAAAGAAAGCGTGAAGTGAAATAAGTGAGAAACTGAAGAAGGTGCGCAGGCAAAACTGAGATACATGTGATTCAAATGTACATTATGTGTATCACAGTTCTATTACAAAAGATACAACTAAAAAAAAAAAAAACATATATTAATGCAAGCAGGGTCCATATATGTTGTCAACAACGTGTCAATCCCCTAAAATGGAACGATCATTTTCACGACAATCTCTAGTGGAGTTTCTATCCTGTTATCAAGAGCGTCTCCTGATAGCTTCTTTGGCAAGAAGCTATCAGGAGACTGAATTGGATGAATGTTTGAGATGGCATCTATGGGAAATATTGGGAATGGAATGCAAATAGATTCAACTGTTTGAAGAATATGAATACATAACAAGTAAAGGTGTCAGGAGATACGACAAGGGACTCCCATCAGTTAGTCCTGAAGAAGACCCAGTGTGGAGCAGTGATTTGGCCCAGGGTATAGAGGGGTCGAAACGTCGACGTATACATATCTCAGTCTTGGATTGGTTTCTGCGTAGGATATTAAGGAAGGACTCAAGAAAGAGATTTGGATTCTTTGATGATTGGATATTGATTCAATGCAGTGAAAGTAGAACCAACAAGCTGTTTTTTACTTCCATTTAGTCTTTGGATGATTGGGATATTGATTACCTTTTTCTTTGCTATTCATCACAAGCACTTTTTTATCACTTTGGTTTGTCTTTCCGGTTTTTCTTTCTGAGATGGGTTGTTTCCTATGGAATGGATATAGAGTTATGATTTTAATGTTGATATGTTAATGAATAAAATGATTTGTTCTTTCTTTGTATGTTCACCTATGCTGTTTTAGGATATATGTAAATATTTATTGTCTTCCTTGGGGCATTGTAGTTTTTGATATCTGGTCATGTTATCAAGTCCTTTGTGGTCGAAATGCATCAGGAGTTTTTACTCCTTGCACTGCAGCTGGCCTGAGTGAGTGCTATTTAAATTGCGCTCTGGATGGATAATTTGATGATTGGTGTGCTCCTCCAGTCAAGCTCTCTATCCCGAGAGGTAGAGAGTGCACCAGGAGCCAGAGAACTCTGGAGTCAATTTTAGGAAATTTGTGCTGAAAATATTTCACCAAAATTCCCCACAATTGTATCACATTACTTGTATGTGTAAACTCAACACCTCAGGGCAGACCTCCAAGGTATCGACATATAACATTATCACAAAGGAATAGCAAGACATGAGCATCAAATTGGTACTAGAAAGTAGAGTAATGGGATAAACCTGTATGATCATATTACTTATCCTTCAGGTTGCGCCAATACAATTATTTTTCTTGGAATGTAGCAGAAAAATGGCTATAAAGACGCTCTAAGACTCTGTGTGCTAACACACTTAGACACATGCATAGAAGCATGTGCTCGAAGGTATCTGCTTCCTCTTCTCCCATATGAGAAATAACCATTCAATATTTTTCTCTAAAACACTGAGGCCCTCATTATGTCACTGGCGGTACAAAACACCTACTGCCGTGGCGACCGCCGCCAAAAGACAGTTGCTGCGGCTACAAGCCATCAGCCGTATTATGACCAGAGCCGGATTTCTGCCAGAAGGATGGCGGAAATCCAGCTGCGGCCATACTGGCAGATGGCGGTAAGGTGGCTCTGCTGCCACCAGCAGCACCACGCAAGTAAACCACCGCCAGCCGTATTATGACCCAATATACAGCCTGGCGGTGTTCTGCTGGCGGACGCTGCTGGCGGACGCTGCTGGTGACAGCAGGGCCCCGTCCCATCTCCTGCCAGAGGACCCCCTAAACACTGGTAAGTGAGTGCTCCGACAGGGGAGGGGGGTTGGGGGAGGTTGTGTGTGTGTGGGTGTGTGTGTGTGAATGTTTGTGCATGTGTGTATGCGGGTGTGTGTTCTGTGTTGAATGTATGTGCATGTATGGAGGTGTTAGTGCATGTATGTTTTGTTCTGTGAATGCGTGTCTGCATGTATGTATGAAAGTGTGTGCGGATGTGTGTGTGAATGGATGTATGCATGCAGGGATGAATGTGGGAATGGGTATGTGTATGCGTGTGTGAAGGGGGAGTGAATGTAGTGGGGGTTGGAGAGGAAGGGGGGAATCTGGGGAAGGGGTTGGGGTGGGAAGACCTCTATCAGTGACAGAGACGGAATTCCATGTCACTGATAGTGCATGCTACCATGGTTTTCGTAACAGGCAGGGTCATTATCCTGTAGGCGGTACGGTGTTGGCCTCCGGGCTGGAGATTGATATCTCCAGCCCGGCGGCCATACCGTTGTGGCATTCGGTGTGGTAGATTGGCGGATTGGCTGCAGCCAAACTGCCAATGCCATAATATGGTGGAAAGTACCGCCGGCCTGTTGGCAGTAGTTTCCACCATATTACCACCGACTGCCAGGGTCATAAAGAGGGCCTGAGTATTTTCACCCTGTAGAGGTTTGGTGCATCATTATTTGTATGTTCGCTCATAATTTCTCAGCATTCTTTGATAGTGAGGATTCACTATTACAGATGTAGTAAGAACACTGCATTTCCAAAGGTTAGTCAATATAATAAAACAAAACATGTATTTACCTTAAAAGGCTTGATAGTTAAACTGTTTGGTTTTAGTGGCTTATAATGTTTAAGAGATCCTGCTGAGTTTTATGGAAGCTCCAAACATTCCCAGCTCTCCTTAAAATAAAGGTTTGTTTTCAGGTCAAACAAGACAAAAACATACCTGTACATAAAAGCGTGACAGCTAGTTCCTCAAGATAATGACTAGTGGAGTCGGGCTGCAAGACACAAACCACAGCACGCCACTGTTGTAGCCAGCCCCTCTCATTAAATGTAGTGTTACATGTGCAGAGTAGAGCATAGACTGAAATCTCCAGGGCAGCAGGAGTTCACCCTAAATGGGGAATGTCACAACACAAGTAGAATAGAACTGTCAGGATTTATTTTAGTTTTCACTGCTTTTGTTTCCTTCCCAACAGACACATTTCTGCAGAAGCCACTTTTAGAACAACTGAATGAGTCTGAAAGCCAGGCTTACAGTGCGTGCTTAGTCACTGACATTTTCCTGGCACAGTTTGCGACGTCATTCATCGTACTGCCACTTTTCAGACAGTGTTCTACAGGGTGTGTGGGAGATGCATGCTTTGTAAATCGAGCCCACACAAATTCAATGTGCATGCAGTCTTTCATTTATGAGAGAGACATAGCACTCGATGAATGAATCACCGCAGTTATACAGATTATTCCTTTACCATATTCATGTATGTGTTTCAGCAATAGCGCCTTTTGGAAGTTTGCAGGAAGAGGAAAACATTTCTAAATTGTGGTCTAGAAGAACCAGTGTCACAAATAATACAGCTTGTTGGGCATTATCAGAACAGATGCAGTGAAAATAGTAAACAGATTAGTAGAGAAACTAAGAGTTAAGGAATGGAAGGTAGGTCGAGGTACAGGGTCAGAAAGCTCACACCATTAAATAGGTACTGCTGAACTAATAAAATCTAGGTCAGCGATTCTTGACCTGTAGTTCATGTGGTCCTGGGAGCCTGGGGGTCCAGAGTTGTTTAGAAAATTAAATAATATTAGCTGATTAATAAATTATATACACATTAAAGTAAAATGTAATACTTGAAACCACTCAGTGAAATATTTTGAAACTGGAGGCTAAAAAGTAGGTTGGCATGTCCAGCTTGAATTTTGGGATCAGATTAATTACAGCAAACAGTAGTATGGATGATTTGGGGCCTCAATAAAAGCAGGTTTAAACAAAAAGAGGGTATGCAGTAGGTGAAAAAAAGGTCTGTGATAAGCTAGAGTCTGGCATCTTGCTTTGGCATTTAAAAAAAAAACAAATTTGAAAGCTCCAACCTTCCCAATAAAATTAACATTTTGATTGTTGGTTGTCTTTTTGTTTGTGAATTATATAAAGTATTTCATAATGCGTTCATGTGTTTGACATATACTTGTTTATGTGGTTTTGTGTGTTTTTTGTTGTTCAAGTTGTAGAAATTGCATGGGCCAGGGCGTAAGCTTCCAAAAGTGATTCAGTGGGGATCCATAGAAGTCAAAAGATTGAAAAAGCCTTCTTTGAGTATTCTATAATGTTGATTTTGTGGTGTATACACCAGTGTATATGCTAATTGGGCCTTCCTTAGGAGGATGGCGGAGCGCTATCCCCAGCTGGCTACTACTCTGTCCAGCTGGCCAGTGTTTCCAATCTGATTACTAGCTTTTAAAAAACACATTGTGTAGTCTAATGGGTGTGGAGCAGTACCTGGCCAAATTGTAGCTGAAGAGGGGCATGGGTTGTGGACAAAGGCAGAAATCAACCCTGCCAACCCTTCCCGTTTCTCGGGTGGAACAGATAATGCCCCCCACAGCCCAGCCACAGCTGTTACTTAGGATGACGGCTCTCACTGCTGCCATCACCTACTGACAGAGTAGGTGGTAAATGTCAGTGGATTGGCCTGAAGAATTATGGAACACTAGTGGGAAAGGGCACAACAGTTCCATCCCCACATTACGGGGACAAAATATGTAAAAGGCAGATTTGGATGTGGACGCTAATTGGCTGAAATCAAACATTCTATGGTCCTGGTAACCCTGTGCCTAAATCTGGGAACCTAGTAATGTAAAATCATCCATGACTGTGAGTTAGCAACTGTGGGCTAATGGGTCTAGCATGACTATATTTGCTCCTGATAGGCCGTTTTAACACTATTAGCTCTTCTTGCCAGCGAGAACATTTAATTTTCTGTGTTGGGCAAGAGTTTTCTGCTTGCACGTGCATACATAGTAATTCCTCTCAGTTGTACACAGCTCTTAAATTAGCACGAAATTTACCCTGTTACCACGTTTGAATTTATATCCATAACGACATAATCTGTATTGCCCACAAATCTGTGGAGAACCAAAAATTAAGAGGAGTCTAAAGACAAACTACTTTCTTTTTTGTCAAGTATAAGAAATATATATAGCAGCCTGTTTCCAGCTGGCGCTCCAGTAAATAGATAGAAGGTGGTGCAGCGCCCCGTGGCTTGAAGAGTGGCCTGGGATTCATCCACATCCTTGTGTATTAGGGAGGCCCGCCAAGATGCCGACATAAATTTTTCAAATTAGATTAGCAAACATTGGTAAACTTATGGGAAATCTGAAATCTTCATTTACAATACTCATGATACTAAACTATTTATCTACCAAGAAAGCTAAGCTACAACGTCCACTGCCAGTGGGGAATCCCCACTGGCAGTGGAAAATGACAACTACTTACAGGCTTTTCCTAAGCAGCCCTTGAAAAATGGCAAAACTTTAGAATGTGTACTCCTGCTCCTCCATGCAAAATCATGGTGTTTGTCCACACTGTGGATAATTTGTATGAGTATTCCTTGCGAAAATATGTCTGTGCTTTTTTGTTGACTGGAAAGATGTTTTTCCTTGTGAAAACATACTTCCTTTAAACCAAATAGAATACAGATGCGTTTCCTTGTCTTTCCAACCCTAGCAACGCTCTTACTCCTATGTACTACAGAAGTCGTTTCATACCTGTTTCCAGGTTGAGAAACTGCCAGCAAACCATATGTGTACTTAGGGTTGAGTGACTGCCTGTAGGAGGCTGGACTGGCTTGTAGTGAGTACCAAGGGGTACTTGCACCTTGCACCAGGCCCAGTTATCCCTTATTAGTGTATAGGGTGACTAGCAGCTTAGGCTGATAGATAATGGTAGCTTAGCAGAGCAGCTTAGGCTGAACTAGGAGACGTGTGAAGCTACTACAGTACCACTTAGTGTCATATGCACAATATCATAAGAAAACACAATACACAGTTATACTAAAAATAAAGGTACTTTATTTTTATGACAATATGCCAAAGTATCTTAGAGTGTACCCTCAGTGAGAGGATAGGAAATAGACACAAGATATATATACACAATAGCAAAAATATGCAGTATAGTCTTAGAAAACAGTGCAAACAATGTATAGTTACAATAGGATGCAATGGGGAAACATAGGGATAGGGGCAACACAAACCATATACTCCAAAAGTGGAATGCGAACCACGAATGGACCCCAAACCTATGTGACCTTGTAGAGGGTCGCTTTGACTATTAGAAAATAGTGAGAGTTAGAAAAATAACCCTCCCCAAGACCCTGAAAAGTGAGTGCAAAGTGCACTAAAGTTCCCCTAAGGACAAAGAAGTCGTGTTAGAGGAATAATGCAGGAAAGACACAAACCAGCAATGCAACAACTGTGGATTTCCAATCTAGGATACCTGTGGAACAAGGGGACCAAGTCCAAAAGTCACAAGCAAGTCGGAGATGGGCAGATGCCCAGGAAATGCCAGCTGCGGGTGCAAAGAAGCTTCGACTGGACAGAAGAAGCTGAGGTTTCTGCAGGAACGAAAAGGGCTAGAGACTTCCCCTTTCGTGGAAAGATCCCTCTTGCCTTGGAGAGTCGTGCAGAAGTATTTTCCCGCTGAAAGGACGCCAACAAGCCTTGCTAGCCGCAAATTGTGCGTTTGGCGTTTTTGGACGCTGCCGGGGCCCAGGAGGGACCAGGAGGTCGCAAATTGGACCTGAAGAGAGAGGGGACGTCGAGCAAGACAAAGAGCCCTCACTAAAGCAGGTAGCACCCGGAAAAGTGCCAGAAACAGGCACTACAAGGATGCGTGAAATGGTGCTCGCCGAAGTTGCACAAAGGAGTCCCACGTCGCCGGAGACCAACTTAGAAAGTCGTGCAATGCAGGTTAGAGTGCCGTGGACCCAGTCTTGGCTGTGCACAAAGGATTTCTGCCGGAAGTGCACAGGGGCCGGAGTAGCTGCAAAGTCGCGGTTCCCAGCAATGCAGCCCAGCGAGGTGAGGCAAGGACTTACCTCCACCAAACTTGGGCTGAAGAGTCACTGGACTATGGGGGTCACTTGGACAGAGTCGCTGGATTCAAGGGACCTCGCTCGTCGTGCTGAGAGGAGACCCAAGGGACCGGTAATGCAGCTTTTTGGTGCCTGCGGTTGCAGGGGGAAGATTCCGTCGACCCACGGGAGATTTCTTCGGAGCTTCTGGTGCAGAGAGGAGGCAGGCTACCCCCACAGCATGCACAAGCAGGAAAACAGTTGAGAAGGCGGCAGGATCAGCGTTACAGAGTTGCAGTAGTCGTCTTTGCTACTATGTTGCAGGTTTTCAGGCTTCCAGCGCGGTCAGCGGTCGATTCCTTATCAGAAGGTGAAGAGAGAGATGCAGAGGAACTCGGCTGAGCTCATGCATTCGTTATCTAAAGTTTCCCCAGACACAGAGACCCTAAATAGCCAGAAAAGAGGGTTTGGCTACCTAGGAGAGAGGATAGGCTACTAACACCTGAAGGAGCCTATCAGCAGGAGTCTCTGACGTCACCTGGTGGCACTGGCCACTCAGAGCAGTCCAGTGTGCCATCAGCACCTCTGTTTCCAAGATGGCAGAGGTCTGGAGCACACTGGAGGAGCTCTGGACACCTCCCAGGGGAGGTGCAGGTCAGGGGAGTGGTCACTCCCCTTTCCTTTGTCCAGTTTCGCGCCAGAGCAGGGGCTAAGGAGTCCCTGAACCGGTGTAGACTGGCTTATGCAGAATTGGGCACATCTGTGCCCAAGAAAGCATTTCCAGAGGCTGGGGGAGGCTACTCCTCCCCTGCCTTCACACCATTTTCCAAAGGGAGAGGGTGTCACACCCTCTCTCAGAGGAAGTTCTTTGTTCTGCCATCCTGGGCCAGGCCTGGCTGGACCCCAGGAGGGCAGATGCCTGTCTGAGGGGTTGGCAGCAGCAGCAGCTGCAGTGAAACCCCAGGAAGGGCAGTTTGGCAGTACCAGGGTCTGTGCTACAGACCACTGGGATCATGGGATTGTGCCAACTATGCCAGGATGGCATAGAGGGGGCAATTCCATGATCATAGACATGTTACATGGCCATATTCGGAGTTACCATTGTGAAGCTACATATAGGTAGTGACCTATATGTAGTGCACGCGTGTAATGGTGTCCCCGCACTCACAAAGTTCAGAAAATTGGCTCTGAACAATGTGGGGGCACCTTGGCTAGTGCCAGGGTGCCCTCACACTAAGTAACTTTGCACCTAACCTTTACCAGGTAAAGGTTAGACATATAGGTGACTTATAAGTTACTTAAGTGCAGTGTAAAATGGCTGTGAAATAACGTGGACGTTATTTCACTCAGGCTGCAGTGGCAGGCCTGTGTAAGAATTGTCAGAGCTCCCTATGGGTGGCAAAAGAAATGCTGCAGCCCATAGGGATCTCCTGGAACCCTAATACCCTGGGTACCTCAGTACCATATACTAGGGAATTATAAGGGTGTTCCAGTAAGCCAATGTAAATTGGTAAAAATGGTCACTAGCCTGTTAGTGACAATTTGGAAAGAAATGAGAGAGCATAACCACTGAGGCTCTGATTAGCAGAGCCTCAGTGAGACAGTTAGTCACTACACAGGTAACACATTCAGGCACACTTATGAGCACTGGGGCCCTGGGTTACCAGGGTCCCAGTGACACATACAACTAAAACAACATATATACAGTGAAAAATGGGGGTAACATGCCAGGCAAGATGGTACTTTCCTACACTGCCCTCGTATTACGTTTAGTCCTTCCCCAGCCCTCAGTGGCATCTTTTCACTTGATTTTTAGGGAGGCACGCAAGGGGCCATAGATGAAACTGGATGGCCCATCTTCAATGACAGATTATGAAGAGTGTGCACAGGTATGGTTATGTGAGATAGACAGACATATTTACACAGTGACAGTAGCCACCGTGTAGTGACTCAGAGTTTCCATTGGAAGAACAAGTCCTGAAAAAAAGACAGTGGAGCATGGTAGTCATCCCCTGACTCGGACACTCCGTGGTCACAAAATTAAAAAAATAAAATTTGAGTAGTCACAGTCCCACTGGACTCTAGCAGGAACTGTCACAGCCCCTATGAGGCCACTGAAGTCCTGCAGGACCAGACAAAATACAAAATAATAAGGAGGATGTAGGGTGAGTGGGGGTGCATGGGTAGATGATTGCTCACAGGGCTCTGAGTGCCCACCGAGGTTTGTCGCAGGCCAGACTTCTGCTGTGCACAGCGGAGGCTGGCTGCTCACAGAGGGTTGGTCATAGGGCCTGACTCCACAGTGTATGAGGGGGATGTTGGGCACTCACAGGGAGTTGGGCGCAGTGGAGCTAAATCCCCACCACGCATGGCCGAAGGCTGAGCGTGGTGGGTGATTGGCCAGCTGCGGAAGGCTATGCTCAGGGCTTACATGCAGGCCAGGCTCTGCAGCCAACTCCGTGCAACGCATGACCAAAGGCCAGATCTGGTGGGGACTTGGCCACATATGTATCATAAGAGATTACTTTATGGTAAAAAGAAATACCTATAGAAATTCACTGAAAAATACTGATGGTTGAAATGGAGCTATGTGTAAGTAAGGTAGTAAAATTTAAAATTTAGTTAAAAAACCCTAGCAATTAATTGAACAAAACAAAGGTTAAAGAGGAGTTATAAATAGGTCTTGCAATAAAAAATAACATTTAAATGTGAAAAAAACATACTTATCTGACTTATGAACAATGTGCACTACTATGATGCACCGCTTATAGCTGCATTTTGTACCTCACTAATGACATCTGAAATCTACAGAGTTGCACGAATTTCAGTTTTTTTTTTCCAGCTGACTAAAGTATAACTTTTCTTTAACAGTTGTTTTTTCCAGTGAATTTGTAAGTTTTTTTAACATATGTAAAAATATCACTACCTTACTTACATATAATTAGACTTAATATTTGTTTTTTGGTGAATACATGTATATACATATATACACACATATCACCTACTGGCGGTCGCCAGTAGGTAGTTAGGACCTAATTTCCATAGGAAGAATGTTTTTTGTTTTGCCAATAACTTTGGTGCCACTTGACGAATCTTCACAACATTTTCAAAACGTATACTTCATTCAGTGCAGCTGCTGTGTGGAAAATTTCATGGTGATCATTATAGCGGGGGCTGAGAAAAAGGTGGGTCCCAAAATGCAACATTCCCTTTCACTTTCCCATATGGATTTTGAACACGGCCTGAACCACTGTACAGACGAAACCCAAAAAAGAGATAAAAGAAAAGGGGCCAGGGTAGGGGCACCCTGAGCCCCAAGCCTCGGTCTAGGGGTTCCTCAACGATCTCGCAGGGATAAAAAGCATTTTTTTTTAAATGTCTTGGAAAAATGTGTATCTAGATCTGTAGATTTTTCTGAGATGTTTTTTTTTTTTTTTAAAGGCGGTCTCCCGCTCAATTTTGCCACTGGTTGGGCCAGGTCCCGGGGATATTGGGGGCTTCAAGAAGGAGAGCTGTACAGGATCCCCTCCTAGTGCTTGTGTTAGCCCTGGGGACCACCACCTCCCGAAGCGATGAAATACAGGTATACGGGGGGGGCAAACCTGTGGCCCAGGGACTACCACCTAGGGCAGAAGGCAGGGCCTTTGGGCTGGGGTCCCCGTAGCTGTGATCGGCCCGGGAAGGGGGCCGCCCCTCTCACCTAGAGTCTGTGTGTCTCCCTTTAAATTGCTACAGCTAAGCAAATGTGCAAATCACCAGAATGCTCCACCTGCTTGATCCTGCACTGTCTACCTTAGTAGTATGCAAAGGTCCTCCTGCCTTTTACCAGGATGATGTACATCTTACCAAGAGGCCTCCCCAGTGCGTTTCCCACCAACTTTGGTACTGCGCTCTTGATGCTGAGGAATATGAGGACTTCTCAACAAAACAAAGATGCACTTATGTCAAATAGATAAAAGGAGCACCCTGGTTTGGTGGAGATTTACGTCTTTGTAGTCTTGTTGGCCTCTCTATGGCAGGATTCATGTCATCACAGAATTATGAAGAAAGATGAACAAGAAACAATCCTATTACTAAACACACACAAGGTCGCTGGGCATATTTCCTTGTGGTTTATTACACAGCTGTATTGGACTCTTGTTGGATAAATGAGCAGGTGCAGTTCCTTTGTGGCCGAGTCACTGACGCAGCTACTGACACATCCACACAGTCACTCACAGACCCACTCAGTGACTCATTTACCCACTCACAGACTCACACAGATACTCATGCACCCGCTCACAGACCCACTTAGACACTCACACTCCCACTCACAGACCCACTCAGAGACTCGCCCACTCACAGACCCACTCAGAGACTCACACACGCACTCACAGACCCACTCAGACACTTACGCACCCACTCAAAGACCCACTCAAAACACATGCACTCACTCATAGACCCACTCAGACATTCACACATGCATTCACAGACCTACATAGACTCTCTCACACCCAGTGTCACACCAGGCAGACACTATCACACCCACTCTCAGAAATAGAGACACCCCCTCACACCTATTCTCAGACCCAGAGAGACAGGCCCTGTGGCCAACACTCGCTGTGCACGGTTGAAAGCTGTGTGCGGCAGGGGGTTGAGTGGTTATAGGGTGTTAGTCGAAGGGTCTGGCTACATGCCAGGCCCTGTGGCCAACCCCGGAGGCACACGACCAAAGGTCGTGCATGGCGTTGGTTGGATTAATGTATAGTAATTAAAATTACTATTTGTTAAAAAAACTATAGAACGTCACAGAAAAAAACAAAGGTTACAGGGACATCATATTTAGGTTCTGAATTTACTTGTACAAAACCTTAGAAATTCAGCAGCTAAAGTTATTTCAAGTTACTATAACTCGTGCCCTAACCATGCACTGCTAATTATCACAGATATTACAGCAATCATGACAACTACTATAACTTTATTGAAAATATAAATGAAGAATTAGCAGTCAAATTAATGAAGAAAAACTGTTAATGGTGGGGGCGCTTGTTATAGTTACCTTAGGGCACAAGTTGTAGTTACTTGAAATAATTCTAACTACAACTGCTGAAATGTTAAGGTTATGTACAAGTAAATTCAGAACCTAACTATAAAGTCCCTATAACCTTTGTAACCTTTGTTTTTTTCAGTGAATATATGTATATATATATATATATATATATATATAAATATGCACACACATACACACATACACACACAGTTCTTCTCTTCACACCACTTTCTAATGCAGTCTCTTTGTTAGAGATTTATACACTTTTTATCCTCGTATCTTTCTAAATCCATCACTGTGCAGATCTCACATCTCATTTCTTTCCTCTTCAACACCCTCTTTACACTATCTCATGCAGGTCCTTCCTTGCATATCTTTCGCTTCACCAATCCCCCCCAGACACAATGTACCCACTCACATGAATGAGCTGTAATTTTATTAAACTTTAGCCCTGTCAATATTTTAACAGCTGTGTACTTGCTTCACACACTTTTGCATACTGTCACAATTACAATTGGCGTGCCTGACCATTGCTCTGTGTGCTCTCCAGAAAGGCCATGTATTCAATGAACTTGCATTCCGAATTCCTTTACGACTCACTAGGCATTGTAAGAAATTTGCACTGCGTTAGGCCTGAGCTCCCCAGCTGTCAGTCACGGCCCACCCACAATTTGATCTCACACAACTATTTAGGGGCAACACTTTTTGTACTACACACTATACATGAGTGATATTTTGCATGAGAAAAAACTACAGAAACATACCATTGTGGAAAAAGCAAATATTCTGGGGGAATGCAGGAGCAAGTAAAACATGACATGTAATCAGGAACATCACTGCTAGGCCGAGAGGGCACTGACTGTGGCTGTCACTGGCATGTGGGGGTAGTACATTTACAGATGGTGCATTACTAACCCTCAACGTAGAATGTCAGAAATTCTGCTGTACTTTATAAGTCATCATCGCATCTTTGATGAAGCATTCATGAGAAGTACTGCATAATCCTCATTTCCATTTTCTCAAGAATACAAGAAGCATTTTTTTTTTTCCAGTGTTGTTTTACTGTGTTGATTAGTGAGTTTCTATGGTAAATGGAGAATATCAGGAGAACTGGTGTTTCCTTATTGGATATTGTCCCATCTGGGACACTAGAAAATCCACCATCTCTGTCTTGTACAGACTTTGGGCCTGATTATGAGCTCGGCGGATGGTTTACACTGACTGCCGAAGTCCGACGGGGAGGTTGCCGCCAACTTGCTACCTCCCCGCCAGTCCCATGAAGAGTTTCCTGCTAGGTCAGTGAGCAGAAACCTGAGTTTCCGCCAGCTGGCCTGGTGGGAAAGAGCCTACAGCACTGTCTCTGACTCGTAACTGAGGCGGTGGCAATGCTGTAGGCTGCAGGGTGCACCAGCACCCTTTCAATGTTCACTGTCTGCAATGCAGACAGTGAACAATGCGAGGGTGCTGGCCAGGCCCCCTGCACCCTTTCTCCTACTGCCATGAAATGGCTGGCGGAGAGCAAGTTTGTAATCCCCAGGGCAGCGCTGCTTTCAGAGCTGTCCTGGCGGATTAGGACCGCTACCTACTGCCAGACCGCCAGGATCCCTGATCCTGGTGGAGCTGTCAGTCCCCTCGTGGCCAGACCACCAGGGTTGAAATATGAAGCTTGGACCACTGCATTGGCGGCAGTCGACTGCCATCCGCGAGTCTGGCAGTCAAGTGACTGCCAGACTCATAATGAGGGCCATTGTGTGTTACTTTATGAGTTCTGTCCCGAACATCAGTTACCAATGGAGCATGGACCTAAGATCAAAGTAAACAGAACCAGTTATTATCAAGGTTCCCAAGGTATCCCACTTGCAGATGAAGGATTTGCTCGTGCTCTATTACTCCTTTCCCTAGCTCACCAGTGTGTGGGAAAGCTGCTTCCAAAGTGTAAGACCTCTCCTTGTCAAGGTTCCTCAGTCTGGCAGTATGCCTGTTGGACTGTGGGAATCACAGTTATCAGTTTTCATACATTAAATGGAAATCATCCTACAGGAGCTCTTTAGGGGACTGTACATGAAGAGTGTGTGCACAAATGTATCATGAGATTTTCATGGACACCCCTGAATCAGTGTTGGCCGCCAGCTCATTCAAAACCACAGTTAACGTCTCTCTTTATTCTGTTTCCTTCCTGTGAATCTCAAAACTTCCTAATATAAGCATTCTTGCAAAAAGAAGGATTTTATCTCACTGACCCAGCATTTGGACCCATATCTGACAATCACGGCTGATCCTGAACTCATTTATGTACTAGATGGGGTACTGAGTCATCTCTGATCACCATTAGATCTGGGAAATGTTAAATTAACTTTTAAAGTATAAGTAGGCATTATCATAATAAATAAAAAAAACAGCTTCTCCTGTTACAGCTAAGATAATGAAATCCATATCACCAAAAAAGCTGGAAAAACCTATGGAAGTATCCTCACTGCACAACTGATTTATACCTCAAATCAGTCAAAACTGCATAGGATGCAACCACATAAATCATAGCACAGCAGACACAGAAATCCTATCCTAACACGAAGAACAGGTTTTCAACCTAGGTATGTACCCTGTGACATAGTGAGCTTAGACCACCACCTACAACTGTAAGATCTAGAGCCTCAGGCCCATATTTATACTCTTGTACGCAAAGGTTTAGCGTCGGCTAGCGCCATACCAAGACGCCGGCTGGGTGTCATATTTATGGTATGACGCTAGCTGGCGGTAAGGCCCAGCTAGCATCATAGAAAAGGACGCTAGCCGGTGGGGGAGGTATTGGGGGAGCAGGGGGTTTAGCGTCAGAGGATGACGCTAGTAAGGGCAAAGGCAAAAAAAATGCCTCTGCCCAGACTAGCGTCATTTTCTGACGTTAGAACCCCATCGACATGACTCCTGTCTCAGTTGACTTTTGTCCCCTGGTCATTGCCATTGGGTCCAGTGCCATGTATGGGGGCCCAAGTTAGGCTCCCCTATGGCACTTTGTAAAATAAAAACGAATACTCACCCATACCTACCTCTCCTTACCTGGGATGGGGCCCCCTCATTCTTAGGTGTCTTCCAGGTGTGGTTGCGTGTGGGTGGGGGTGTCCCTGCGGGCAGGGAAGGGCACCTGTGGGCTCTTTCCATGGTCTTTGACCATGGAAAAAGGCCCACAGTTCCCCTAACTCCTGCCCTGACCCAGGTGTTAAATAATGGCGCTAAGCAAGGTTAGCACCATTAATTAAGGCCCCCATTTCCCCGTGCTAGATTTTAGCACAGGTGTAAATATGGCGCTAAGGCCATATTGTAATTTTTTGCACAGGAATGCCTACCTTGCATCTCATTGACGCAAGGTAGTTTTCGGCAGGCAAAAAATGACTTCAACTCCATAAATTTGGTGCTAGACGTGTCTAGCGCCAAAGTATAAATATGGAGTTAGGTTTGTGCTGAATTAACGTAAAATAAATTACGCTAATTCAGCGCAAATCGAGTATAAATATGGACCTCAGTGTCATAAAGGGCAAGAAGATCCGACTACCATCACCAACCAATATTTTGATGGGATCTTTTATCAACACTTCATGATCCTATGGCATGTTTTCACTTTCCTGGAGTTCTTCGAATTTGTCCTGACTCCAATTGTACTCAAACACTCTCAGTCAGAGTAAGCCAATGGCAAATATCTGAAACATTTGTTTTTCATTTATGAAGGACACTTACTTCTGAGGCTTCTTTAGGTGCTGTCCCCTAGAAGACGAATGGTCCTGCCAAAAGGAAAGATTTAGGAAGAGTGCGGACTAGATTGCAATCTTACTTTTCTGTGAGATGTCAGGGTCCATATCTCCCCATAAATAGAATTCCATAATTTAATCCCGAGAATAAACACACTTCTGCCCCTATTAGAATCTAGGTGAAAAGCTGGGAAAAGCTGCACATATCTCTATATTGTAGTAATCTGCATCCAAGGGAGTTATGAATAATTCCCTGAGATATCAAGGAGATACAACACGCTATCTACGCAGCATTTTAAGGCACCTATAGTGGATTCTGTGTTGCATCCTAAGCCAGTGTAAATATTGTCAGGCATTTGAGTCCTGATCCCGTTTGCTCTGAACAATGGGTAGGTGGCATCATCATTGGTTCTGTGGATTGTTCCTGCGACTATCTCGGTGGGGGTGGGGTTGTTGAGGAATATGATCTTAACTTCTATTTTTCTTTTGATTAGTTGCTGTCACCTATATTTCCTTCACTCACTTACTCAAAGGGACAGACCTACATCTCCCCAAGATCCTCTTGGTATTCAGCCATAATTTATATGGTCTCTGTGTCTTCAGTGTAATTTCAAAATTGGACACTTCCGGGCAACTGATTGTAAATGTGAAAGAGACATGGCAACGATGGGAATTCTCGTTGAACCCTACAGTTGAAGAAGTTTACCTCGGCCAAAATAAATCTTACTTGACCGTTGCATGCCTTTTTATGAGAACGCATTAACTCCTGTCCGTGGATTCCCGCTTTGCTTGCCAACCTATCCAATAGAATTGTGATGTCCACAGTCTTAAATGCTGCTCACATGTCAAGGTAAGCATCATAACCAGCGCATGGTAACCTTTGTACACTGTTTATCAAAGATTATCACTAACATTATTCGGGCTCATATTAGTTCTGTGGTCGGGCCAGAACCAGACGTGTACGTTTCCAGCAGCCCGTGCTTGTCCAAATGACCCTGGAGCTAGAATGCTACAACCTTCTCTATAGGTTTACTAATAAATGGAATATTGGCATTTGGAAAATAATTGACAGTCAGGAAAAACTCACATATTGTCTTTTTTAATAGAGGTGTGGTAATGCAGGCCTTGCTTGAAATATTCCAGCACACGTCCAAATTTTGCGTTTTGCTACAAAGGTTAGCTGTCAGAGCAGCATATTGCTCTGGGAAGGCTGACAGTAGCTCACTGTGTGCACAATAATTGGGATGGTTTAACTATGCTTGTGTTCCTGTGCCTCAGAATGTGTAATTGAACTGAAGTAAATGGTAGTGATGGCACGAGGGAGCATAGGGATGAGGGAAACACATTTGACACAGCACATAATTTAGTAGACACAAAATGTGACAAATCTTCCTACAGTAAAAGCTACAAACCTACCCTCCAAGGAGGAACCCAAGGTCAACCCTTGAACCTCTACTTATCATTGCATGAGTGATACAACCTTTTCTTAATAGACTGCAAAGCTCTGGAACATCGTCCCAACCTAATTAAGAAAGCTCACAATCAACATCCAGTTACAAAAAGCAGTAAACACATGGCTGTTACCCTATGCTATATGAATCTTGGCATGTTGCTGTTGACAGCTCACTGTGCCACTGGAACCAAGCTGCACCCAACTGAAGAGGTCCAAATAGGCTGCTTGTGTTTTGGTTTAGAGAGGACCTGGCTTGGCAGTTTGGGGTAAAATGTTGCCACCTGAGCATGTAATGCTGATTTGCATGTGGCTGGGCTTAATCTGAGGTGGACAAGATGATGTTGGTCTGATGTTGGTGTGAGTAATTAACTGAGATCATTTCAAGCATTACGGCCACCACTTTTTTCTGTTCTTTGTTGTTGGTAACCTGGCACTAGGAATATTCACAGCATCCTAAACCACCACCATGATCATTTTAAAGTGTATGTTCATGCAAGTTCTGACTCTGATCCAGCGAAGGTAAGTGTTAATGAAGAACAACGCTATGACCCTCACACTTCTTTGTGATGCTGGAATGCCTTTGCTTAGTTCCATGTTTGCAAGAAGCAGACTGGACACCCCCCGGGTCCTCCTGCACAAAACCTAATTATACTATCCATATCGGTCATACTTTAACCATACAGCTCAACAACTATTTGTACCGGCTGTAGCATACAAGTAATAGGTCAATGACTGCACACAACTTCGGGGCCTCACAAATGGTAGTAGTCAGCTGTACAAATGCCAAATAATAAATTAACTTCTTCCTTTTCAAAAAGAATTGTGCTCTCTTATGGGAGTTACAACAAACTTTGTGACCAGTTGGTGACAGAAATCCTCAGAAGCATCACAGGGACTTTTTACATTATCGGAGTTCACTTTTTAAGTAGACTAGTGGGAGGCAGGGAGCAATCGGAGTAAGGCAGTATCATGAAAGAGAGATATATAATGCATGCACTCTTTGCAACCTGATAGAGCTATATTCTCCATGGTAAGGGTGGTATGACACACATCTATGTAAGTTGTGCGGGCTAGGCTATAACCTGAGCAACCCATGTGTAGCAAATCTATTTTTAAAGTGTTTTTGTTCAGAATTCAGTAAATAATTGCAAGTAATATTTTACGTGAAGTGCTGCTTTTATTGTGATAAGTGTTGCATTGTGTCCTCATTGCCTTCCGAATTCTTTGTATTTGAAAGGCAATAGAAACATAGATTTCTTATTGGAGCATTGGAATATTGACAGTTCCATTGAAGACAATGGAGCAGCAGAGGATTGTAAATACCAGCATAGGCCACAGGCCATCATTATTACAATGTCCTATTCAATCACTCAATCAATCAAACACATTTCTTAAGTGTACTACTCACCCGGAAGGGTCTCGCTGGGGGGGGTGTTACTGCTCGAAAAGCCATGTTTTGAGGTGCTTTCTGAAGGTTAGGAGGTCCTGGGTCTTGCGTAGGTTGGTGGGGAGGGAGTTCCAGGTTTTGGCGGCAAGGTGGGAGAAGGATCTGCCACCGGAGGTGGTGCGTTGGATGCGGGGGACTGTAGCGGCTGGAGCAGAGCTGTCGAGTTGGTTTGTGGAAGTTGATTCGTTTGTTGAGTTAGGCCGGTCCAGTGTCGTGGAGGGCTTTGTGAGCGTGGACAAGGATTTTGAAAATGATCCTTCTGTTGATGGGCAGCCAGTGTAGGGATCGGAGGTGGGCGGAGATTTGTTCGTGGCGAGGGAGGTTGAGGATGAGATGTGCGGCTGCGTTCTGGATTCGCAGAAGTTTTCTCTGAAGCTTGGCTGTGGTCCCTGGGTAGAGGGTGTTGCCGCAGTCCAGTCTGCTGCTTATGAGGGCGTGGGTGACTGTTCTTCTTGCTTCTAAAGGAATTCATTTGAAAGTCTTGAAGCAGGAGGATGATATGGCATTGATTTGCTGAGTCATGGAGAGAGATGAGTCCATTATGATGCCAAGATTGCGTGCATGGGTGGTGGGTGTTGGGGATGGTCCGAGGGTGGTGGGCTACCAAGAGTAGTTCCATGCTGTCTTGTTGGGACCGAAGATGATGATCTCAGTTTTTTCTGAGTTCAATTTGAGGTGGCTTGCTGTCATCCAGTTAGCGATGGCAAGGAGTCCGGCGTGTAGGTTATTCTTGGCGGTAGATGAGTTCCTCGTGAGGGAGATGATGAGCTGGGTGTCGTCAGCGTATGAAATGATGGTGAGGCCGTAGGGGCGGATGATAATGGCGAGAGGAGCCATGTAGATATTGAAAAGGGTGGGGCTGAGGAGGATCCTTGGGGGACCCCACAGATGGTCTTGGTGGCTGTAGATCGGAAAGGAGGGAGGCAAACTCTTTGGGTTCTTTCGGAGAGGAAGGAGGTGAGCCAGTCCAGAGCTTTGTGGCGAATTCCGGCATCTAGGAGGCATGTGCGGAGGGTTTGGTGGCGTACGGTGTCGAAAGCTGCAGAGAGGTCTAGGAGGATGAGGGCGACGGTTTCGCCCTTGTCCAATCTGGTCCTGATGCCGTCTGTACAGGTGATGAGGGCGGTCTCGGTTCTGTGGTTTTTGCGGAATCCAGACTGGGAGACGTCGAGTATGTTGTTATCTTCTAGGAAGCGAGACAGTTGTATGTTTACTATCTTCTCTATGACCATTGTGGGTAAGGGGAGTAGAGAGATGGGTCGGTAGTTTGTGAGGTCTTCAGGGTCTGCTTTGGGTTTTTTGAGAAAAGCGTTTACTTCGGCGTGTTTCCAAATATCTGGGAAGGTTGCGGTCTCAAAGGAACTGTTGATGACGGCCCAGAGCTGGGGAGCGATGATTTGACTGGCCTTGTTAAAGATGTGGTGGGGGCAAAGGTCTGTTAGGGAGCCTGAGTGGATGGAGCTCGTGGTTTTGCCGATTTCTTCGTCATTGGTGGGGGTCCAGGTGTTCAGTAGGTTGGTGCTGCAGGGTATTGTGGTGTTGGTTGTGACGGTGGTGGTGATGGTGGGTGAGGACGATGTGAAGCTGTTGTGTATATTGCGATCTTGCGGTGGAAGTAGTTGGAGAGGGAGTTGCAGAGGTCTTGGGAGTATGGAGGGTCGATGGTGCAGGATTTGGGTTTGGTGAGTTCTTTGATGATGGCAAAAGTGTGTTGTTGTCTATGTGTTCTTTGAAGAAGGATCGTTTGGTGGTCCGGATGAGTTGGTGATGTTTGCGCATGGCTTATTTGAGGGCGGAGGAGTTGCTCATTGACGGTTCTTGGCGCCAGGCTTTCTCAATTTTTCGGCATTCTCGTTTGGAAGACTGAAGTTCTGTGGTGAACCAGGGGGCGGTCTTGATGGTGCGGGTGTTGTTGGTTATTTTGAATGGGGCAAGGGAGTCTGCGCATGTTTCTAGCTATCGTGCAAGGTTGAGGGCAGCGGCGTTGGGGGTCGTTGGTACTGGGAGGTGGAGCTTGTGCGAGGTTGGAGATCAGTTGTTCTTTGGAGATCTTGTTCCACTTGCGGTAGGGGGTAGGATGTTGTTGGTGGGTGGTGGGTTTCAGGAAGGAGAAATGGATGCAGTGGTGGTCAGTCCAGTGGAGTTCGGTGGTGTGAGTGAAGGTGATGTGGCTGCTGGAGGTGAAGATGGCGTCTAGCGTTTGTCCGGCTGAGTGGGTGGGTGAGGTGACCAGTTGCTCGAGGCCGAGGTTTGCGAGGTTGTCCAGCAGGGCCGTGGAGTTGCAGTCGTGGGGGCTGTCAAGGTGAAAGTTAAGGTCACCAAGGAGTAGGTAGTCTGTGGAGGTGAGGGCGTGGGAGCTGATAGTGTCGGCGATGGTGTCACAGAATGGGGGATGGGGTCCTGCTGGTCTGTAGATGAGGATTCCTCTTAGGGTGTTGTTGGTGTTGATGTGTACCTGAAAGTGTAGGTGCTGTACATTGTCTAGGGTGTCGTTGGTGTTGGTGGAAATCTTGATGGAGTTTCTGTGTATTATGGCGATTCCTTCTCCTGGTTTGTTGGTGCGGTCTCTACGGGTGATTTTGTATCCTTCTGGGATGGCTATGGCGATGTCGGGTTCTGATGAGGAGTTCATCCATGTTTCAGTGAGGAAGGCGATGTCGGAAGAGTTTGTGGTGAGTAGGTCCCAAAGCTCGATGGCGTGCTTGTGGACGGAGCGGGTGTTAAGGAGGATGCAGTTGAGGTGATTGGGAGGTTTGGTGTTGTTGTGGTGCTTGTTGGTGTTGTTGGTGTGAGTGCAAGAGAAGTGGCATGTGTGACAAGTGAAAGGTCCATGTGTGTATCTGGGGTTAGCCTGGGTGCAGGCGGTGTGCCGGCCGGGGTTGAGAGCAAGGAGCTCTTTGGAGGAGTAGTGGCGCTTGGGGGGGGGGCGTAGGAGCGTGGACCAGGGGGAGGGGCGCTGGGCGCGGTCCAGGTGCAGACGGGCACAGATGGGCTTGCCTCTCCGTGCGCCAGCGGCGCGTCCGCTGCGCGGCGACCATTAAGAAGGGGAGGTGGGAGGGAGGAGCAGCTGGGAGGTGGGAGGAAATGGCCAATGGGGGCGCGAGGGGGTGGGGCCGCAGGGGACGCAGCGGCAGGGTCAGAACAACCGTCAAGAGCCGGAAAAGAAAAATGGGCACAATCAGAGCAATACGAAGTGGAGCAGAAAATGGGCACAGGTAAAGTTCAAAACAGTGTGTAAAACGAAAAACAAATTCCAAGAAACGAAATACGATTTACAAAAAACGAAATACACGGTATAAAGCACACTAGATACGCCTACCACTAGGCACCAGGGATGAGGGGCAGGCAGGTGCCTGCGGGTGGTGCAGGGCCTCGAACTTCTTTTTGCAGCAACGGCGGGGTCAGGGGCACCGAGGCAGGCTGGTGGAGCCGAGTGTACTCCTGGCCCAAAGCTGGTCAGGGGGTCTACTACTGTCCCTCTCTCCTGTCTCTCCTCGGGGTATGTGACTTGCGCCAGGTGAGAGCGCAGAATCTGTGGCTTAGGGAAAACAGAGATCTCCTGCAGCATCTGTGTCTCCCTCTGCCTTGCAAATTAACAGAGCCCAGGGAGAATCAGGGGCAGGCGTTTCCATTGATAACAGGAGCTGTTATAAAAGGCACAGTCTGCTGGAAGTTGCAGGATATTTTAAAATGCTGTGTGCCTCAGTGGAGGCTTTTTTTTCTGAATTGAGACATTCTTTCCACATGGAGTAATATGTTCTAATAGCACTTAGCCTGGCACAATGGGCTATAGGGGGCATTAAAGTCCTGCTCCTTTCTCATTGGTCCTTGCCTTCGTGCTTGGTCAGTTACACTGAGGTGGGCCATTAATGTCTGGTAGGCCTCATTACGGTCGGTTAAAATGCTGTATTAGAACACTGGAACATAGGAAGCTCCAAATGAAGGTACTGGACTGGGACAGGGTCAATACAATTTTTAAACACCTTCTGCTATACCATTCCATTGCGTGTTTTTCACCGCCTACTCTCAGTGGACGGAATATTCTAATAGTATTGTAGCACCGTCTTCCTGGGACTATACCAGTTGATAAAGGCCCTCTCCTTTGTTAATGGTCCTTGCCTGTGACCCTGGCCTGTAACTCAGGTTGACAGTCTTTAACGACTGATATAGACAGAGGTAGCTGGTTGCAGTAATGTAATATTGACCTTTTGGATCATTATCTAAAACAAAAGTACCATGGGAAAGTGCGGAAAACAGGCAATGCAATAATAGTGAAAAACAAACACCAATTGTCTTGAATATAAACACTATCTCATCCCAAAACACTCATGTATTCATCATCAAATATATATTTAAATTGAAGTGTACTCTACAGACCTTGCTTCTATTACCTGGCGGCCTGTTTTCTCAATACTGTTGTGTCTTTTGTGCTGTTTCATTTTGATAAAATCCTTCACCCATGTCCTCTTCCTATTTAAGGCGCCTCGCTTTTGGTATAGCGTTACGTTATTATCCAGTGTGTTGGCCTTTATACCGAGCCAAGAGATCCTCAAAACATATTCTCTTTTAGGCACCTGAAACAGGCGTTTGCTGAGGGTTTTATCTGTACCTATTGTCCTAAACCTGTTTCTTTATGTAATTCCTCGTTTCCCTACACAAACTTAGAATAGGAGTTTTTTACTGCCCCCAGAAAATAGTTCACTAGCTGACTAGTGGAATTTACCAAGTGAAGTGGCCGAATTATAACGAAGGCCTTGATCCATGCCAGGACAACAGTCATTTAGTGAGGATTGCCAGCAGCACTATTAGGTGAAGTAAACTTTAGTCTCTGCCAATAACATTTATGTGTGTTTACCGAAACGAGAGCCTTTATGATGAATGGATTATTAGTGTGTGTTCCCAGGAGAATACAACGAATGTAATCTTCTTTTTGAGATAAAGGATGAACTTAGATTTTACAACTCCCAACATGCTCTCTAATTACCTAAGAGTTAAAGCAGTTTAGGAAAACACTGGATGCCATGGCACCTATTATTTTATTCCTCATTTCCCAGAACAGACCCTATGCCAGGGCAGAATTTGTAGGTATCAGTTGGTGTTAGATCATGAAATTCGAGGTTCAGGAGTCTGAGCTCGGGTGGCCATGGGAGAGCTCGCCCCATACTATTCAATACAGAGACAATTTTAAGTGTCAAAGATATTATTAAAGGTACGATGTACATTTCGCATTATACAACACTCTGATTTGTTAATAGGAACTGCATTGCTTTCAAGTTCACCAAATAAAATGCTACACGCATTAACAACAGTGTTAATTCTGGCCTGGGTACAAAATGTTTCTAAAGTATATAACAATTAATGTTTATGAAACTATACATATAGAATGTAATAATTTGACGTAAAATATTCTGGCAGAGAAGAATGCAATAGATATACAATGTATTCTAAATTCCAATAAGTGCTATAAATCATATATCTTTAGTCATAGTTCAAGGAAATCACACCAAATTGGTTGTAAAGTAGGCCAAGCTGAGACATAATTGAAAAACTAACTGATTTGAATATATGAATGTCAGTCGGTGTTGTCAAATTATTTATTTCAGCTGTTTCTATCAACCAGCATGTAAAGCTTCTGCATTCCACAAACACATAGACTATATTTGCATTTGGGCATTTGCATCTCCAGTAGTTATTTTTTTCTACAAAGAGGTAGTTTGAATTTTTTGCTTGGTATTCAATAAAAGCTCATTAAATTTCGATGGCAGGTATAAACTTTTTTCCCTACAGGCATCGGGTATTTGTGTGAAACATTTAAAGGGACGGCAAAGTTTAACACCCTTTTCCACCCAATTCTGTCTTTCTCCATTCATAGAAGATTTTTACTTTGTTATGATTTTTTTTCCAGCAGAGCGGGTGAAGGGTTTGAGGAGAGTTAGATAGCATCCCAATTTAGTTCAGAAAAAGTTTAACACCATTAAATCGTGCTCTCCACATGAAGTTTGCCTGCTCATTTTCTATACTCTTACGCTAACGTCATTGCTCCAGCTCTTGCAAACACTATAAATTGCTCAGTACCGCTAGGCGAAGTTCGTCTTCTGAAACACAGACTGCATATAGAGAAGGAACAGCAAATTATAGATCCTACTTTGAGCTTTGGGGAAACGCACAGACAAAGTAGAAAAGCAAACGGCATGCTTTCTAAAGCATTACAATTGCCTTCTTTTTTGGAAACTTGCTTCCGTTCTTGTAAGGGCACAGAAACAGCCGTATCCCAGCCTCAGAAGGGGTCAGAATGATCTTAGATCAAGATGATTCCACCGTGATCATTGTTTTCACCTTTCAGTGGTGTTTAATACTATGGATGATAACATACTACTGAGTCGGTTTCCGAGATTCGAAGTGTAAATATTGTTTTACAAATATTTATATAATGTTTAAATGAACACTCTCACACCGTTTCTTTATCACCCCCTTCGGCTCCCCATCTATGTTCGTCCACTGTGTAGTTTCGCAGGGCTGATCACTATCCCTCCAGCTGTTTAATGTTTATGTTCACTGTTTGACAAAACTGATTAGACCTTTTGGCTTTATATACATTATTTATGCTGATGATGCACTACTGATGAATTGGCTAGTTTAGTCGCTTTGCCTCTTTTCTTCAAGTTTAACTATTTTTTCTCTCTGAAGTTCAATGCTGGACAATAATCAACTTTCTCACATTGTATGCCCACAATACAGTGGGTGGCTCCTGCTAAAAACGAATATATGTCTAAAAATTACCACCATGGACTATGACCTCACTGCTCTTACACAATAATTGTGTTTATAATTGCTTCAACTATTTGAAGCTGTTAAAAAAGTATTTCCCTTTTTACCACTGTAGCTTCATGAGCAAGTAGTCACCGTTTGCATTATGTCAAGAACTGATTATTGTAAAATATTTTATTTGGGGGTGCCAGAATATTTGACTGTGAATTTGCTAAGAATTAAAAAATGTGGTTCGTGATCAGTTAACAAGTTAAGAAAAGATTGACTCAGTGAGCAAGGCCAGAAGGCCATGATACTGTCTCCAGTGAATCTGCGTTTTCAATTTGTGACACACTGTCTTATTCCTAGATCTACTACAATACTGAAAAATCCCTGTTCTCATACTACTTTACTCCCTACTTTACTGGGAGAGAACTGTGATCAACCACTCAAATGTTGCTCACTGTTCTGAGGTTTAAGTGTTGAAGAGGTGAGGCAGGGCTCTATCTTCTCTCCATCGGTGACTTGGGAACAGTCCTCCTTTTCAAATCAAATGTATTCCCTCGTATTTGAAGTTTAGAAAAAATATTTTCTGATAGTGAAACACCACTTCACAAATAAAGAGAAATAGAACTTGATACAGCTCATTTGGTCTAATTCTCTTGAATTTGTTACATTGTACAAGTAGCCTGTAATTTGATTCTAAGTTGCATCTAAACACAAAGGTAAAGTTATGAAGAGGGTAGACTGATTTATAACTGGAGTCCTGTAAGTACTAACTTTCAGTATTGCTTTGAGATTTATTACAGTGTTGTTTTGTGTGGTTTTCAGACATTTTAATAAAATGTTGTTTCAAAGGAACAGGATTGAAACAGAATGTTATTGTCAATTATTCTATTAATTATGGGCTAACTGATAACAGGAGTCCCCTGCTGCTTTCTCCAACAACGCCAGTAACACCTTTACCTTACAAATTAAAGTAACCTATTGCATTTTTGTGAGAAGCTAGGGCTCCGTTTATGAAGCCTTTTTGAGGTCGCAAATGGGCCGATTGACAGAAATGGCCCATTTGCAAAGCCAAAAGGCATTTTAACATGTAACAAGTCCAAACAGCGATTTTGAAACCTGTTACTGAATTGCAATTTGGGTTTGTGATTCTGTATTAGGAAGGGGTGTGTTGAGGGCGTCCCTTCATAGTACCAAATCGCAGTGCTATCTATGAACGCTTTGTGACCGAAATGCGCTTGACAAACTTTCACATTTTAGCATCAACTTGAAGTTGATGGTAACCCATTCACAAATGGGACGAGGTCCCCAAGCAACCCCTTCCTCTTTGAGAATGTTTGTAAAAACATCTTTGGAAGAGCAGGCATTGGTCTCACGGACCTCTAATTGCTCTTAAAAAATAAAAAATAAACTTTTCATTTTTTAAAAATGCATCCTATTTTCTTTTAAGGAAAACGGGCTGCATTGAAAAATAATTGCTTTATTGAAAATCAATTACAGACATGGTGGTCTGCTAACCTGTGCTTTTAGTGACTTCCAGTGGGTCGCAAAGCAAGACCTTCCTCATTATTATTTAAGAGGTAGGTCTAATTGCGACCCACTGGGAAAGGCAAAATGTGTCAAAGACACATTTGTACATTGAGCTTGCGATTACCAAATAGTGAATTGCTAAGATTCACTATTTGGTAATCACAAATGATTACCTTCGTGCATGTGGCTCCTAAATATTTACATCAATAAAAGGAAAAATCCCAACATTTTCAAAACTTTTTCATCCTTTAGACAGATTATTTGATAGCAATTTTCAGTACAGAATTTATATTTTATTTGCAGAAAGATTTGCTTTCCAACACATTCTTATAGACTTTCCAGTCCTTTTGTTACATTCATAAACATCTTGCAAATAGGTAATGGCCATATGGCAAGAGTACTTTTTCTTGTTTTTGATTAGTACAAAAAAGGTGTCCCTTAAAGAAATTTTCTATAATTTGCATGGTACAACCAACAATGTTTTGTAATTGGAGAACCACTTCCTCAGAGCAACAACTGCACTTGATACACATTAAGATAACTTTCATTCAAGCGTCCAGATTTCCTCTGTGGTACTATTTGTAGCCAAAAAGAGTTGACAATCAACAATAATGAGAGCACACCACGGTTATCCATAGATGAACATCTTCAATTGTTTGTTTCAACTATCGTCTCATGATTCATCTGATCTAGCAATCTCAAGCTGGATAGATTGGGTGATGAATGAAAAGATAGCTACAACAAACAATTGAAGATTCGACCACTCTATATAAATGGACTATAACTGTTGGTCTGATGATAAGGCAGTATAGAACATATTATTGCCATTGAGAGAAAGGTGATTTTTGGATGTGAATGATCAACAAGTCCTCTATAGATAGATAAATAACCATTAAGTGATCTCACTAATGTTGGCACTCAGCAGTTCTTATGTTTCCTAGTCATAAAATTGTTTTCAAATATTTTATTTGTAAATCAAGGAAGAATATGTTCAATATGACTTTCCAGATTATAACCTGTTACAAGAACCAGTTATGTGCAAATAGCCAGCATACGTTTGTTGTCAACTATATGTAATATCTTGGACAAGAAAGGCTGCCTACGCTCACCTGCCTACATAATGCCTCTACTTTCAATTCTCTCTTCAGTTGCATTATATAACTATGGCAGGACTATTTTCTTTCTTGTCCCTGAAATGGTTACCAATTGCTCCAAGTGTATTCAACAACCAAACACTATTAAATTCCATATTATGACATGTTGTGAGGCCTCCAAAAATACTCAACAAAGATATAGTTCTATTTCATAATTAGGCCGACCCTCTTCACTGCATTAATTACAAAGGTGGCCCATGTTATCTCTCTCACCATGACAATTCTTTCTCATTAGATAACCACATTAGCAATCTCCCAATTCCAATTACACCTCTACCATACGAGCGGTGATGATGCCCATGCATGCACACTGCCTAGGTTTATTATTTCTCACAGACTATAAAGTTGTTAATTTAACTGAATAATACATAGTATATAGGAATCATTATGCCTATGACAGGAGCCTTCCCATATGGCAGCCATTCATTCCTAGTCTAACCCAGGTAATCTGATCTGCCACCAGTAAGACCTTGTAAACAACTGTGTCACCCGTCCTCTTGATCAATGGCAAACGTCATTACCAAGTTCTTCATTTCCAACCACAAGATGAACATGTTCTAGGCTCATCTAGTATTAACATTAGAGTTTTCCTATACAAGACTTATTTTGATTGCCGAACTTAAATGGTAGTCACAACTAGCTATCACTTCCAGCTCACAGACTCATGTCCATGCACCGCTGCCCTTTGGCACTCACTTACGACAAATCTATGTTCGCATTCAAGGCGGAAGGCTTCACTTTTGCTTTCTCCGTGGGTCTGAATCAATTAAGCTCTTCATCCTTCCCAAGTCGATACACTGGGCATTAAGAAATTCGACACCGTAAAACCCATTATATGAGGCATTTAGAAAACACACATGACAGTGCAAAGCTGTGTATCCAACACGTTGTAAAATCATTGCTACCTTACTTCAAGTAACTGGCTTATGTGTAAGTTCTTACCCACTGGCACATGGCAGTGACACAGAGGTGAAATGGAGAAGTTTAAATTCCCATTGTTCGTCTTAGTTGGTCAGGTAGGGTGCCCCAAAGATGGGTGTGACACCTTCCACCAGTAGTATGCTGTGATTTTTATGTTAGCCTCTTAACAGTAAAGCAAAACCTACAGGAGAAGTGTGGCTCAATGGTTAGAGCGGCAGACCCTGAAGCAGAGATCTGGCTCAAGACCAGGGTTCAAGTCCCGCTTCGGCAGGTCTTGGGCTCAATTCCCCTTGACCAGATAATTCTCGCCTCCGTGCCTAATCTAATTCATGGGTCCCACTCTGCAACTCTGGGCAATAGCTTGCTTAATCTCCACAACTGCCCCAACAGCGCTTGGATGCCTGGCTTCACCCTGGGGGTGCTCAGGAGTGGGCGCCTCACAGGGAAAAGCCAGGAGTGGTTCCATAGCGGTATGAATACAGCGCCTTGAGACCCTAACGGGTGAGTAGTGCGCTATACAAGTGCTAATTTACATTTTACAGGTCCCAGAATGCTGTTGCATAACAGCCAATCGTGGCGAACAGTGTCACGTGGGTTGCTTAACCCTGCATGCTTTGAGAGATGTCATTAAAAACACCACCCATACGTGGAACAATAGGAGCAGCTCTATGTCCTCCCCCTCTTCAAAGCATGTGGGAGCGCGTAACATGCCTGCTGTGAAAGGACAAGCCAGGCCGACTTCAAAGAGGTGTTACGGTCACCCGCTGGGTTCAACTGGATGTTAATGTCTAGCACCAGCCTTTCCGCTTTTGTGAGGGCAGCCAATAAAAAGAAAAAATAAGTAAATATTAATAATAAAAAAAAGGTTAATAAAGAGAAATACTTTGTTGACACTAGGTGAAGGTCAGATGGTACGAATATGTATATTTATTGCTTTAAAGATGGTCTTCTGGTGTGGTGCTGTAACATCAGCGAACATGCAGTTTAATTTAAATACGCATTTCACCTCCAAACGCAGAGTAAGCCTGGGCAGGGCGACCAGGTGCCCCTGTGCCAGAGCCACTCAGCACTTCCAGCTTTGCACTTTGATTTAGCATCATGGAAAATCAGAGCCCAGCAATGAAACGTGCCTCGCCTGTGATGGGGTCACCTGGTCCCCCCAAGCCTGGGAATGTTGAAGCCTCCCACATGAGATCTCCGGAGTCTGTTCTGGCCTGAGAGCCTCTCCGACCAGGCTGCCTCCTTCGTCTGCTGAATGTGTCGCCCGATTTTAAAGATGTTGCTACCGGCAAGAAGCATCTCTGCCACTGGCACACGCTCCCACTGAGCTATCCTTCTGGTGTATGCACATTAGCATTGTTACTGAAGTGGTACACGATGCACGCATTCCCGCTGCGAGGCTCAAACAGCCCAGGACTTCTGGTTTGGAAATACAGAGAAGGAATTCTCTTCTATAGGAAAATACGGCGTTTAGTTTCCAAACGTAACTCCGCATCAGGGTTACTAATGGTTAAATAAGTACGAATAAAATGAAGAAAGTAGACAGAAGCTTCGGAAAGAAACCGGCCTACCCGTTATAGTTAGGGAAAAGTTTCTATGTACTCTGGCCAGGAGTCATAAGCACAGTTTCGGGAGCAGGGAAGAGGGGCCATGGAGCGCGACACGAAGGGGAAGACAAAAGAAAACGACTTAGAACTATTAATGTTGTAAACTCCAAACCGGACTTTCTTGCCACATAAATTGAAAATTTTAATTTAAATTAAAACGGGTTTCACAAGAGCGAGTCGATTCACAGCGCCGGGGCCGCAATGAGCATCTGTGAGAAGAGATACCCAAAAGGAACAAGCATTTGCAATGCAACGGGTCTCGCGTTTGCTTGAGTTACAGCTATTAGCATTGTAAATTCCTAACTGGACTTGTCTTGCCACTTACATTGAAAATGAAAAGTAAAACAGTTGGCATAAGCAAGCCGATTCAAAGCGCCACAATACATTTCATTTTAGTGATACATTTCAGTGAAGTTCTGTTTCCTTTTGAGCGGTTGCTTTGCTCTCATGGTGGCCATCGGCTCACTTATTTGAAACTGGCACACATTAGCAGCGCTGCTGCTCGCTCTGCAGTCTCTTTTTCTTTCAGCCAGAGGGACTGCAGTATCAAAGCAGGGGATTTGAGGCAGCTACGGTGCTCCGAAAAGTGGCCTCACGTTTGAGGCAAGGGCAGATAACGCACGAAAATATCAAGCAATACGCATAATATCTGCGTGGCATCAGACATTATGTGGCCACTTGACCCGGCGATGGTGTGCACGTTCTGTAGGAGACGTGGAGACTAGCTGTTTTACAAGGTAGGAGAGTGTGTGCTTTTACTGAATGTTGAGTTTGCTGCAGTGTGCTGCATACCATGTGCAGAGCAAGACAGGAATGAAGCTTCTCGTCACAAGAACAGAAGTCACCTAACTAACTGCAACTATCTGTTCTTAATGCATTTTTAATGAGAAAGCACAGCCAGCAGAATCATTTATTAAGCGCAGAGTGACTTGTAAAATGCTGCTTTAGTCTGCAGACCACAATCCACAGGAAGCAAACGAGATAGTCCTTTATTTTTTTCCATCCGGCCTAGTAACCTCTCACATGTGGCCGGCTTTATTGTATTTACTAAGTAGACTGCGGCGGTTATGCTCCCTAAATAAAAATAAATAACAAAGTTATTTAAATCCTGCTGCTCATGCTTGACAGACGTGGAAGGCTGATTATATTGATAAAAAAACCAAGCATTTACAATGCAATGGGTCTCGCATTTGCTCGTGTTAGAGTTATTAGCGTTGTAAACTCCTAACTGGGCTTTTCTTGCCACATAAATTGAAAATGAAAAGTAAAACAGTTTCACATAAGCGAGCCAATTCAAAGCGCCACATCAACCATGAGCATGAAGGAGACACAAAATAGGAAAAAGAAGTTCGCTTGCAGTCAAACATATTGGCAAAAGTGCAATTAGCCATGTAACAGGGTTGATGTCCAAGGCGGTAACCAAAGCACCCCAAGGAGGGACAGACGTAAAGCATTTACCAATGATAACAAAGGATTTTTGAAGGGCAAGCCCATCAATGAGTGATATTGATGAGCATGAGGTGGGCGTGGTAAAAAGCCCAAATAGATAACACGTCATAAAAGCAGTGCTTGCGCTGCTCGACCTAAAAAGGGCAGTTCAGGCCGGATTGTATGGCCAAAGGCTCTTGATGAGCTGGCTTAACTATTGGCCTAATAAAAACAAATATATTGACACTGTTTTCATTTAAAATTCACCTGACTCACTGCATCCCTACTGGTAATGATGATTAGTAAGAAACGTCACAGCTTATGTCAGATTCTGTGGACAACAATTTCACCAGACAGCCAAAGAAAGAAGCATAATATAAGATAAAGAGTGAAGTAAGATGTAATAGAGTACAAGCATTTGCAATGCAATAAATCTTGCATTTGCTTGATTTAGAGCTATTGGCATTGTAAATTCTTAACTGGACTTTTGCCACATAAAGTGGTCGACCATGCTTCATAATTTCGTCTTTTCCTGCCATTTAATTCCAGTGACCCTGCATACAACTAAAGCAGCTTGTGGTGGTCTGGGTTGGAGGTATTTTTCGTCCAAAGGGCAGTGAGGGATCAAAATAGAGAAGTTCATTAGGGTAGAGGTTGGGTTTTTTGAGGAAGGAGTAAACGATTCAGATATTTTAGAAAGGATAGATGTCTGTAATTAATGATTTTAACGAGGTGCAGGCGGCATTGCCGTGGTGCAGAGAAGGTGCCCAACTTAATTATTTTAGGGCACTTAACTATATTGATAAGCAAGTGCATTCTTTAATGAATAAATACGTATTAGCGTATTTGGAGATGATAAGCGATGTATGAAATGTTGCTTCTGTAATTAGCAAAATCACAAGGTCATTTGCCTGCAAAGATGTTCTGAAAGCTACAATTTATGAACCCAAAATAAGAGGAGGTATGAAACAGATGTCAACCTCCATTGTGGGTGTTGCAATGGAATGAATAAGAGCTTTGAGACCACCAGAAGTAAGTTGTCCTGGTGGGCCACCATCTGCGCTGAAGAATCTTATTGGTCACCCTACTAGCAGGTAGTGGACCCATGCCTGCTTCACAGTGTTCCCAAACACAAAACAAATAAAAAATAGCCATACGTCCCTATAATGGAAATGGGCTGCTTCCACTCACTGGCTGGAACAAGCAAGAAGAGTCTACTAAAGAGTCCAGCAGCTGCATGCATCTGGCCAGTTAGTTTATCTATCAGACATCCAGCACCTCATGATAAAAGACGCAGGACTATTGGGACAATGCAAAAGTGGCTTGCTAGCGCAGAGAGAAGTCTCAATCGCAACATCAGACTTAGGGCCAAAAAGATAAAGTATCCTAAATAGAGGAACTTCAAAGCTCCGATGACACTTATAGAGGCAGATACCGATTTCCACCAAGACCTCACAGCTTAGAATGTCTTAATGTACAAAGCTGATGTGGTTTAAATACAAATATGAATAGACTTATGACTAAACAGGCCTTTATATGTGCCTAATAAAACCACAAAAAAAAAAAAAAGAATAGGTGCACATTGTGTGGCGGGATAGCAAACCAGTGGAAATAATGGGGCTGTCCCCATGAGGCTCGGAATGTCCACCTTTTATAATAGAAGAAATAAAGCAACTGTAAAATAATTAAGCAGACGTTAGCCAGAAAAAATGAAATGCTGATGGTCTTATAATATTGATAGCGATGTCACACCAGTATCCTCAAATCGGGGTGTGCGGATATATATTCAACACTGCATCATCTACTTCCAAGATGGACTACTAAGCCAGGCTAACAGCAGTAAACTTGAAATTGTGAGGCACCTTTAAGAAATGTCCTTGAAAACAACCAAACCACTAAAGCACACAAAATAATGACAAAGCTTATATGCCTACTAGCACAGACCAGAAATAAACATTAAACCGTTTTTAATTCCATATATCAGAAGGAAAACCCTTGAGGTTCGACCACAGAAACAAAACAAGTTCTGAAACTGGGTGTCAATTAATAATTCACGAAGCAGACATGCGGCAACGCACCACAAGCTGAAAAGAAACAAACTCTAAAACCGCGATCATACTGGGGCTAGTTCCAGTTGCCGCAACGACAACAGCCATAAGAAAATGTGTGACGTCAATAAATCGCCGAGATAACAAAGACGACACCCAGTAAAGAAAAAAAAAAACAGCTTGATCGCGCTGCTACAGTTCACTCACAATGAAACCTATCAGCAAAAGTGCAATTAGGTACGTAACCAGCAAAAGTGCAATTACCTATGTAACAGGTTCGATATTATGCAAAGCGCTCGACTTCTACCAAGCGAGATCGCGATGCGAAAATAGAGAAGAAGTAGTCCACAAACCTGACGGGAAACAGCGAGCCTCGCATGTTTTCAGTACTTGGTTGCTGCGCTCGAGGAGGGCTAACCACCGGAAAAGGCATGACGTATGCATGCCTTCCACTAACGAAAGCAATCAGATATTAACAGGCAAGCCCAAGAACCAATGAAAGACACTGACTTGACATGGACAGGGCTCTGAGCCTTTTTCTAACTCCTAAAGCATCTCGCAAGCGCATGCACCGCAGGCTCAACCCTAAAAAGAAGTTCTCTCGCAGTCCAACTTATCGGCAAAAGTGCAATTAGCCGTGAGACAGGGTCGACGGCCAAGGCGGTAACAAAACCTCCCCAAGGAGGGACGAACATAAACCATATACCAATGTCATTAAAGGATTTTTGAAGGGCAAGCCCACGAACCAGTGGTAGTGATGGGCATGGTTATAAGCCTAGATACATACCAATACGTCGGAAAAGAGCTTTTGCGTGCTGCTATGCTCGATCTAAAAAGCGGGCCCTGGTTTTCAAAAGTATCCACTGTGTGATGATGAACTTTGGCACAATCCTGTAAATCAACACAATTTACCAAAACAACACAGTTATAAAAAAGTTGGACTAGTTCAACTTTGGTTTTATAACCACACAGCAATCATAATCGTTAACTAATCACAACAGTGTAAAATGGAAAAGATTTCAATCCTCCTACCAAAACTGATATACTTTGTTACAGGATGACAAACCTATACTGTTAACAAATCCAGTATTTTGCGAACACTTATAATAAATTGAAATTAACCAAAGGCAGTTATTTACTGTATAACCTGTAAAGCAAAGTTTGTGGAGATTTAGAAGTGGGTTTCTGTTTTTAGGGTTATGGTTAGTGATCTCAGCCTCTTAAAATAGGATATCCCAACATCTTAATGCCACAGAAGCTCCAGTTCAGTAGTTCCATACTCAGTGAGGATCATCTACGATGATGATGAGGTGAGCAGGGGTAGCTCCTTCGCAGTGGCGGAGGGGCGTCACCCCACCCCCGGCTGAGCCAGCAGATGAAAAAGGGGGAACCGACCTCCGCGCTCTGCATCTCGCATGTCATTTTATTTCTTTTACGAAGTATTAGGAAACATTATTTCGTTTTTTAGACAGAGTGGGCTTTTAAACTGTTAATACATTTTGTGCATATCCTTGAAAAGGGCCTGTCAGAGCCCGGTGAGATACTTGTATTTCCTATCTATTTTGGGAGGGCTGACTGGGATTGAATCGGTACGGCGCCACGCCCCTTTTTAGAATCACATGGGCACTTCAGCCCACAATTGGCACACATGGGCGTGCAGAGGGGGAAACTGACCTCCGCGCTCTGCATCTCGCATGTCATTTTATTTCTTTTATGAAGTATTAGGAAACATTATTTCGTTTTTTAGACAGAGTGTGCTTTTAAACTGTTAATACATTGTGTGCATATACTTGAAAAGGGCCTGTCAGAGCCCGGTGCGAGACTTGTATTTCTTATCTATTTTGGGACGGCTGACCAGCATTGAATCTGGCACAGCGCCACGCCCCTTTTTAGAATCACATGGGCTCTTCAGCCCTTAATTGCCAGACGAGGACGCAGGTGCGCAGAGGGCGAAACTGATCTCTGCGCTCTGTATCTCGCATGTCATTTTATTTCTTTTGCGAAGTATTAGGAAACATTATTTCGTTTTTTAAACAGAGTGTGCTTTAAACTGTTAATACATTGTATTTATATGTTGAAAAGGGCCTGTCAGAGCCTGGTGAGAGACTTGTATTTCCTATCTATTTTGGGACGGTTGACCGGCATTGAATCGGGCACGGCGCCACGCCCCTTTTTGGAATCACAAGGGCTCTTCAGCCCTTAATTGGCAGACGAGGACACAGACGCGCCGTTGGCGCGCCGAAGGCGCACCTAAGGCAAGCCCGTCTGCACCAGTCCGCGCCCGACCAGGACCAGGTACTAGAAACTCTGCTGTTCCTCCCCTTTGGAGCCCAGCTAGTTTTGACAGGCATGTGCTTTCAATCCTTGGGTGTCTCATTCCAAGGGGTCTGGTTTTAAGGCCCCAGCGTTAGTTCTAAGCCCCGTATTAAATGTGGGATGGTAAATGCTAGGTGACTCCCCAAGCATTGTCTCAAAATTGGGGAACTAATAATAGATACAAATTTGGACTGTTTGTTCGTTACGGAGACCTGGGCTAAAATTGACTCACATCCTGATTTTGTGGCTGTTCTACCCACAGGCTATGGAGCGGTTAGAGTAGGTAGACAGAATAAAAGGGGAGGAGGGGTGGCAATCCTTTTTAAAAACTCATTGAGTTGCAGCCTTATCTCATTAGCAGACTATTCTGATGTCTGCGAAGGTGCTTACTTTAGAATTAGAACAGGTAGTGCTCCAAATTTGGAAGGCCTTCTGCTCTATCGCCCTCCCGGACCAAAAAAGCGGTTCTTGGAGCTATGGCTGCAAATTATTGAACCTCTATCTACATTAGACCTGAGTATCATCCTTGGGGACTTCAACTTCCACCTGGATGGTAATGAGGATAAAGACACTACCATACTTTTAGATTTTATTTCAGGGCTGGGATGGTCTCAGATGGTTAGTTTCCCCACCCATTTAGCTGGCCATACGTTGGATGGCATTTTCTCTACATCTAATACCCTGGAGATGGGGGACTGTAATCGACAAGACTGGACTGATCATAGCATTATTGCTTTTGGGATAATTCTCAAGGGCAGTAATACATTTTCCCATCCTGGAACTGTGAAGTACAGGAAATGGGACAAGATAACGATTGAAGACCTTTCTGCCATTTTAGAGAAAACTCAGAGAGATGGGCTTAACGCTCCTGGACTATCCGTCTCTGCTTTTAACACTCGGATCATGGAAGCTATTGAGTCAGTGGCCCCTTTGATGGTAGTGCACCTCACAGAGAGTACAAGAAATTCTGCCCGTGGTTCTCAGCTGACTTGAAGAGTATCCAAAGAGACTGTAGAAGACAGGAAAGGAAATGGAAACTTTACCCTACTTTATTTGAAAGTATTAAATTAAGAGATATTAGAAATCAATATAAATTAGCCATTAAACAGGCGAAAATTGCATAGTTCTCTCGGGGAATTTTAAAGGCCTAAAATTCCCCTCAGGAACTGTTTAAAACTGTGAAGTACCTCTCCACTGCTTCGTCGCCGCAAGGGCCAGACAAGTCACAATCGCCTTTGAGATAGGATAGCTAGTTTCTTTAAGGACAAAATTATAAAAATCCATAACGGGTTCCAGGACGCCCTACCACTGTTGAGAGAGCGGGATTTAGATTTTTACCCAGTGCAGCCTGAGAATCCCATCCTAGAAACTTTTGCTCCACTTCCTTCAGAACAAATTAAGGTCCTTTCATCAAGGACTCATTCAGGATCCCCCGCTGATCCCTGTCCCCTTAGTGTGCTACAGCGGATTGGTGATTCAGTGTCAGGGCCTTTGGAAAAGCTGTATGCTGGGGTGTTGGAAAGAGGCACTTATTCTCCAGAATGGAAAGAAACAATCATTATCCCCTTAAAGAAAAAAACGGACGGTGGCTCAGAAGACCTTAAGAATCTGCACCCTATCGCGCTCCTACTCACTCTAGCTAAAATCCTGGAGAAATACTTAAATCAAAAGCTCACCTCGTTCCTGACTACTTATGCCTGTCTGGATGGCTCCCAACATGGGTTCCAGAAACACCATAGCACGGAAACTGCCCTGCTTGCAATCACTGGAACAATTAGAAAACAGGTAGATATGGGAGGAGGTTTTGATATTACTGGATTTATCGGGTGCTTTTGACACTATCTCACCACTCAGATTAACTGACCGTCTCTATGAGGTCGGAGTGAGAGGACCAGCCTCAAGCTTGCTTTCATCTTTTTTTCAGAATAGATCATTTGTATTTAAAAGTGGGGACAACACTTCGGACCCTTTTCAGCTCCCTTTTGGAGTTCCTCAGGGATCCTCCCTTAGTCCAACCCTGTTTAATTAGCATGTTGCACCTTTGGCAGAACTAGTGCTTTCCTTTGGGTTTCAGGTATCTTCCTATGCAGATGATACACAAATCATTGTTTCCATTGGAAACAAGACACAGGACACTGCTAAACAATTTCAGGCCTGCATGCTTGAGGTTAAGAACTGGATGGTTAGGAATTGGCTTGAAATGAATGGAGACAAGACTGAGGTAATTGTCTTCGGTGATAGGCCATCTGTTTGGGACTTTAATTGGAGGCCGGAGCCATGTGGGGCACTTCTGGTCCCCTCAGCCACTGAAAAAAACCTGGTTGTTCTTTTGACTCTGCTTTAACTTTTGATTTTCAGGTTACTAAAACCACCAATGCCTGCAGCTGGATTATTAAAATGCTCAAGAAAATCCTCCCTTTCATACCTCAGTATTTGAGAGTAAAAGTAGTAGTACTAGCCCTGATTGGATCGAGCCTGGACTACTACTGCAATGCTCTTTATCTGAACATTAATCAATCCTCGCTAAGTAAGCTACAATTGATCCAGAATCATAGTGCGCGCTTGGTTCTGGGTCTAGATAATTATGCATCGGCCAAAGATAGCCTGCATAAACTTCATTGGCTACTGATAAGGAAGCAGATAATTTTCAAAGCATTGTGCTTAGTCTATAAGTCCCTTTACTTACAGGCTCCTTACTCGCCTCTTCCTTTCATTAAGTGTATATACCTGGGAGGATGCTCCGTTCTGCTGATCGGAAGTTAGCTTATGTCTCTAGGACCAAGAAAGTGAAATGGGGGGGCTGTGCTTTTTCTACAGCGGCGGTCAAATTATGGAATACCTTACCTTTGAAAATTAGGAACATTCCTGCTCTTCAGATATTTCGTAAACAATTGAAAACCTGGTTATTTCAAGCCTAATCTTAGACAGATCAGAGGATCATGGTCTCATTTCCTCCTCATAGCACTTTGATACCTCTGGTCGAATTGCACTCTATTAAATACCATATAAATACATACAATAAATAAAAATAAAACAATGGCATGCTATTGTTTTATTTTTCATCATTTTTTATCTGCTGGCTCACACAGCAGGTACAGGTCGGAGTGGGGCTGGGCCACAGGGAGGGGGGGAGAGTGCACTAAGTGCGCATGTGTGTTTGGCTGGCTGTCTGAGGCCAGCCAAACACACATGCACACTTAGGTTTCTCCGACCCAGCTGCATACACAACTGGGCTGAATGAAGAAACAGCATATACCCAAGGCTTATGTTTGAGCGGCAGTGAGTGCCACTCAGACCAATCCTGATGCTGCTTACATGCTATGTGTAAGCAGTGCCAGGATTGCTGGGGAGTCTGTGCTTGTGTCCCAGCGAATGCTGGGACACCACAAGAGGAGCGAGGTGGCAGGAGACAGCATTGGGAGATGGTTGGCACAAGGTAAGTGTTTTTTTTAATGTTGTTTCCCCCGTCTTCCCCTGTCGCCCACCCCCACTCCCACCTTGACATATGTGGCTAGAAGAGGATATAATCTGCCACACAGCAGAGGTTGCAACCCCACAAGCACAAAAGGTTTGCCCTTGGCCATGCAGATTATACTCAATCCATCTATATGGCAAGGAACGGTTGCTGGGCCACCCCAAAAGATGTGCAGTCAGCTGGAGAACAAAAATAGCAGTAGTGGCTTATGTTCATCAGGCACAGTCATGACTTAGCTCATGCCCAATTTTAGCAATAGTTTCTTCGACAGCTCCGGTCATTGGTTATGGGGGTTTCAAAATATTGTGTTTTGATGTCTGAGTTCCTAGGGTGGGCTTAGAGCTAGAATGCAAAAAATTTAAGAGCAGTGCAGGCCAACAGATCTTCAGCAGGGGTTTTCAGACATGTACCTTGTCAGGATGAAATGGGCGACACACACATCCTTGCTCTGGGAACAGCTACAACAGAGGTGTACACGCGCATCTCTGTATAAGTTCAACAATAGGAAGGAAAACTGCAGTTTATATGTACATGTTCAAGCTTTTGAGTCTTGACCCTCAGTCAGTGAATCCTCCTAGCTCCAAAGCATTCTACCTCGGGTAAGGTGTTCGCTCCTGAGACGCTTTTTTGAAGATGCTGTTAGCATAATGCATTAAAGTACAGTGTCGTTGCATGGTCAGATACACTGGGGAAGGGTAGGATTGCCCAACAATCATGCTGAAATATCATGTTACTCATTATATAAGAAGCAGCGCATGAGGGGGGCTTAACAGGCAGTGGATAGAGAGAGCAGTGCCGATTGTTAGCGGCACTCAAAACAAAATAATTTGTAAATTACCGACATTTTTTAAGAACTTCAAATTAGAGAGGAGAGAGTGTGTCTGCATGTGCATATACAAATCCCAGGTGAAATCTGACAAACAACTGACCATGCCCAACTGAAAACAACTGCACCTAACTACTTACTACAAAAAGCATTTATCTGGGGGTTGTAATACCCCAAACACTCCCACTGAAGTTACGCCCCCATGGAAGTGGTCACTGCGTGTAGGTGTCCCAGGGCACACCCTATTAGCTAAAATCCTTGAGCACGTCATCCAGACATCCCTGTAAACTACGGACCAGCAAAAGGATAAAAGGTAGGGAACGTGTCTATCTTTCTTCCTCTGCTGTCCAGTCACCAATTTAAAAACAAATATTCGCAACTATCTGTAGATAATCCTACTGAATGGTGCTCTTCTAAACAATTAATGCGTTGTGATGATCGTAATCGGAAACTAAAAAAACATTTAGCTCATAAACAACCCACGGACACCAAGAAAAACCATAAGTTGACCCAACGAAACCAATTTTGTGAACTTAATTTACTAGATGCGACCGAAAAGGAACGTCCCCAGGGTGAACATACTCCACCCCAAAAGGGCTTGTGCACTGCGGATGGGGATCACGTGGGGATACCCCAGGATGCAGAAAAGAATGGTGGTACTTCCTTCTCACGGCACGCTAAATGGTTATACCCGAGGAGCATCAGTGTGACGTCTGAGAGGCCCTCAGGGTTAGGCTGTTTAGGAATTTCAACCTTGTAATGACTTCCTGCCACACGTCCTGATAGGAAACTTAAATGAGGATGTAGTGGGCTTCAGTTCGGCTGGTAGGGCCACGGAATTTAAATCTTTCTTTCTGTATATTTTGTTGTCTTTATTGTCAACCGCTTGACCAACGTTGTCTAAAAAAAAAAACACAAATCTTATGGACTCCATATGTGAATGACAGAGTTTTATTTTTTGAAACATTAGAGTCTTGAAGCTCTATTTTCCTTTATTTCTCTCAGTTGTTAGCAACTTTCTACGCTAGCAACTTCGCAGTCTGTTTCCTGCCAGAGGATAGAGAATCAGTGAGTCAGGGACGGATTTTAAGAGAAACCATGATTGCCTATCTTTCTGCTGCATTGTTGAAAGACCATTTTAATAATGCTTGGCACCATTTATGTATTTTTGTCACATTCATCATTTGACAACACAATGTAACAGGTTTCTGTAAAAAAAAAAAAAAAAAAAAAAAAAGAACTTTCGGTACTTTGAAATTATGCATGACAGCTATGAATGTTGTTCTCTGTTACACAAGTTTGAATTTGCATGCAAATTACCAAATGTTTTCCAAAAGTCTGAAACAAACCATCTAGCACAACCTGTGACTGATGAACCTGACAGTTTTTTGAAAAGTGGGTTCGTGGTTAATATGCTGCTCTGTTCATGGCTTTGTGAAAGGATATCCACATTGATTTTCCTAATTTCCTCAAGGGAAAATGTGTGTACTTTCATGGTTGGTTTGTAATGGTCTGCCAGCAGACAAAGCACGATTTGAGGTTTCTGGACCAATTAACTCTGCCTGCTGGCAAACTCTATTCTTAGGCCCACAGTTACTAATGCTCTGCTCTGGGTTCACATTACTATTGTAACACCAACCCAACGCAAATGCATTGGGTAGGTTCCCAAGGTAATGCAAAGTTATGCTTTGCACCACTGTGTATTACTTTACACTAAGAGGTCTTTCCATAGATGGCACATTGGCATTCCCGTGTGTGAGAAGCTGGCCTGGTTTGTAGTGGGTACCAGAGGTACTTACACCTTATACCAGGTCCAGTGATCCACCTTAGTGAAACGTAGGCAGTGTCTAGCAGCTTAGGCTGTCTAGGGTAGCTGTAGCAGAGCAGCCAAGGCTGAACTAGGGGACACGCAAAGCTCTTGCAATACCACTATAGTCACACAGTACTTATACACAATAAAAAACAATATTCAGTGTTACCAAAAATAAAGGTACTTTATTTTAATGACACACGGCCAAAAATATCTTAGAGGCAATACTTCTTCTGGAGGTAAGTATTATACACAATATATACACTAGTAACCAAAATCAGGTAAGTAAACAGTCATAAAATAGTGCAAACAGTGAAAAACACAATAGATTGCAATGGGCCTAGGGGCAACACAAACCATATACTAAAATAGTGGAATGCGAAAGTCAGATTCCCCCCTAGGCAAGTGTAGTGTGTAGAGGGATGCTGGGAGTGTAAGAAAACACCAAAGGAAAGTAAAATACCCCACCCCAGAGCCCAGGAAAACAGGAGTAAAGTACAGCAAGTTTCCTCAGGACACACTAGAAGTCGTGGTAAAGGATTTTGCAAGAACCAAGCAAGACTGCAAGAAACCAACAATGGATTCCTGGGCCTGAAGACCTGTGGAGAGAGGAGACCAAATCTAGAAGTCGATGAAGAGTCCAGGGAGAACAGGAGCCCCTGCCAACCTGGATGAAGGGGCAAAAGTGGATTCTCGGTTGGAAGAAAAGTACAGAAATGCACCAAAGAAGACAGCTGCAGGTTCCTGCTTGGTGCAAGAGATGTCCCACGTCGAGTCGTTGGATGCGGGCAGTTTTTGTCCCTGGATTCCGCTAACAAGCCTTGGTTCACACAAGTACGCATTTTACATCAGAGAGGCCTTGCCCGGGCCCAGGAGGTGCCTGGGTGTCTCAACTCAGACTGAGGAGACATAGGGGGCTCTCAGCACCTTAGAGAGCCTCCAGAAGACCAGGCAGCACCCACAGGAGTCCCAGGACACGGGAACAAAGGAGTTGCAAATTGCGGTTGTTGCAGCACCACACAAAGGGATCCCACAGCACCAGAGAACAACTCAGGGAGCTGAGCATCACAGTATAGAGTTCTGGGGACCTGGGCTACGCTGTGCACAAAGGACTTTTGGAAGAAGTGCACAGAAGCCCAAGGAGCTGCCAGAAACTTGGTGCACAGGGATACTTTCGTGGCACTGGGAAGCAAGCTCTTACCTCCACCAAATTTGGACAGCTGGACCTTTAGACAGTCACGATCACTTCAGTCCACCACCTGTGTTCAAGGGATCATGCTCGTTAACAGGAGAGGAGTCCCAGGGTACCGATTGTCGTCCCAGAGAGGTGCCTGCTGATCAGGGAAGTGACTCCATCACTCCACGGGAGATTCCTTCGGTTCTTCTGGTGCAGGGTGAAGATAGGCAGTCCTCAAAGCATGCACAACCTGAAAACTGTTGCAGTTGCTGGCTGGAGCTGAAGTTGCAGGTCAAAGTAGCCTTTCTGGATACGTTGTTCCAGTTACATCGGTTCCTGGAGAAGTCTGCGGTTGATCCCACAGTCAGAAGCTGAAGCAGAGGATGCAGAGGAGTCCTGGAGGAGTCTTGCAAACCATATCTAAAGAAACACCCAGAGGAGAGACACTAAATAGCCCTGAGAGGGGGATTGGATACCTACCCAAGTATGCACCTATCAGGAGGGGTCTCTGACATCACCTGCTGACACTGGCCACTCCTATGCTCCCAGAGGGTCCCCACACCTTGGAATCCAAGATGGTTAATGCCAGGGACACTCTGGAGGAGCTCTGGGCACCCCTCCTGGGGTGGTGGTGGACAGGGGAGTGGTCCCTCCCCTTTGCTTTATCTAGTTTCACGTTAGAGCAGGGACTGGGGGTCCCTGAACCGGTGTAGAGTGGATTATGCAAGGAGGGTAGGATTGCCCAACAATCATGCTGAAATATCATGTTACTCATTATATGAGAAGCAGCGCATGAGGGGGGCTTAACAGGCAGTGGAAAGAGAGAGCAGTGCCGATTGTTAGCGGTACTCAAAACAAAATAATTAGTAAATTACCAACATTTTTTAAGAACTTCAAATTAGAGAGGAGAGAGTGTGTCTGCATGTGCATATACAAATCCCAGGTGAAATCTGACAAACAACTGACCATGCCCAACTGAAAACAACTGCACCTAACTATTTACTACAAAAAGCATTTATCTGAGGGTTGTAATACCCCAAACACTCCCACTGAAGTTACGCCCCCATGGAAGTGGTCACTGCGTGTAGGTGTCCCAGGGCACACCCTATTAGCTAAAATCCTTGAGCACGTCATCCAGACATCCCTGTAAACTACGGACCAGCAAAAGGATAAAAGGTAGGGAACATGTCTATCTTTCTTCCTCTGCTGTCCAGTCACCAGTTTAAAAACAAATATTCACAACTATCTGTAGATAATCCTACTGAATGGTGCTCTTCTAAACAATTAATGCGTTGTGATGATTGTAATCGGAAACTGAAAACATTTAGCTCATAAACAACCCACGGACACCAAGAAAAACCATAAGTTGACCCAACAAAACCAATTTTGTGAACTTAATTTACTAGAGGCGACCAAAAAGGAACGTCCCCAGGGTGAACATACTCCACCCCAAAAGTGCTTGTGCACTGCGGATGGGGATCACGTGGGGATACCCCAGGGTGCAGAAAAGAATGGTGGAATCAAAGATGGTTAATGCCAGGGACACTCTGGAGGAGCTCTGGGCGCCACTCCTGGGGTGGTGGTGGACAGGGGAGTGGTCCCTCCCCTTTGCTTTATCTAGTTTCACGTTAGAGCAGGGACTGGGGGTCCCTGAACCGGTGTAGAGTGGATTATGCAAGGAGGGCATCGTTTGTGCCCTTCAAAGCATTTACCCCTCCCATGCCTGTAACACCTATTTTCAATGGGAGAGGGTGTAACACCCCTCTCCCAAAAGAAATGCATTGTTATGCCTTCCTGGGATTGAGCTGCTCAATCCTCAGGAGGGCAGAAACCTATCTGTGAGGTGGCAGCAGCTGGGTTTTAGTACTGGGGTCTATGGTGGAGCCCCCAGGGTGCATGAAATTGCCCATCCCCAATACCAGATTTGGAATGGGGGTTCAATTTCACAATCTTAGACACCTCAAAGGGCCATATTCGAAGTTATCATTGTGAAGCTACATATATGTATTGACATGTATGTAGTGCACACTTATAATGGTATCCCCCACTCACAAAGTCCAGGAAATTGGTCCTGGACATTGTGGGGGCACCTTTGCTAGTGCAAGGGTGATCTCACACACAGTAACTTTGCACCTAGCCTTCAGTAACTGAAGGTTAGACATATAGGTGACTTATAAGTTACCTGGTGTAGTGAAATTGGCTGTGAAATAGTGTGTGCACGATTGCACTCAGGATGCATTGGCAGTCCTGAAAGGTGTTTGCATGAGCTCCTTATGGGTGACAAAAGAAATGCTGCAGCCCATAAGGATCTCCTGGAACCCCAATGCCCTGGGTACCTAGGTACCATATACTAGGGACTTATAAGGGAGGTCCAGTGTGCCAATCTGAATTTGAATATGGAGTCACTTAACTATAGTGACAAATTTGGTAAACAGAGAGAGCATAAGCACTGGAGTTCTGGTTAGCAGAACTCCAGTGAGACAGTCAAGCATACTAACAACACATATAGGCCTCAAACTATGAGCACTGGGGTCCTGACTAGCAGGATCCCAGTGAGACAGTAACAACACACTGACAAACAGGCAGAAATTGGGGGTAACATGCCAAGAAAGATGGTACCTTCCTCCACCATGCAACCACCGATGGGTTTTAATGAAAATTCCTATCGACATACATTTGTAGACAGAGATATGTGCCAAAATTGTACGACTCCTTGAAGCAGACTTAATGAGGAGAATTGTTTTAATTTCTCATTTTTCCTACTTTCCATGCATGCAGCACACAAACAAAGCAGGAAAAGAAAAGGACAAAAACTATTCCTTACAGAATGCACACACCCTTTGTGAGAAAACATATTATATTTTACAGGCAGTGAGAACACATTTCGAAGAATAATCACAATTCTTGACCGGGTGAACCTCAAAAGTCCTTAAATTAACCTGTGCTTAACTCTCTGGTAGCTTGGCACAAAGCATTTAGGCTTAACTTAGAAGCAATTTGTAAAGCATCTATACTGCACTCAAACAGTAGTAAAGAGTAAACACACACATAAATAATCCTAAATTAGAAAAAGAGAGAATGTTTTAATACCTAAAATGATATAAAAATGATAAAAATCCAATCAGCGAAATAAAGCTATGTTTTATAAAGTTTAAGGTAAAAATAGCACCAAAATGCTAGAAGCACCAGCTGCGGGTATCTGGTCGTGCCAGACCAGGACAAAGCCAAACTTTCAGGCCTTCTGCGAGTTGCACTTTCTGTCCTTGGTCCAAGGTCATGTGGCATTGCTTTGCACATTGGGTCTTCAATAATACATACTAATTAACTACTCATTTTAACGCGACCGCAGCCCTATTAAGATTCAAAAACAACAAGTCTTATTTTTTCAAACTACTAACATGGCCATCACCTTTATGTATGGAATTTGTCTGTAAAATAGAAGAAGGACTCGCTGTCACATTTTATAGAACCACTAACATGTCTGCCAAGGGAGCGCTCGACAATAGAACACTCAAAAGTAACGAGGGATTCTCCCCTCATTAAATATATGGAAGGGGAAACTTCTTGCAACAAATATAAGCATAAAAATAGAAGTAGGACTCGCGCCCCATCACTCAAACACCATATTTAAATAGAGTCACACTTAACACAGCTTTCCTACTAACAACATGGCGCTGATTTAGAACTCCAAATTTTCAAGCTTGGAATTATTCCCAGGACTCTTGTATCTCAGACTTAGGTGAGACCCTTTTATATTATCCTTTAAAAGTCATGCACACTAGATATGAGTCTCTGACTGAACTCACAATATTCTTATCGCACTATTAATCATATATATTTCTTCATCTGATATACTTTATATACATGACAAGCCTTGCGCTTATATCTTTGTGCCACACCATATTTTGATAACTTTGCACATAGTTCCCTTTTAGTCCCAACTAGGGACTTTGTTTACATTACATCTATATATATTCGATGTGAAGTCTTGTAATCCATTTCTTATGCTAAATAGTAGTTTTCTTTGGTACAGAACTAGTTCAGGACATATATTGATAATTAATTTCACAGTTTAAAGTCTCATCACATAAATAATTTATATGTACCGTTTGGTTACTCAAAGCATTTTTTTATCTTTATATTCAGATTGCCAACAATTCACAAAATGAACCTTATTTGATGAGTATTCTTATGGTATGATATCTTTGAATTATAATTTATCTGATGATTGTACTATACCTAATCCACGATGATTATTCTATAAACTGTGCAGGGCCAGCACTCTTCCTATTTCTCTACTGGTTCTTGCTTTCTCATCTTCAATTCACTACGGATTTCTCTCATTCTTTAAAATGTCATCTTAGTGTTTACTCAAAAAAATACTTTTAACGGATGGCTATATCTACACACCTTCAACTAGATTAGAATCTTACATGCTATCACTTTGTTCACTAATCCGCACTATTATTTAAGGTTTTTTTGTTCTCACATATTCGTATAAAACGTTGACTTTGCACGACGGGGTGCACTTTTACATGGGCTTCATAGACACTTCTTTTCGAACTTGAAAAATCAATTTCTAATTTATTCTTTCTTACCATTTACAGCTTTACAGCTTTGAAAAAGCCCTAGGTGAATGCACCGCATGGGGCGAAAACATGTGTCGGCTGTTCACTTATGTTATCTGCATCTTCTGAAGTCAGGAATAGCTGGGTACAGCCCTTAGGCTAAATTTTGAAGCTTAGGGCGGGCTGGGTACAAACCCACAGGTCATCTGTAACTCTTTCTCCACACCTAAGGCCCTTTCGTCCCCTGTCTGGGAGGAATACACATCATACCACAGGAGAGCTATTAATTCATATGACCCTGGACATTGTCAGAAAGACACATCTGGTTGAGGCAGGAAAATGTAGAATAGTAGGTTGAGATCTGCCTTTAGTATTAATGAAGATTTTACATTACAATTCAAATGAATGGAAGAAATATCTCTCTAGCTGTTGTCAAACTGCATTTAGCACTTACTAAATGTAATAGTGCAAACCAGTGTTGTTCTATGGTAAGAGGGGACTGGCTACTTTAGGAGTTTTTCACTGCCAGAACAAAAACAAAACATAAAATAAAAAGATCCTACTTTTTAAATACCATGTGCCCTGCCCTATGGGGCATTTAGGGCCTACCTTAGAGGAGACCTATAATTATTAACAAGGAAGATTTGGGCTTGGCAAAAGTTTACTTTGTCTGGTCGAAATGGCAGTTTAAAACTGCACTATAGGCTGCAATGAATGACCTAAGACAGGTTTTACAGGGCTACCTTAATGGGTGGCACAATGAGTACCACATCACACTAGTAGCATCTACCACAAACTGAGGACATATAAGCAAATTAAATAGGGGTAGACCAGTCTTACCATGTTTTACAGAAGAGCACACACACCTACGCTGTTTAGCAAGGGTGAAGTTCAAAGAGTTCTAAGGCCATCAAAAATCTGGGGTGACCTTGCAGAAAGAGTACATTTCCAACACCCTTGAACTCTGGTGCAATGATGTGTGTGGTGGCATGTGGCAGCCTAAGGTGTGCCAGCACAGCAGGAGAGGAAAACAGCACCATGTCTTAGTTGATATTTCGCTGCTGTGTTCTCTCTTTTTCATGCAACACAGCACAGCAACCTTCATTGGTGCCCTGTATTGGGTGACGTTTTCGTAAGTCTGGGCCTCAATGCTTTTGAAGCAGAATTCGTGGAGACTTGTCACACATGGGTTTCAAATTATGCTTAATGTCCCCCAATTGATTTTATATGTGTCTACGGTAAAGAATAAGGATTCTTCAAATCAATACTCCATTGGAGTTAAACTACTAGAAAAATAAATTTGAAGACTGCTTAAAGTGTCCCAGTCTGTCGACAGAAGCTCTCTACTAAGGATTCTTTGAGGCCTTGGTCACAAAGAAGTACACGTATTGCAATGTATTGCACCAAATAGTTTGATTCCAACTTGCTTCTTTTTTAGTTGTGAAGTTATGGTGCCCCATGATATGGTGTTTCTTACACCAGGGTTTTAGGTAATCATCACAGGATCTTTAAATTGGAGGAAATACTCATTGCTTTTGAGCTAGAACCACTGGAGCAAACTACTTCTTCTCCACTCTGTTGTGCATGAGGGCTTATGCTTGACTCTTTTGGGTCAGGATTCTCACTAGTTAGTAAAAGAACCAAGCTCCAGCTCTTCTGTCAGGACTTAGGCAAGCATATCATGGAAGCTTTTTTTAGGTGTATAGAAAGCATGTTATTAGGAAAATGGTTGTTGGTATCTAAAAATATTCTGGGCCTCCTTTACAAGGCACACTGCGCCACCAGGGCATAATTTTTTTGATGTTCCTGTGGCGCAATGTGCCAGCCCATATTTACATGGCCATGCATAGTCACCTCACAGGGCTTTTCATTGCCTTTTAAATATGGACCCTTTTCACGCATAACACTGCGTGAAAGGGGCATTCCATGGGTATTGCTTGGGGTGTTCCCACGCAACACCCATGGAACCTGAAGGAATCTGATTCATTCCCAGATTTACAAATCTGGGAATGCATCAGATCCCTATGCCACCTCAGGGGTGGGTAAAGAATGAAGCAACAGTGAGAAATATCTTTATTTCTCCCCTTCCCTTCCTCTTTATTTGTGCGCTGCATTCTGCAGCACACATAGAGGAAAACACCTCTAGTGATTGTTTTTGTGTAGGAAAGTGTCTCTCGATGCACAAAAACAATCATCCCTGCAATGAAGGCCTCCTTGCACCATGTTGCAAGGGTGCCTGCGTTGGTGTATTGCAGCATTTTGTGCTCCAGCGCAGGCGGAGAGGACAGAAATGTGCCGTATCTTGTAGATATGGCACACTTCTGCCCTTTCCCAGAGGCACAGGGTAGCACAGAAAGGCACTTTCTGCACCGCCCTGTGCAACAGACTACATAAATGAGGCCCTCAGATTTTTAATTTCGCATTGAACATTATTATAGAGAAACCTTATTTTGTGATTCATGGTTGTTAATGCGCTAACAAGAGCAAATCAATGTTTCCCTTAAGTGAATAAAAAATAATAAATATATTATTTTTTAATCCTCCAGCAAGCTACTAATATCACCTTCCTAACTTTCTAATGAGAGTACTTTGAAATATGAACTTTATCATGGCATTTGGATTTTAACTGAAGTCCTTTGTGTTTCCTAGAAATAAACAGTAGATCAAGTTTTAAGTGGAAACTCTGCATCAAAGGCCCTTGGAGACGCTAATTTTAGGTACTGTGGCGGTCATTACAACATTGGCGGTAAAAGCCACTTACTGCCGTGCAGAAGACCGCCAACACACCGCCGCGGAAAACCACCACAGCTATTATGACCCACATTTCGGAATCCGCCAATATTCAGACACCCACACAAGTCTGCCACACCAAAGGTCAGTGATAAACTGGCGAAAACAAAACCTCCACCGTCACGCCAACAGAAAACCGCCCACACTATCACGACACACGAATCCACGTGGCGGTCTTTCAACCGTGGTATTCCATTGACGGTACACACCGCCGCGCTCAAAATACACACACTCTTACAAAACACTGCCACATTGGACAATTCCAAATACACACACCTGATACACACACCACTCCCACACACCCAATACAATATAAAACACACACCCACATCACCCACAAAACCCTACGACAAAAAATTCAGAAAGAAGGCCAGAGAGAGAGAGCACCAGCAAGAACAACAGCATCCACAGGCACACAACACCATCACCCACAGAACTTCCACGCACCTCACACAACACACCACTACATATCAGCACACTCATCATCACACACTCCACCCCACACATCACCTACACCACCCCATGGCACGGCAAAGACACCCCAGGTTCTCGGAGGAGGAGCTCAGGGTCATTGTGGAGGAAATCGTCCGGGTAGAACCACAGCTATTCGGATCACAGGTGCAGCACACCTCCATTGCAAGGAAGATGGAGCTATGGCAAAGAGTAGTGGACAGGGTCAACACAGTGGGACAGCACCCAAGAAATCGGGAGGACATCAGGAAAAGGTGGAACGACCTACGGGGGAAGGTGCGTTCCGTGGTCTCAAGACACCACCAGGCGGTTCAGCGGACTGGCGGCGGACCCCCACCTCCTCCCCACAACTAACAACATGGGAGGAGCAGATTTTGGCGATACTGCATCCTGTGGGCCTCGCAGGAGTAGGTGGAGGAATGGACTCTGGTAAGACAAATCTTAATTATTACATCCCCCACCCTACCTGCATGCTAGCACATACCCCCACCCTCACCCTCACCCCCAGCACCCCAACTCCTCACATATGTCCCAACATCACAAACCACCCATCCCAACACCAAGCCCTGCATGCAACAACAAAGCATGGACACCCATCACTAAAGCAAGCCCACTGCACATACCCATACAACCCCCTAAACCATTATCACACATGGTCCCACACAGGAATGCAAGCACTGGGGTACACGGTCACCCACCCATTGCACACCATGGCACACACAGATGTAATGACCATCCTTTTATACCCCTGTAGGACCCCTACCCAACGTCACCGGACAGGACGGTCCACACATGTCCACACCACCAAAAGAAGAGGCCCACAGTGATGACAGCAGCTCTGTCCAACTGGATCTAGATGACCAGCCCGGCCCATCGGGGACCTCGGCACAGTCGGTTCCCCTCACCCAGTCACAGGCCACCACAGACCTTCCCTCCTCTGGAAACACCAGCACAGCACCCACCCAGCGGGCCTATACCTCCGTCCCCAGGGCACGTCAATCAGCTGTGTGTCCACCACTACAGGGAACCCAGGCTAACCCACCACCCCAACAACAACAGGGGCCTGGGGGCAGTGGCAGTGGGCACACGGTCCAGGGGACGGAGGCCCAGGAACACAGGGGAACTTGGAGGGCTGCTGTGCGACATGGGGCGGACAGGCCAAGGGAACCCACTCTCCACGAGGCCCTCTCCTCCATCATGGGAGCCTACCACCACTCCCAGGAGACGATGGCAACGGTACTGGCCAAGTTTCAGGAGACCCAGCGCCTGCAGGAGGTACAGTATATGGGCTTCAGGGAGGAACTCAGAACCATCATCTCTACCCTGGGCACTATCGTAGGGGTGCTGAAGGAAGTACTCAACACCAGGAGGGACACTGTGGCACTACAAGGGGCCCCTGACACTAACATGGACGATGAACTGCCCACCACTTCCGCCGGCGCTAGCGGACAGAAGGCACCGCCACAGGACCACCACACCAGCACCCCACCCCCTGCAGAGGGAGAACCACCCCGCAAACGGCCCCTGAGATCCAGGACAAAGACAGAGCACGATGCTAAGACCCCCACAAAGAAATGAGACCACCCTAATTGCCATCCTACTGTCCCACTTTGTCAGCCTGTCCATACTTAAACTGCCCCAGCTCCACTTCCTATGCCCATATGGGCAATGCACCTGTAAGACTAATAGACTGGACTCTGCCATGGACAATCCTCCGCCATCACCCCTCACCATTTCACTACCCCCTCCAATATTGAGCATTTAAATAAACACACTTAAAGCACAAAACAATCTGGAGTCCGTTTGTGATTTCGAAATTGTGTATTAGCAATTACAGTGACAAAATGTTCTTTCAATTGTAATGTCAACATACCTATGTCACACAGCTCTAGTCCATGAGGAATCTAAGCAGATGTCACACAGTGGGACCCACATCTGTGAAATCGTAAGGGAAAGTGACAACTCAGTGACCATACACTGGGTGAAAACGACTAACAGTAGAGAGGTAGTAGTGATAAAGTACATGTAGTAGGCAGGTCTGTACTCTTACCTGTTTATCTGTGTCTCACTGGAAATATTGCTGGATCACTTAGTCCCTGTTGTTCATGTCTTCTTCCTCTGTTTCCTCCTCTTCACTGTCCACATGCTCCACAGCTGCCACAACACTGCCAGCTGGACCATCCTCCGGCAGAAAAGGCACCTATCATCGCAAAGCCAAGTTGTGAAGCATACAGCAGGCCACGATGATCTGGCACACCTTCTTTGGTGAGTAGAATAGGGATCCATCTGTCATATGGCGGCACCGGAACCTGGCCTTCAGGAGGCCTCCTAGTTTACCCATGGGCCTCATTGTAGCGTTCCTCTGCCCTTGTCCTGGGATTCCTCACTGGGGTCAGTAGCCATGACAGGTTGGGGTAACCAGAGTCACCTGCAAATGGCGAGGGACAACTGTTAGACCTGCACTAACCTGGAGGGATATCCCCAGACCCAGGCAACCATTCCCACTGTCTTGCTTCCAGGTGCTCACCTAGTGGCCACACACGGTGCCTCTGGAGTTGACCCATCACATAAGGGATGCTGCTATTCCGCAGGATGTAGGCGTCATGCACTGAGCCAGGGAACATGGCATTCACATGGGAGATGTACTGGTCTGCCAAACATACCATCTGTACATTGATGGAATGATAACTCTTCCGGTTTCTGTACACCTGTTCACTCCTGTGGGGGGGGAGGGGACCAAAGCCACATGGGTCCCATCAATGGCACCTATGATGTTGGGGATGTGTCCCAGGGCATAGAAATCACCTTTCACTGTAGGCAAATCCTCCACCTGAGGAAAAACGATGTAGCTCCGCATGTGTTTCAGTAGGGCAGACAACACTCTGGACAATACGTTGGAAAACATAGGCTGGGACATCCCTGATGCTATGGCCACTGTTGTTTGAAAAGACCCACTTGCAAGGAAATGGCGCACTGACAGCACCTGCACTTGAGGGGGGATTCCTGTGGGATGGCGGATTGCTGACATCAGGTCTGGCTCCAACTGGGTACACAGTTCCTGGATTGTGGCACGGTCAAGCCTGTATGTGATAATCACATGTCGCTCCTCCATTGTCGGCAGGTCCACCAACGGTCGGTACACCAGAGGATGCCGCCATCTCCTCACATGTCCCAGCGGACGGTGCCTATGAAGGACAACAGCGAGCAAAGAGTCAACCAACTTAGAGGTACGTACACACAGCTTACACAGTACACGAATCATAATCCGAAATGTGGCCTGTATGTGTGTTGAGGCTAGGCCTAGGTATGAGTGACACAGTTAAAAATTAAGCCATGTGGGCCCTTGAAATGGTGGCTGCCTGACCTCTAAAGTGGGACAATGGGTTGTGAGGTAACTGCGCTGGTGTTGTACACCGTTGCTGTAGGCGGTCAAAGACCGCGGCGCAGTGCTGCATTGGTTAACATTGGACCCTATGGGTCCCAGGAGCCAATGACGATGTACGCCGGCAGTGACGGTACGCACCGCCGCGGACATGACTGCCATTTTCTATCTGTTCAATCACTCAATACCTGATCTGCGAAAGGAGAGGACCTACACTGCAAGTGCTGCTGTGACCTCGGTCTGGAAGATACAATGGCTTGTGTGTCTGGGGAAAGGGCCCCTGCCTTCATATCGGAGGAGTTGGAGAAGCTCGTGGATGGGGTCCTCCCCAGTACACGCTACTCTACGGTCCTCCAGACAAACAGGTAAGTACACGGGGAGCATGTTGTATGGGCTATGCCTGTGTGGAGAGGGCTGGATGTAAGAAGGAAGGGGGCATAGTGCTGCGTGCATGAAAGACGGTGAATGCATGTGCCACATGGCAAGGGTAGGGATGGGGGCAATCAGTTTGACGGTGTAGTTGGTAATAACTTCTCTTTTTCCCCTGTACATTTCATGTAGGTCAGCGCCCACCAGAAAAAAGATATTTGGCGTGCCATCGCGAAGGACGTCCAGACCCTGGGGGTCTACCACAGACGAGCACCCACTGCCGGAAAAGATGGGAGGACATTCGCCACTGGAGCAAGAAGACGACGGAGGCTCAGCTGGGGATGGCCTCCCAACGCGGGAGGAGTGCCTGTCGCACCATGACCCCCCTGATGTTCAGGATCCTGGCAGTGGCCTACCCGGAGTTGGACGGGCGCTTGAGGGCATCACAGCAGACACAAGGGGGTGAGTACACTCTCATTCTGCTGACTTTTGCGCGCAGTGGAGGTGTTTGAGTGGGGGAGGTGGGCTGTGGGTTTCCCTAGGCCAGGGCGAGTTCCATAGGCAAGGCCCCTCCATAAGGCAGGCCATGTGGCACCCCACCTCTGTACAGTGCCATGTACACCTAGTCATGCCCCTGTGTCATCTATGTGTGCAGATGTCGTCCATAGCCTTGTAGGCCATTTCCCTGGAATTGAACAGTGGAGCCCAAGAGCGCGGCGCAGTGCAGGGGGCTTCTGTGTCTGTCGTGTCTGCCAACGGTAGCGGTAATGCATGCACTCAACATGTCTTTCTTCTGTCGTTCCCCCCCCTTTTTTGTGGTCTCCCTGTTCTTGTGTGCATTAGCATCCCCAGGCAGAGGAGCAGTGGCACCGGAGCACGAGGGAGCTGCATCCCACATGTCCCTGGAGGGTGAGACTACGGACTCAGAGTTCACCAGTGGGACGGAGGGTGAGGGGAGCTCCACGGAGGGGACAGGAGCTGACACCAGAGACACGGACTCGTCCTCTGATGGGAGCTCCCTTGTGGTGGCGGCAACATCTGTGCCCCCACATCTACAGGTAGAGCCGCCACCCCCCCTACCAGCACCGCCCTCCCAGCAGCCCCTCAGCCTTTGCCCCGTGTCCGGTCACCCAGGAGGGTGGGCATCACCTTCGCCCCAGGCACCTCAGGCCCTGCCCCATTCACCCCTGCTGCCCTCAGTGAGGAGGCCATTGACCTCCTCAGGTCCCTCACTTTTGGGCAGTCTACCATTTTGAATGCCATCCAGGGTGTGGAGAGGCAGTTGCAACAGACCAATGCATTCCTGGAGAGCATTCATTCAGGTCAGGCGGCTCTTCAGCGAGATTTTCAGACTCTGGCCTCAGCACTGATGGCACCATTGTCCCCGTCTCTAGCCTCCCCCCTCCAACTTCCTCCACCCAGACCCAATCCCCTGTACCTCAGCCTATCCCAAGCACACCTACAGACCAGCATGCACACACGTCAACACACAAGGGAAGCTCTGGCAAACCTAAGCACCACACATCCCACAGGCACTCACGCAAGCATCACACACATGCAGACACACCAACATCCACTGGCTCCACTGTGTCCCCCTCCTCCTCGTTTCCCTCCTCCCTCCCAGTCTCGTCTACACTCACACCTGCATGCACTACCTCTACAGCCACTACGTCCCTCTCCAGCACACCCACCACCACACCCCGCTCACGTGCAGTCACCACCCCCACTACCATTCACACATCCCCTGTGTCCTCTCCCAGTGTGTCTGTGACGCCCCCTCACAAGATACACAAACGCAGGCACACACCCACCCAATAGCCATCGACCTCACGACATCCTCCAGGGCATGCACCTTCACCCAAAGTCACCAAACGTACACCTCCTACAAACACCACCTCTTCCTCCACTCCTAAACCCCCTCCAGCTACCCGTCCCAGTGTTTCCCAAAAACCTTTCCTGTCCACCCTTGACCTCTTTCCCACAACTCACCCACCCCATCCGTCTCCTAGGTCCCGAACTAGCACCTCAGCCACAACATCTCCGGACCAGTGGTGCCTGTAGTCACCAGAATCTGGAGTGCACCGGCCACCAGGGCAGCCAGTGTGGCACGGAGCCACAGCCCAGACAGTCCCCCACCTGTGAAGCATCAGAAGTTGGCCAGTGCCCGGCGGGAGAGGGGGAAGAATCCATCCACCAAAGCCGCTCCCAGGGGTCCCGGTGGGAGTGTGGAGTCAGCTGTTACACCTTCCAAGGTGGGGAAGGGCCACAAGAAACCCGGCAAGTCTGGGAAGAGCAACACGGCGGAGAAGACTGCCATTATCCCAATGCCCAGGAGCCCACCTCCAGCACCAGCCCAGCTGCCCAGGAGGCCACCACCAGCACCAGCCCACCTGCCCAGGAGGCCACCGCCAGCACCAGCCCACCTGCCCAGGAGGCCAGCTCCAGCCCACCTGCCCAGGAGGCCACCGCCAGCCCAGCTGCCCAGGAGTCCACCGCCAGCACCAGCCCATCTGCCCAGGAGGCCACTGCCAGCACCAGCCCACCTGCCCAGGAGGCCACTGCCAGCACCAGCCCAGCTGGGCCATGAATGACCGCCAGCAGATGCCCCGCTGGGCCATGAAGGACCGCCTGCAAAAGCCCCGCTGGGCCATGAAGGACCGCAGGCACAAGCCCCGCAGGGCCATGAAGGACCGCCAGCAGCTGAGACCCTGCAATGGAGACCGCCATCTCAAGCACCGCTGAACAGGGCACCACCGTCTCAAGAGTCGCTGAACAGGGCACTGCCAACTCAAGCACCGCTGAACAGGGCACCGCCGTCTCAAGCGCCGCTGAACAGGGCACCGCTGTCTCAAGCGCCGCTGAACAGGGCACCGCCATCTCAAGCACCGCTGAACAGGGCACCGCCAACTCAAGCACCGCTGAACAGGGCACCGCCATCTCAAGCACCGCTGGCCCATGAGCGGCAAGGGCACTGACGCAACTGAGTCCATCACGGGGTGAATGATGCACTCTGGGCACCATGCCCACTCCAGAACCAGTGGAGAAAAGCATCCACTACCTCTGTCCTTAGCAGGATGAAGCACTCTGGGCACCAAGCCCCCTCCAGAACCAGTGGAGACTGTTATCCACTTGAGAGACTGTGGCTTTGCACTCCCCAGGATATGGCAGTGGGCAACCCACCCACTGTATAGACTTGAGAGACTGTGGATTTGCACTCCCCAGGATGAAGCAGGTGGCAACCCACCCACTGTACAGACGTGAGAGACTGTGCCTTTGCACTCCCCAGGATGAAGCAGTGGGCAACCCACCCATTGTATAGACTTGAGAGACTGTGGCTTTGCACTTCCCAGGATGAAGCAGTGGACAACCCACCCACTGTATAGACTTGAGAGACTGTGGCTTTGCACTCCCCAGGATGGAACAGTGGGCATGTGGCCGCCTCGTGGATTTGGGGTCGTTCACTCATCCGGCTGAGGTGTCCCCCCTTTCCCTCCCCCTGAGGTGCCTGTTTAGTTGCTGTCTGATGCCCCTGCAGTGTTCTCTCCGTCATGGTCGGGGATCTTGTGTGGGTCTCGCCCATACCATGTGGTCCCAGTGTTCCACGGACTTTCTTAGATCACTACCTGGACTACCATGCTTGGTATATATTATGTACATGGTGTGTATATATATATATATATTTCTCCCTACTTGCTTTTAATATATTACAATGGTTACACTCATTTCCTATTGTCTTTGCATTCTTCTGGGGGGTTTGGGGGGTGTAACTGTGATGTATTGATATGCATTAGTTTGTGTGTTGTAGTGGGTTAGGGTGGGGGTGTTGCATGTGTGTGTGTCCCTGTTTTTTTCCCTCCCCCCTCCCATGTGTCGTAGGTGCAGTACTCACCGTGGTCTTCGCCACCGGCGTTCGTGCTCCTGGTAGAGGAGCAGGAAGACTATTGCTGGTAGAATTTGGAGTTCCCGGTCCATGGCATCCTCGTTCCTCGTGGGGTGTGTAGAGGTGAGCGTTTTTCCTTCGGGATTCCTGTTTTACCGCTGGCCTGTTGGCGGTCTTACCGCCGCTTTAACACCGACCGCCAGGGTTGTAATGACCACCTATGTGATCCTAGTTATCTCGCTCTCTTGTCAGCGTAGACATAATTTGTCCCACACCAGTGGTTTACTCTATCAAACTCTGGACAAAAATACTCTCTAGATTGTCCAGACATTACCTTGGATGTGAATGCATTTGGGGACACATCAGCCTCGATGATAAATAAATATCACAAACCATTGAGAGGCCAAACAGCTAACCATTAACATAGAGACATGCACGATAATCAGATATTCTCTAAAGCATCACTGCTTAGTTCAAACTAATTCTAAAAATCCCAATAGAAATTGTGAATTATAGTAACATTAAGATGTTCAGTGTTGGCATGTTTTACTGGCATCAACCTGTCATTGTCAGAGACCACAGGCAGACAGAAGAGGATGATACGCCTAACAGCCAATACCAGATCTCTCTGCTGAGCAAATGCCTGGCTAGGTCTATTGCCTTTAAGAGACTTACATAGAAATCCCTCTTGTAAAAGAAGATCTATGTCATAACACAGGAGACTCAATATTTCCAACTAATGTGGCTGCCAACATCACTCAAACATCATCTACTATAAGCAGCATATGCTTCAACTAAGAAAGAAAAGTGTCTTACACATGTTGGAACACATGGAGTGCAACTACTCGATCAGTGCAGAATCTGGTTAACTATCAGCCACGAGTCAAGGTCACTCAATGGTGTAACATAGGCCCCCACAACCCCTCACTTGGCGGGGGCCCCCTGAGCTCCAGGGTGGCACGCTCAGCACAGCACCATGGTCTGAGAGCTCCTGACTGAGCCCAGAGTGGGGGCACTCAATGTAGTTTGGAGGGGGGGGCTCCTCAAGTTTCATTACACTACTGAGGATACTCATTAGCGGACCACCTTAAATATACAAATATAAAAACTCTCCAGTCTCCATTGAAACTGTTCAGCAGAAAAATCCAGGCTATAACTGTAACTGTTCCACATATGGGAGGACCAGCTCAGCAGATGTGGCGTTATTGTTGCAAAGCATTCTGATCTTAAACTGCCACTCGTGTAGTGCTACTGTGGAAGTGCCTTAAGGGAAAAACAGTTGCCTCTTCAAGGTGTGCCTCACATACTACGCTTTTGTCAAAGTGGAATTGGCATTCGGTATATCCATTGAAGAAGATCAATTAATTTTGGCTGGTGACTAAAGGAGCACAGTGCTCTGCTAGTCTCCACTTACAGTTGAGGGTGCCCCTCATGTAGGGATTGGAGAGAATAATGGTGAGATGTGGCTGATTATAGGTAGTTGCACTTTCATCTGTACCATTGGTGTGAAGTCAGTCCACAAACCCTTCCCAATAAAATCTCTGCAGGTTCCCACAACCACTGTCTTACCTTCTTTCCCTTGAAGATATGTAGGTTCAGTGCACCGTATGTGTGTTCTTATGGCATTCCCACAAATGTTGTTAGTTCTATAGGCTGCATTCAGAGTCAACAGTTCCCGATCAGACATGTTCAATGTGTGCATAAAATTTTCCCTCCTTTAAGTTCTTTTGTCCATCTACTACTACCTGTGGGGCCTGTGAAGGACTGATGTGTTAGGAGAATCTGCTGTCACCCTGCCTAACAGCATCGTCTCTGCTATAGCTTCTGAACTTCCTGGCCCTTTTTCATTGTGCTATCCTAGTTGTTTTCTTGATCGAGAGCATGTTATTATTGTCATGCCAGTAGATGAGGAATGAAGGGTTGAACTAGGGTTGAGCCTGGCTTCTCACCAAGGCCACCTGTAAGGCAGGATGAGTAATGTACCCTTTGAGCCTCAGTAATGTGTTCTTCATTAGAACTCAGAAGGAAACTAATTGCAATGGTGCAGAGAGAAATTTGTTAAAGACATGATTGTGCTTGTTGTTGTACATTTGAAATGTCCAGGACCATGTCTAGACATTGTAGAGGCCCTCTTGCTGAGACCTACCCAGAAAAACAAAAGAGAATCCAACACTGCCCACTATCTGAATAGGGGAGGACCTTTGACCTGGGGGACAACGTTAAATAGGATGACTAAAGCCTAGGTGGTGGTTACCCCATGGAAAGGTGAGGCTGGGTCCAAGAGGACCCTGGATAATTGCATGCCAGAACTGACTTAAAGACACTGGTGGTCATTACGACTTCGGGGGACGGAAAAGTTCGTCAGCCGAAGCCATGACTGGCATGTTGCTGCCAATGCGGCTGCCTTCCTGTAGGCCCCTTTAAGAGTTTCCCGCTGGGTCAGCGGGCATAAACAATGTTTCCAAACGCTGGCCCAGTGGGAAACACCCAACAGCAATGTCTCCAGCTCATATTAGAGCCGCCAGCAAAGCTGTTGTGTGCAGGGTGCACCAGCACCCGTTGCGAACATCGCCATGGCAAGTGGCAAGTGCATGAGCAGTGCATGGGCCTCCCTGGGGCCCCCAGCACCCCATCTCCACCAGCCTTTACATGACGGGGCTACCACCATGTAATCGCCGGCAGAGAAGGGACTCATAATCCCCAGGGCAGAACTGCTTGCAGCTCTGCCCTGGCCGATCAGGACCACCAGCACTGCCAGCCCTTCCTGTGAGTGAAAACTGGCGGTGCTGGCGGTCCAAATGTGGCGCAACCGAAACAGTCGTAATGTGGCTGTTGGACCATCACATTGGCAGCAGTCCAACCACCACCATGGCCCTGGCGGTCTTAAGACCACCAGGGTCATAATCAGGCCCATTGTGTTTGATCTGCAGTGAACATACCAGCAGGGTTGCACATGTAGAGTCTGTATTCTCCCAATCATCTACTATGATTTTATGGAATCATGTTAACAGCTTGGGAGGGATTTCAGATTGTATTGTAATTGTATTGCTATATAGTGCTTATTATCCCTGATGAGGCATGCTACACTGTAACACAAAAGTAGAGGTTAACCCAGTGGTATTAGTTATTGTTGTATATGTGTTGGTAATTGAGTTAGACCTGTGCTCTGAGAAAACAGTTTGAAGAGTCCCCTCTAATTTCCAGTGGTTTATTTTGTTAATTGAAGCTAGGTGTGATTATTATAGTGAGTTCATTAAAGAGTTAAAATGGCATAAGTAAATAGGGTGGACAAGGTTATTGTGAGACTGCAAAGATAGGTTACACAGACGAACTGATGAATTATGAGAGTAAGATGAGTAGATAGGCTGGAAAGTGTCAAATATTGCACAAATGGTGTTAAACCTGTCAGCCTTGAGGTGGTCTTCCCCCCGACTTTTTATTTTTCTTTCTTCATTTGTTTAATCTCCTTTTTGCCGGCATTAGGGCCCTGCACACTTTACCACTGCTAGAGTGCATGTGCTTACTCCTTAAAATATATTAATACTGGCATATCCCCAAAAGGCATCCTGGGTATGCCACCTATTTAAGTAGGCCTGCCATTGCAAAGCCTGCGTGTGTAGTTTCAAACTGCCATTTCAACTTAGCAACATAAACCTTTTGTCAAGACCAAATCTTTCTTTAATGCACATAGGTCACCTCTAGAGTAGGCCCTGGACAGTCCAGAAGGCAGAGTGCAATGCATTTCAAAAGAAGGACATGCACTTTTAAGTTTTACATGGCCTGGTAGTGAAGAACTCTTAAATTAATTTTTCACTACTGCAAGGCGAATGTGCCCCATTAGATAACATTGGAGTTGTCTTATTACATTTTATAAGTGTAAATTCCAAATGGGAAGGAATTTCAAGTTCATGTTTGGTGTCTCTGGAATCATAATTTAAAACCCTAACTTATAGTGTAGTAAGATTTTAAAGTGTAATTCTGAAAATACTACTTCTAGGAAATTGGCATGTTCTTACCTTAGCTATTTAGTGACTGTAGCCTGTTTCTGGTCACATGACTGGGTGAGGCTGACCGTTGATCCTTGTGTATTCCTCCTAGTCAGCCACACAAGATAGGGAGCTCAAGGTTGTCTTATGGACCATCACTGGCAGGGTTAGAGCAAGGAGAGGGCAGCAGCCACACTTACACCTGACATGCCTGCGTCCTGCCTCCACATAAAGGGTTGCATACACCCTATAGTTAATATGAAGCCAGGGTAGAGAGGACAGAATGCCTAGGATTTCAAAAGAAACCTCTAGAAGCTTTTCCTCAATTTTAAAAGCACAATTGGGTGTAAACACTGGACCTCAGACACCACCACTTCAGTACACTTCTGGAATTGTGAATACCCTGCCAGGAAGAAAAACGGTTGTGCTGTTGAAGGACTGCCACTCTGCTGGACTGCACTCTGCTGGACTCCTGCTTTTCTGTGCTGACCTACTGCCCTCCTGCCTGGGTGAAAAGGACTAGACCAACATCTCTTGAACTCAGAACCTAGGGTGACTCTAAGGGCTAGCTGGCTGGCCTACTGATCTGACACCTCAGGGAAACAACAGGCTTCTAACAACCTTGCATCTGCACCTGGACTGGGCCATCTCTGAGCCTACAGTGCCAAGTGGTGCCACCACAGTCCTGGACCCTTGGAAGTGGGCCTGAGGTGCTCTGCCATCCTATTGACCCAAGTAGAACCAACGCATTGCTGCGGCTGCATGAATTGGACCCATCACAAAGACTCATATCACATTGCAGACTCTTCAGAACCACCACTATGCAACACATCCTCGGGACATGGCCTTGCATCCCTCAATGATGACAGCCTTGCAAGCTCCCCAGAATCGAAGTATAACCCTGACTATGTGCCACATTCTTGATGGCAGACTTTGTATCACAAGCCCC